>NW_006442103.1:18671826-18688230 GCF_000325575.1 Pteropus alecto
CTGTCTCTCTCTCTGTCTCTCTCTGTCTCTCTCTCTCTGTCTCTCTCTCTCTCTCTGTCTCTCTCTCTCTCTCTGTCTCTCTCTCTCTCTCTCTCTTTTTCCTCTGCATCTCACCAAAGGTTTATCAGTTTCTTTAGTCTTCTCAAGGTACCAATTTCTGTTTCATTTTTGTTGTGTTATGTGTATGTTTTCAATTTAGCTTATTATTTCCTTTTAAATTCCATCAGGTTTAATTTGCTGTTCCTTTTACTTACTTTTGAGGCATATTTAGTTCATTAGTTTCCAGCTTTTCTTCTTTTCTAGCGTAACCATGCAAGGCTATAAATTCCTCTCAAAAGAATAGCTTGTATCCCACAACTTTTAATATGTAGTATTTTTAAATTATTAAGTTCAGACTTTCAAATGTCATTATAATTTCTTCTTTGATCCATGGATTATTTAGAAGTATATTGTTTTATTACCAAATATACGAGGTTTCCTAGCTAGCCTTTTGTTTTTATTTCTAGCATAATTGCACTGTAGCTAAAGAATAAACTCTGGATGATTTCAGTCTTTTGAATTTGTCGAAAACAGTTTTATGGCTTAGTCTATGGCCAGTTATGGTAAATACTATGTGTGTTTGAGGGGAATGTGTATTTTGCAGTTTTTTAGGTATAATGTTCTATATATTTATTTGGTAAAGTTAGTTAATAGTATTATTCAAACCTTCTATATCTTCACTGATTTTGTCTACTGAAAGAGCATGTGAAAATCTCTCCTATGCTTGGATGTTTATTCATTTTAATTTTTGCTTTAAACACATTGAGATCATGTTATTAGGTACAGCATATTAGAATTGTATCTTCTTGGTGATGTGATAATTTTTATAATTTTTATAATTATAAATTGTCCCTTTTTGTAATTATGAACTGTCCCTCTTTAGAACATGTAGTTGGATGTAAAATAGTTGGAATGTTAAAAATTCATATGTGGCGACGGAAGGAGACGAGGCGGGTGGTGAGCACACGATGCGATAGACGGATGCTGCATCACAGAAGTGTGCACCTGAACTCTAGATGATGTCGGTGACCAGTGTCACCCCCAGTAAGTTTAATTAAATTTTCAAAAATCCAGTCAGACAACCAGTGTCTTTTAACTGGTTCACCGGTCCATTTACATTTAATATAATTAGTGATATTTTTGGATTTAAATTTATATTAGTTTCCCTTCGTTCTCCCATTCTGTGTTCTTTTTTCTTTTCTTTTTTTTTTTTGGCAGCACCTTCGCTGAGATGTAATTCACTTACCATATATCTCACTCATTTAAGGAATACAATTCAAAGGTTTTCAGCGTATTCACGAAAATTCTGTAACCATCACCACAATCCATTTTAGAACACTTTCATCACCCCGAAAAGACAGCAGTCATCCTCATTCCCCATCCACCCCCACGGCCAACCCTAGACAACCCCTAATCTACTTTCTATCCCTATAGATATTCACCTCTTCTTTAAATTTCATATGAAGGGAATCATTCAATACGTGGCTTTTTGTATGACTTATTTTTAGCATAATATTTTCAAGGTTCATCATATTGTAGCAGGTATCAGCACTTTGCTTCTTTTATGCTGAATAATTTTCCATTTTATGGATATCACATTTTATTTAACCATTCATCAGCTGATGGACATTTGGGTTGTTTCCATTTGGGGCTATTATTTACTCCTTGTTTTATTCTAAAAATTTTACAATATTAGCTCTTACACTTAAGTCTTTGACCCATTTTGAGTTAATTTTTGACACCTGCTTCACTGAGATACAATTCACTTACGTGACATGAGCGAGGGGTCCCATTTCATTCCATTTGTATGTGGATAGACAGTGGTCCCAGACCCATTTGTTGAAAGACTGTTCTTTCTCTCACTGACTTTTTGGCACCCACGTGGAAAATCAGTTGATCATAAATGTGAGAATTTAATCTGGACCCTGAATTCTGTCCCGTTGGCCTGTATGTCTTATGCCAATGCCACACTGTCTCGATTATAGTAAGCTTTAAAATCGGGAAGTGTGAATCCTGCAAATGTGGTGGTGTTTGAAGGTAATTTATCTGTTTTGTTCAGCTTTTACTGTTTTTTTGTTTGTTTGTTTTGTTTTTTCTGTCTTTGATTTCCTGCAGTTTCACTATAATGTGTAAGGCCACGGAGTTTTTTGGTTTTTTGTTCTTTAATCCTGCCTGGGATTTGTTAGATTCCTAAATGTATGATTTGGTGTGTTTCATCAGTTCTGGAAAATTCTGAGTCATTTTTCCTTCAACTGTTGCCTATGTTCTTTTTTTCCTTTCCTATGAAGCTCTATTTTAGACCTTTTTATTGTGACATTCATGTCTCATGCCACTCCTCTGCATTTTCTACCTTTTTACTCCATTATGCGTCATTCTGGATATTTTCTTTGACCTATATTCCAGTCTATTAATTTTCCCTTCTGCTCTTTCTAATCTACTGCTAAAACTGTCTGTTTCCATTCTTAATTTGGGTTATTATAGGTTTAATTCCAGATTTTACATTTGTTTTCCTGTTTAAATATGCTACATCTTTTTTTTTTTTTAAGTTACTAGTTCCAGCCAAATTTTCCATTCTTGGCTTCTATTCCTTGAACATATAAGCAGAATTCTTTTGTAATCTATGCTGATAATTTCAATATCTGGAGACCCTGTGAGTCTGTTTCTATTATCTATTGTACTGACTGTTCTCATTCATGCTATCTTATATCCTTGGGTTACTTTATTAGACCTTGTTTTTGAAAGATTATTTATAGAAATGCTTTGAGTCTCAAGATAATATTGTCTTCCTCTAAGGAGAACTTATTTTTTTTTTTGCTGGTTCCTCAAGGCACGAGCAAGCAGGAACCACCTTAAATCAAGTTCCAGGACTGAGATTTTCTGGGTCTCTCACTCCTGGCGTGAAGCCTTTCGGCTTCACACCCAAAGCAGAGAAGTGTTTACTGAGGTCCTCATTCTTGGCAGGACTCTGACTCCGAAAATCCACCCTCGCCACTCGAGGGTACCAGAATTGCAGCTGAGACTTTTCCTGAGCAGAAAGAGCCCGGGCATGAGCAGCCGTCCGGAAGACTTCAGTACTCCGCGTTGCCACCCTGTTCGGTAACTCGGCACCTCAGTTCAGCAGCTCCTCCCATCTCGTAACTTCTCTGATGCTTTTAAGACGACCGTCTAGGATTTTTTTTATTTTATTTTAAGCTTTTATTAGTATGAGGGTTTGTTTGACTTATCTAGGCTTCCACATCCAGAATTGGTAGTCCCGTTCACCCTCAGTCGAGGGGTCCAGGAGGAGCAGTGTCTTCAGAGACAGTGGGGCCCTCACTGCGCTGTGGGATACATCACGGCAAGTCCACGTCGGTCACAGTAATGCCCTTCCTCTTTGCCTATCCAAGGTGGGCATGTGGCCCACTGTAGGGTCAAAAGACACAAAAGAAAAACTCCTGGGAACTCGTGGATGAATTTTTAAAGAGAGCAGTTTGGGAGCCAGAGCCCTTTCTCTCCTCTCTGTTTCGGGATGAGGTTATGTAAGAAAGTCACACTTGAATCCGTGGCAGCCTTGACCGAGGCTGAACAACGACTGCGGGAAAAGCCAAGAAAATGGCAGAGATGTCAACTCATGGCCCTCGATATTGTTGAGCCTCTTAAAAACCCTGTGAACCCTTTGCTCCCAGGCTTCTCGAGGAAATAAACATCCTCATGCTTTCACTGTTTGGTTGTCTGCTGTGCGTAGCCCAAAGCATTCCTAACTGACATATCATCCTGCAAGTCTCGGCTTTAAATGTCACTTCCTCAGGGAGGCCTTCCTGAAACCCCCACATCAATACATTCGATAATACTCTCTACTTTCCCTTTAGTGGTATTTGTGATTATTCGCTGGGTGATGGTCTTTCTCCCTGGGCTGTAAGCTCCATGAGAACAGAGCCCCACCCAGCGCCGGGCATGGGAGCTTCTAAATAACTACATAAATCAACAAATTCGTAAAAGAGTCAAGAGCACAACTTGAGGGAGAAACTGGATAAAAACCCTGGAGGACGTGAATGGAAATTCGTGCGGTTGTGCTTCTAACACACGAAAACCTTTCAAGCTCAAAGAATCGTTAAAGAAGAGTCGGGATGGCCGCTGTGGGAACCGGATGTGTGTTTATCTGGTACCAGTAAGGGGTGCCAAGTAGTGTTAAAGGCCCAGCTGGGATTAGAAACTGCAAATGTGCATTGGCATAAATCAGTGGAACGATGAGATCTGCTCCAGCCATGCCGAGCTGTCTGGGTGTGGGGGAGAAGCTGGGTAATGGACTGCTCGAAGCTGGGGACCCTCCCGCCAGGATGCTTTCTGTCCTGGTCCTTGGCGAAGAAAAGAAAGGTGGACACAGAATCCTGGTTCTACTCTCAGTAAGTGAAACCTTCAAAACTCAAAGGCTGGTCTTTTCTTTCCAGACTGGACAGTACCCCTTGGCTGGAGCCCTAACCCCGGAAGTCCCCCGCCATCACCCACTGGCCACGGAAAGGCTTGAGGGGGGATCGGTGATGTTCCCAGAGTGTGTACGGAATGCAGCGCGTGTGTGTGCGTTGTTCTGGGGAGAGTGTCTGCAGCTTCCACTAGATTCTCAAAGACGGGATACAACCCAGAAAAGCGAGACCCACAGGCTTGGGGTTGGCGCCTCGCTCTGGGCCACTGTGTGGAGCAGGGCTGGACCAATGGGGAGGCACGGCCCCGCTTGTTGACAAGAGCGGGCGTGTCCCAGTGATGGATGTGCAGGCTCCGGGGTCAGAGGCCTGGGCCATGCCACTTGGCTCTTCCGTTTTCTATAAAAATGGGAATGATAATCACGGTTCCTTGTCCCAGAGGATTGTAAAGATGAGTGGGTTCATTCCTGCAAACGCCCAGGACCTGGCACCTGGGAAGAGCTGACTTTTTATTATAACTAATGGTTTGCGATGCGTCAGGAGACACATTCGAAGAGAAAGGCAGCATTTAGGGGAGCAAAGTAACAACTAATCTTCTGCAAAGCACACGATTTAAGCTTCCTCTCCCCTCTGGCACTTACTGTGTGAGCCTGGGCAAGTTCCTTAACTGCTCTGTGCCCCGGTTTTCTCATCTGTAATACAGAGCTCGAAATAGTAACTGTCTCATAGGATTGTTGTAGGGGTTCCGCGCGGGCTCAGAGCAGCGACTCATACTCATTTAGTATTATTATTATTACTGCCTAGGTACATTCAGGATCCTCGTTTTGATGAGGGAGGCCCTCTCCAGCTGGTTCCTCCCACGAAACCTTCACAACCCACGAAGCATCTTCACACATACCACGTCTGCCTCACAGTGGATCTGCGGGTGAAGAACTGGGGCGCAGAGAATGAGCGACTCGCCCTCAGGCCCCTCCGCCCGCGAGTCCCCTTCCCGAGTCCCCTTCTGCTCCCGTGTCCGCAGACGGCAGCCACACTCGTGAACTTCCACGCTGGCCATCAGGCCGTCCCGACCGCCCGACTCACATCTCGCAACTCGCTGTCTTGACCCAGCCAAGCGACACGGAGCACAGTTCTGCAGACACGGCAGCGTCGCTGCCCTCGCTAACCCACGGGGGCGGCCGGCCCCCTTACTCCACCTGTCACCTCTGCACAGAGGACGCCTTCTCCAGAGAGCTGCCGCAGGAAGGAGGTGGCTGATTCTCCCCTTCCAGGGCATCCGTGTGTTTAAGGAAAGTGGGGCGAGCCACCGAGGGCTGGTCTGCACCGCAGACCGAGACCGAACACGCCAACAGGCCGCAGAGAGAAGCACGGCGCTGACCCGCAACCTGCAGCCACCTGCCCAGGAAACCAGCTCCTTATCTAGAATAAACCTTATGAATCCGTAAGACTCCTGGGAAGTCAGACTATCTCTGGTAACAATCCAGGAAGCGAAACAATACGTTCTGGAAGAACTGACTCAAAACGTCCAGGACTTGATTCATCACTGACCGCTTCCTTGATTTTTGTCCCCACTTCAACTTAGGACCAACCAGAGAAAGCCAAATATGCACCCCCCCCAACCAGTCATACAGGATGCCAGGCTTCTGGTCAGCCCGCCCACAGCCTGCCCGTGCCAGCGGCCCCCGCTGAGGTCACACCTGAAGCTCCCTTTGTCCACTGGGGAGCTTTCCCACCCCGCCTGCCTTTCCGTCTCCGCTCACACGTGAGGCACCACGGCTGATGCGCTTGCCATGGCCAGTTCTGAATAAATAGTCCTTGCTTTCCTCGTTGGGTTGGTCTTCGTTGGTTTCCATAAGACCCAGGAATGAGAGGGCGGGAGCGTGGCCCAGCCGTCCTCAGTCAGCTCCCCCGACCCCCCTGGGGTGGAGCTCGTGTCCTCTCAGACAGCAGGGCTGCTGGCCGCTCCACTGGAAACGCTGAGCAGACCTTGGACTCGGCTGAGCGAGAGCCGGAGAAGCCAAATTGACTCAGATTAAGTCCCCCAGGCGCATAATCACAAAAGAGTTTTTGTTAGATGCTGATTGGGAGGGAGGGGCTCCAGAGATCTGGGAAAAGGGTAGGACAGCTGGGACTAGAGAAATGAGGGAAAGGCAGGCATTTTGGCAGAGGTGGCCTGGAGCTGCCTTGGTGGGATGGAGAATGAGTCAAGATTCTTTACTCAATCCACAGATATGTGCTGAGTGTGGACCGTGTGCCAGGCACTGTTCTAGGTGCTGGAGATGTGACAGGCAAGCCACTGACCCTGTGGAGCTCCCACCCTCGTGGGGGAAGACAGAGTAAAGGACTAAAAGAATCAGATGACTTCAGAAGCGGTAAGTACCCCGAGGAAAATCAACTCGGGTGAAGCGATGGAGGGTGCCGGGGTAGGGGCACAGCATCCGGCAGGGTGGCTGGGGGAGCCCTCTCAGAGGTAGGACACTGGAGCTGACACCAGAAGGGACCAGCAGCGTAGCTTGCAGGGGACATGCTTTTCCAGGCTGCGGGAACAGCTTATGCAAAGGCCCTGAGGTGGGACCGGCCTTGCCGTGTTCGACAAGGAGCAGAAAGCAGCTCAGCGTGGCTGGAGCAGCATAAGCAGAGGGTCATAGCCGTGGGATGCGACCAGGTCAGACCAGGCCATGTTAAGGGTTTAGATTTCATTTTATTCTAAAGAAATTAGGAAATTATTGAAAGAAGGCACCAAGTGGCTGGCCTGCCTCGGCCGTTTTGTCCAGGCCTTAGAAAAGCTCTTTTGTTGCGATCCTGGGAGGGCCCCGGCCGTCGGGGCTGTGTGTCTGAGGGGGATAGTGTTACGGACACAGAATGTGTTCAGACCCAGATGCTTATAAGCCACAACCAGAATCCCTTGTCGAGTGGGACAAAACGCCTCCTGAAGCTGCACACTCCTTTCTTCTGTGTGCCCTGTTTTAGGGACAAACCCAGGGCCTTTCAGACTCTCAGTGGAGTCTCTGACCAAAAGAAGATACCGAGCTGTGTGCCTGCACGTGCCAGTTAGCAAGGCCACACAGGTGTCCCCGGGGGCGCGGGAGGGAGGCACTTCTCACCGTGTGCCACATGCTTTACCCATTTTTAAAAATCCACTTCAGAGTAAAGGACTGAAGCTGGAGAAGCGCGGACGAGGTGGGGAGGAAGATGCAAAACGGTGTGGCCAGGGTGGGGCAGTGACAAACCAGCTGGTCCCAGCTCGACCCGCCCCACCCCTAACCTGTACTCACAGGCCTGGCCCTCAACAGCTAGGCGGGCGCAGCAGGGGCCCACGCCGCGCCCGCGCCCACGCACCAGGCTGCCCCGCGAGCTCCAGGCGCCCTGCTGGGAGAGTGGCCCCTGGAGATGCCCTTTGCTCGGGTCACTGAAGCCACTGTCCTCCTCAGGCCAGCACCCCGCCGACCCCACCAGGAGTTCTTGGCTCAGATTCGAACAAATCTCTCAGCTGCTTTTATGAAAGGTCCATTCCTGGGGTCTCGGTGGGTCACCTTGCTTTGAGTAAAAGTTCCCCTCGCTCTGCCTGGCATCCGTGGCCAGTCCTAGCTGGGCAGGCGGAGGCAGAGATGGGCATGTTTTCTCTAATTACCTCCAGAATCTTGGCTTGGGTTTGCTTCACCTCCCCACGAATAGGTCTGGCCCAGCCCGCAGGACCCACCTGTTCTCAGCCATCAGCCAGTGGGCAGGGACCCACCTCCCTGGGGAGTTCCGATCCCAGTAATCCCGGCCACAAGTCCGAGAGTGGAGTCAGCTGCTGATGACAGGTCCCTGGCGGGCACAGGGCAGGCCAGGCCCTCGGGTCCACACTCCGGGAAGGTGGCTCTGTGTGGGTCAGTTCAACTACAGAGGGGTGTTCCTGCTGTGGGGCAGTTCAGACCTTTCAGCAGCCTCCTCTGGGGCCAGCTCCGGGGTGTCAGCACTGGTGCATGTGCTCCCGGAGGCACGTAGAATTTTACCGCCCGTCTTCTCTCGATCAAATACCAGCCAGTATTTGTGGGGACCGACCGTGGACCAGGCGCCGCTCACGTCTCATTTAAACCCCAAGGCGGTGGCGTGGTGACATCCCCTTCACACAGCGGGTGACATCCCCTTCACACGGCGGGTGACATCCCCTTCACATGGTGGGTGACATCCCCTTCACACAGCGGGTCTGCCAGGGAGCTGGGATGTGACCCCAAGTAGTCTGGGAGCAGCTGCCCCCTAGCTGCTCCTCAGTGCAAACAAAGTGATCCGCGGAGGGGCCCACAGGCTCAGGCCAGAGGGGACCCCATCGGTGGCCCAGCAACCAGGGAACAAAGGTGCAGGTCCTGATGGGTCCACACCCAGCAGCCTGGAGTCAGGGACGGGCTCCAGACCCGTGGCCCCGGCACCTCACGACCTCCCGGGCATCTGCTCTGGAACATAAGGGGGCGGCCTGCACCTCCCCAGCCCTCCCGGCTCCAAACTGCGGCAGTTACTTTGGGCCAAGGCGTGAGCCCCTCCTGCTGGGCCGCTGGCAGGGAGAACCTGGGCAGAGGCGCCAGCCCCTCTCCTGCCCCCGCGTGCTCGGGAGGGTGCTGGATAGTGGCTGAGAAGGTGCCGGGCCGGGGCCGGGAGACCTGGCTTTGGCTCAGGTTCTGCTTCCACAGCTCATGCTTGGCGTCTCCCGCCTCGTCGCTCGCATCTGATGGACCAAAGCGGGGTCCGCCAGCCACCCCGACTCTGCAGGGCCGGGGGGAGACCAGGCGAGGTGGCGGATCCACACCGCCCTTGAGACTACGAGGAGTTGGGGCTGTGACGACCTCTTACCCTCTCTGTCACCTCACTCACTGAGGTGAGGACAGGACCTGAAGTGAGAGAATGGCCACGGGGCTGGCATGTCCCCCACAGTCACGTCACAGTCACCGCCTCGGGGGCCGGGGCCGGGAAGCCAAATGGCAACCACACAAACTGCCTTCAGGTCACCGAGGTGAGGCAGAGGACACCCAGGTGCAGAAGCGGCTTTTCCTGCACTGACTCATCGGGGCTTCAAAGGCAAAACCTCAGGGAGCCGACCCCAAAATGACGATTCATCTGTTAAACAATGAGCTTGTGCACCCACCGCGTACCAGACACTGGAGGACAGTGAGCTGCGGCATCCCGGACCGCCCCGAACCCACAGAGCCGAGGGACCGTCGGGCCTCTCTGGGGACAGGACACGAAGAGAAGCATGTTGGAGCGACAGCCAAAGTCCGACTGGGGAATCTGGGGAGCCAAAGTCCTGATGGAACATGAGGCCACTGAGCAGGGACCAACGACTCAGCCCCAGGAAGAGCCGTGGGCACCTCAGAGCCCCAGAAATCCCACTAGGGCCAGCGGCGACAGAGGCCAGGCTCCTGGGCGCATCCGTGGGCGGATGACACTCAGCCTGCAGCTCTTCCACAAGCCTCTGCAGTCTCCCTTTCTCCTGGAACGAGGTGCCTGCTGCGCTGATCACCTTCGGCCTCTGTGGGAGCTTGCTTACCCCGTAAATTAAGCATTTCCTTCTCAGTGTGTGTCCCCAGTTCACTTGGGCCAGAGGCTCAGCAAACATTTCTCAGCATTTTGCCAAAGTTTCCCCTCTCAGTCTACGACACACAAGCAGCGACTGAAATGTTATCAGCTAGTCCTCAAGGCCAGGCCCTGGCTGGGGAAACCCAGAAGTGCAGGCGAGGCCCTGCGCTTAGGAATTTATAACCTAGTTATTGAAACTTAATAGCATGAAGATGCAGCCCGCCTGCAGCCCCGTCATGCAGGAGCCGTGCGGATACTGTGCTGAATGCAGCCGGAGGGGGCGAGGTCACGCCCGGCCAGCACACGCTTCTTGGAAGAGGTGGCACTTGATCTGACCTTGAAGGATGAGCAGGATGCGAGGGATGGGAAGAAGGACAGAAGGCATTCTGTGGACGCCATGAGCAAAGCGTCACCCATTGGTCTTGATCACTGTCGCTGTGATCCACGTAGGAGGAGAGGAAGCTTCATCAGGCGCCAGCAGAATGGACGAGGACACACACATGATTGTGTGAAGGATGGGACGTCCTTGGGCTCAGAGGGCTGGGCTTCATGTCAGTGACATGATCTGGGATCTAATTCTGGGCGTGCCAGACAGTGCCACAATCTCTTCCCCCATAAAATAAAGGGACTGGGCAAGATGACCTCTAAAGTTCTCTACCATTCTGGAACAAGGGGAGAAAGAGAGACAGGTAACTCTGGACTTTGAGGACCAGTCCCAACAAGAGGAGGTGAGTCAGGAGGGGAAATGGGTGTGGGAAGAAGACTTGAGTTTTAAGTAAGTCAGGCGGACCCCTTCGTGACCCTTCCCCTTCCTTTCACTGGTTCATCTTGAGGGGACCTCGGCCACTTCCCACCTCCAGGGGAGCATGACCCTGGCTGCGTCAAGGCCAGAGCACACGAGGAAGTGGCCTTTGCTCCAGAAACTTCAGAAGCTTCGTCCGCTTCTCCCTCAGGAAACAAACACTTCCTCATCACCTACACAATCTCGGTGTGCTCGCAGGTGAGGGGGAACTCCCCTAAACTGACGAGTTTCCATCGCCCCAGGGGAACGGGCGCTTGGAACAGAAAGTCGCAGTGCTGAGAAATGAACCGAAGTGTGCCCCCTGCATGCTGTGTCGGGACCCAGCTGGGAGGGGTCGGCCATGAGCAGAGAGGGGAGGCCCTTTCCGGCACCAGGAGCAGATGTAGCCCCTTCTTCATCCACGCAGGGCTTTGAGGTCTCAGATGGGCCTGGGCCTGGGCCTGGGCCCGCGACCGCACGGGCGAGCTCACACAGGGCCGGCCTCAGCCCGTGGGGCCGCCACAGTCTGCGTCTGATTTCAAGTCCTTGGTATGTACGACGTTCTTGCTCACCTCTAGCTGCCCCGTCCGCCTCTCTGGCCACAGTTTCAAGTTTTGTGCCCTGATTCCTACCCTGTTATGTCTGCCCTTCTTAGGCCTGCAGCACAATCTGTTAAGAGTAAGTTGACACCAAACTGGCTTTCTCTAGAAAGCACCTGGAAACTGGCTTCCTCGGAGCGCAAGAGCAGGATTTCTGTGGGGAGGAAGGCCCCTTCCAGGGTGGGCCTGAGCTTACAGTCCTCGGTCTCCAGTGACAGCCCCTGAAGGAAGAAGCCACGTCTTCAAGCTCAGGTGGTGGGAGTAGTTCGCTCAGCCTGGCCCATGGAATCCAGCACTTTACCTGATCTTCTTGGCTCTGCTCTGAAAGGGGTGCCTTCCTCCTGCCACAGGTAGGCCCCCATCACCTCCAGAGCCTGCCTCTCCGTCCACCTCTGCTCTGCTCAGAAAAAGTCTTCGCTTACTTCCAGAATCAGGAGAGAGGTTGGAAACTGGGCCCAGTTATCTCACGGACATTTATTCTCTCGTAGGAGCCTCTTTGGGGAGGGAAGATGGGCTTCTGTCACTTTCCTTCCTTCCTTGGGACAAAATGCACTGTTTCCTGCTCTTCGTTCGCATCTGCAGTTGATCCTGGAATTGGTCACAGTGCTTTGTGTGGCCAGTACATTAAGTGCAATTCCAGACCCGAGAACAAAACAATGGTTTGCTCTGTTTTCTCAGCATTCTGCGTGGAGTCCTAGGCCTCGTCCACCACCACCAGGCCTCCCCTGCCCTTCTTCCTGTGACCTGGCCCATCTTCCAGGAGCATCTTTGTCCTCAGCAGCTCCTAAACCTGTGCCAGCCCACAGCACCTCACATTCTAGTCCAGCACCCCCAAGGCACAAGGAGCCTGCCAGACTGGGACAATATCACAGAACTCGGTCCTGGTGGCAAAGCTGCTGCCAGATTTCTTAGCAAGAAAGACAGGTTGTGCCCAGATAGCAAACCCCTGGCCGGGCCCCTGGCATCAGCTTGTTGTGAGAGCCCTTTAGCACGTGCTGTCGCTGGCCCCTCCTTGCGGCGTCTTGCTGGGCTCTGAGGGAGCAGAGCGCTGCGGCCATCACCACGGAGCAGCGTCCTCGCCCGATGCAGCCTTGGCCTGTACGGCGCGTCAGCTGAAAATGAACTTGAACGGCATCGTGACCACGACCCTAGCTTACTCTTCTGTGTGACTCCACAGCCTTCACACACATGCTGTCGTTTTTTATTTTGGTGTTTACCGTGGCCGAGAGAGTAGATGAGCTGGGTACCGTTGTTACTCTCTGACACCCTTGAGGACAGGCTGAGCGGAGGTTTGTGCTGGAGGGAAGGGTCCTGGCTAATTGTTCCCCATCCCCGGTGACAGGTACCATCTTGTTAAATCTGAAAATCAGTTATGTCAAAACTATAACAAAGGAAGAAAATGTCTGAGAAATCTTCCCAAGTTAGCAGACGGTGAATATCCTCGAACATTCTGGAGGCTTAATCCAGAAGCTCCAGCTTGAGGTCATGTTTGCCAAACACATATGTAAGCAGCTGTGTGCACATGGGTTCAGACCACTTAACAGAGTTGTCTGTCATAGTACTGACGGTTTTGTAAACTAAATGGCTACCGAGGTTACGGCCCATCGGTTCATTCAATTCCATAAACATCTACTGAGCACTTCCTGTTTGCAGAACACCAGTAGACGGAGACATGGCTCAGGGCGGTACCGAGGCAAAGCCTGTCACCAAGGACCCCAGGACCTGCCTGGGAGGCACCAGTAGATTGAAATATGGAAATCAAATCAAGAAGAATTCTGGCTTTGGGAGTTTCTGACCAAATTTAGCATCTTCAGAGCAGTGACAGGGAGACCAGAACCTCCCATCTCGTCTTGGTCCTCATCTTACCAGACAGGTCACATCCTGTTTCTTCATCATCTCATCTTCCTCATAGCTGAGCCAGCTCAGCTATGACAGGGCGAGACAATAACCAGACAGCGCTGGCACGTGGCCAGAGCTGAGGCCATGCTCGCCGTTTCTCGTTCACGGGCTCGCCCTCCCCCCACCCACAAGCTTTATGAAATGCCTACTATGTGCAGGGAGAGGTGGTGGATACAAAGGTAAACATGGCCTGGTGGTCCCCACCCTCCGGGTTCCTTGTAGAGAACAGGTCACAGGAGGCTGTTCTCAAAATAGTTGTAGGGTGAGCTAGCCAGGCCAAGGCCAAGCCACATGGTCAGAAGAATGGCATCAGTGAAAGAAAACAGTGAAATTATGTGACAGGACACTGGGACTCAGCGGCCGGCGCCCAGCCTGGTGGCGGCAACTGGGAATACGGCGGCTCTTCTGGAACAAAGGAGTTGAGCGAACCATGATTCCGGGAGGCAGAAAGGCAAACACCGGGCTCTCTGAAAAGGGTCGCTATGACCACAAACCAACAGACAGACAGTCTCATTAGTTTGTGGCCCCACCTGTGTCCACCGGTGGTAGCAGCATCTGTATTATCTCGGAAAGGGGACAATGCCTCACAGGAAACATTAGTTTAAAATGTTATTTAATTCAACACAAATAAAACTTCCTTAGTTTACTACCAAAAATTGTTAAGCGAACTCAGCTAAATTTCTCACATGTACATGGAATAGCTGCTAATTGTGAGATTTGGGGCAAATTACTGGATTTCTCTTTGTGTCTTTGTTTCCAAATCTGTTACAACGAGGACTGCACACAAAGTGCTATATACATGTTAGCCGCTTTATTATTATTATTATTATGTTATTATTATATCACTATGTTAAGCTCAGAGTCAGACGAATACTCAGCTTGTCCCTGCTCTTTGTCCTTAGCTATCCTATCCCTAGAGATACTTTGGATAAACATCTACTTATTACATAATCTTTTTTTAAAAGCATTAATTTAAATGTTTATTTAGAAATGAATGTTAATGTGAAGTCAGATTTTGTTCCATAAGTTGATGTAATCACCTGCCTTTATTACATAATCTTTGAAGAAGCTTCTTCTTATCCTTGGGACAGTGTCCACGAATGCCATCTGCTACTTCACAGGTTGCCGAGGCATAGGAAATGCTTTTCTTCATACAGTATTTTCAGCCCCCCAAGTCAAGGGAGGCGACAGCTGTAGTGAGTCTCGTGAGCTCTTTGGTCTGCGGCCACTTCTGAATAGAAGGGACTATTTCTGACCTTCAGTCCACTGCAATCACAGATGTCAGAGGCCCTTTTTCCATCCTCCCAGGCTCCCTTCCTGCTCTGTTCAGTCCCACCTTCCTGTCCTGCAGCTTGTCTACTTGTAGATAAGCGAATGCCGATGGGGTGTGACTAGGGGTCACTGAAAGGTCCCGGACCTCACATACTGTCCTGTGCCCCTGGGGCTGGGTGTCTCATCGCCACATTGGACTCTGAGGTCTGAGCAAAGGGGCTTCCCGCTCCAAATCCATGACTATAAATACGCCTCTTGGTTAGGACTGTGTGTCGCCAACAGTCCCTCGATAAACTGTCCCTCCTGGCAGAGGGGCATTAACCTGTTATCTTCCCAAGCTCTATAGGAACACAGGACCAAGACTGAGGGTGTTTTGAGAGGCACAAACTTGAGGCCTGGAGACAAATCTGACGAACAGTCACGTTTTATGGGCTGTGCTTGGTGCCTTTGTTGTTGTGTCAGTGACTTTTCAATATTTTAAAACCAGGGTGTTTTAGAACTTCCCTTGAAAAATAAAAACAAAAACAGTAGCTCTAGCAACATCGTCCCACGTCCCCACAAAATCACAGTGGTCTCAGGTGGCCCCAGCCAGCTTAGCCACCTGCCAGGTGGGCCTCTGAGCTTGGGTGGGGGTCTGAAGGGCAGGCCTAGGGACCTGGGACTCATTTGTCTGTTCTATAACATTCTAATTCACATATTTCTTTTACCCCACAAATATAAACACACACACACACACACACACACACACACACACAAATGCAATCTATGAAAAAAATATAGATGATACAAAGTAGCATAGTCTTTGTCTTGAAGGAACTTAGGGATTTATTAAGAAAAAAATATGCATAGTAAATGTCAAATAAGGTTACAATTCTTACATTTTCAAAGGCTTTTATATTTTCACCTTCTCCATCTCTTGGAGATACCATTTGCTTCTGTCGTGTCCAGTACTCGCCTCCCCATGGCTGGCTGTCTTCACCTAGGCCTGCTCCTGGACGCCACAGATTGTCATCTAACTGTGCCTTCGGCACCAAGTGCGAAAGCTGCTCAGGAATGTCAGGTGGGAGCACCTGAGACCCTGTTATTTTGTGGGGATGCAGGGCAATGTTGCTAGAACTTCCATTTTTATGTTTTTATTTTCCAAGAGAAGTTATAAAATATCCTGGTTTTAAAATATTGACGAGTCTCTGAAAAAAACAAAAGCTTTAAAATACTGAATAGACCCCAAAATTACATGCCCCTGGCTCATTAGTAACTGGTAAATAAAAATTTTAAATGGTAGTGACCATTTATTATCTACTCTATGTCAGCCATTTTATATATATTATTTTAAAACATAAATAATAATATAATTATTATTATATTATTATTATTATATTATATTACCATAAGATATTATATTATATTACCATAAGATAACACCTATGGTTAAAAATTCAAACATTGAAATCCTATTATTCCCGTCCCGAACCCCGTACCCCTCCCCGGGTGTCGCCACATAGCCCGAGTTTGGGGGTGCATTCTTCCGGATGGGAATGGATATAAATGTTCTTCCAAGCCCGCCATCCACGTCAGATCAGCCCCATTTCACAGATAACTGCAGCACAGAAAGGCCGAAGCCTTCGTCCAAGACCCCAGAGCGGGCAAGGAGGTACTCGAGCTGGGATTCAAATCCAGATCGTGACCCCTGAGTCAGCGCATTCGCCCCGCTGCGCCCCGTGTATAGAGTTTTATGGGTGAGGAAAACGAGGCCCACGGAGGCCCCGGAGCCGTCGGAACCGCAGGGTGCACCACCCAGCTCGGGGGAGGCAGAGAGGCCGGGACGAGCGCGGAGGCTGGTGGAGGAGGGAACCTCGACCCGCGC
>NW_006442103.1:18688779-18696737 GCF_000325575.1 Pteropus alecto
TCCCTGCGCCCCGGTCGCGCCCTGGCCACGACCCCGGCCCCAGCTCTTACCGCCTCGGAAGATCTTCCAGCCCCTGGGGTCGAATTCCTGGGGAGGGGGCTCCGATCCCGTGGAACTGTGTCTCTGTCACCCGGGAGGAGAATCGGCCAAAATTCCTAATAAGTCACATAGTAAAGTTGGAAAACATACCCCGGACCTCCCCGCACGCGCCGGCGCCTCCTGCCCTTCCCCGAGGATGTGTGCCCCGCCACCCTCGTCGCTCCTAGAGCTGGGGGCCAGGGGCGTTGAGAGGGACACAGGTGGGTGCCCATGACCCAGCTCAGCCCGACGACTGGGAAGGACACCTGTTGGGATGGTCCTCCAGGACCCAGGACTGGAGGGCACAGTGAGGACCGAGGAGTTGTACTTGCTCTCCACGCCGGCCCTGAAACATGCTGTCCAGCCCTCACCCGCCCCGGCAAGTCACCCATTTCCCAGAGGTGGGTCCCCCTGGAGGTGAAGGGGTTAGCCCTGCCCAGGTCTCTCTCATCCTTGATCTTCACTGGCCAGTGTGGAGGTGTGGCCAGGAGGAGCCCAGGTTTGTCCAGACCAGTGTCCAGGCTGGCACCGGAGTGACCACTTCTGACCTCTCCCTTCCTCGCCCTGGGCAATGAGACACAGCAGATATGGGACATGAAAAGGGGTGAACAGGACAAATGTGTGTTCTGTTTCTGCAGTGGAGGGGGTGTCGGCCCCCTGCCCAGCTGTGCAGGGGGGCTGGGGTGGGACTTTTCCAGAGAGGGAGCCAGGCCTGGCCAGGGCCCCAGGAGCTCACGTCACCCCCACCCCCCACCCCTCACTTCTCCAGGGAACTGCCAAAGCCAAACTCAGCTCAGGACGGGATTATGTGTACCGGGCAGACCCATGGAGGGAGACAGCAAGATACAGACCCGGGGTAGCAGAGAAGCCGAAGAGGAGAGGGGACCCCATGGCAGAGGAGGGGCAGACGATGCCCGTAACCCTCATCTCTCCTTTCCTTCACCCTAGAGTAGCTGAGTCAGGCAGAGAGTGGACAGTGGGGGTGGGACGCTGGCCCTTCTCCGGTTAGCACCCCCCCCAGTCAGGGCGGAGTTGCTGACCTCAGTGGTCACCCAGCCAGGACGAGGCGCAGCCATCAGCAACCCCCTCCCCACCCCCAAGCATCTGGGGTGACCCTGTGGGTCAAGCTCGACCACCGTGATCCAGCCAGCAAGTCCTCAGGTCCCGGGGTCGCGGGGAGGGGCGCGGGGCTGAGTGCCGCCACCCCCAAGCACACCCCGCCCTCCCCTCTGTCGTTCCCAGCCCCCGAGCTGGCCCACCTCGGCACTGGCTCCTTGGACTCCTTTCCCGGGTGCCTTTCTGATCCAACAGAAACATTTTTTTTTTTCCTGGAAAGCAAAACTAAGAGCGGGGTGAGGAGTGGGGGCAGGAAGGGCTGGTACTGGGCAGGAAGGGGCCGGAGGGCGAGGGGGAGCAGTGGCAGAGCCAGGCTTAGAGGCCAGGGAGGGTTCGGAGCCCTGCGTCCCTTCCTGACCCGCGCTGGACTTCGGGATGGACCGATTGCTGAGTTCTTCAGAATGACAGGCCTGCGACCAGGGGGGACAGCCACTCTAGCTGCACCTCTCGTCCCCAGGTCCCCCCAGTCCCTGGTAGTAGCTGTGTCTGAAACAAGCCCTCATTGAGCCAGTTGTGGCCACCGCCCCCTAAGGGACGTTCAGTCGCAGTGAGAAAATCACCTGCTTCTCTAGAGATAAAGCCATCAGCCCACTCAGTTTATCCCTTGGCTACAAAGTGTTTGATGCGGGCAGACATGTGCCTGAGTGTTCTAGAAGCTGCCTAGCAAAGTAGGGAAGGAAAGGCTGGGAGGCAGGTGGTAGGAAACAGAAAGCCGAAGGGGTTCCCTGTCACCTCCTCAAGGGGGCGTCTGGCATGTCCTCACCGGAGCCTCCCTCCTCCTCGCAGGACCAGATAAAAACCATCCTAGGAAAGATGCCTGGGCCTGGGCCCTCCTAGAAACAGTCCCTACCTGGACCGGGGAGGGCCGGGGGCGGGGCGGGGGTGGGGCCGCGCTTGGGACCCCCAACCTCTAGCAGTACTTCTCCCCCACCCCTCCATCCTCACTCTGAGATGTCCTTCCGAAGAGTCATCCCTCCCAACCCCAACTTCCTGGAGACTGGAGGTAACCGGGCTTCTGTCCCTGCAGAGCAGCCCCGCCACGTCCAGATGCCCGAGTAGAGAGTTTACTTCCGGTCCCCTCCTCCCAAGCTAGGAGGAGCGATGGAGAAGTGGGCGGGCAGGTGAGAGGTGGGCGGGCAGGTGAGAGGTGGGCTGCTCAGGAGGGACGGCTCTGTCCCTGGAAGGGAAGGGAGGCCACTGGGAGGGGCGCGGGGAAGTGATGAGGAGCTTCTGCTTTCGGGGAAGTTGGCATCAGGATGTGGGGAGCCTGCTGCGGGTGAGGGGTGGTGTCGCAACACCACCTCTGGCTCCCGGCCCACGTCCCTGTGCTGCCTTTGGTTTGTAGGCCCCGGTTGTGTCTGATGCTGCTTCTGTCCTTCCCTCAGCTCTGCCTGGACCAGGAGGTGAGCCGGGGACCGAGGCCCTGATCCCCTGACCGCCATCCAGGCCTCTGTTTCCCACAGCCTCTGATGGGCCATGGCTGCCCCCAGCTCCCCCTTCTCCCCAGCTCCCCAACTCCTTGCCAAATAACATCAAGTCCCACCTCGGCCGCTGAATGCGACCTTGGGCTGAGCCTCGAGCACTGGACTAGAGCCTCCATACCTCCCTCTAAATCGTTCTAATTTTGTCTGAACTTTCTGTCTACATAGGTGTTGTCTGGACACGCTCTTCAGACGCCCCCTGAGGAGGGCCAGGGCCCTGAGGGCATCTGGGGTCCTTGGGCCCAGTGGGCCTCTTGCTCCCAGCCCTGTGGGGTGGGGGTGCAGCGCAGGAGCCGCGCATGTCAGCTCCCTACAGCTTCACTCCACCAGGGCCGACCCCTCCCACCCCGGCCCCCAAGACATCCGGAAACCCTGCTGCCCCGGGGTCAGGGCCCCAGACCTCAGACTTCCCGAGAAGCCCTCCCCCTGTACAGGCCACAGCCTCGAGGCAGGGGCGGCGCGCTTCGAGGTCCTGCTTCCCCGTTAGGGGGAGAGGAGGCCCAGGAGATTCAAGGAGCCAGGAGGTAAGGGGTGGGGCTTTGAGGGAAGGGGCGGGCCTTGGGCAAGGGGTGGGACTTGGGAGAAAGGACGCGGGAGAAAGGGACCTATGGCTTAGGGGGGCTTATTCCCGGCGCTAGAAAGTAGACTGGCGAGGCACGGTCAGAGGCCGCCAGTGCTGTGACCCCCATGTCTGCGACCCCCTTCTCAGGTCCCGGGTTCGAGACCCTATCAAGCCCGGAATGTTTGGTTACGGGAGAGCGCCCTTTGCTTTGCCGCTTCATCGGAACCGCAGGCACCCCCCGAGACCGCCTGGATCTGAGCTATCCCAGGCCTCAGAGCTTCCACCCCTGGTTCCAGAAGCAGAGCCATCCTCTGCTAATGACGCGCCTCTAACTCAGTTGCCTCCCACGGAACCACCTGCCCACGCCCTGTCCCCCTCAGCAGAACCCCCAAGCCCCGAAGCTGCTCAGACAGAGGTGCCCTCCAGAGCCAGACCTGTCCCCACACGGCCCCTCCCCAGAGCCCAGGCCTCTGGCACAGAGCCCCTCTTGCCCACCCCCTCCCCACGAGAAAGTGGCTCCTTCCACGTGTCCCCTCAGCCAAGAACGCCAAGTTTCCAGGGTCGGTCCAGTCCCCGGGTGGCAGAGAGACACCCTAAACCCTTCCTTTCTGTCCCTCGGGGCCGAGGCCAGCAGAGCCTGGAGCCCTGGAGACCTGAGGGCAATCGCCACAGGTCCCTCTCAGAGTCTGCCCCTCACTACCCGGATGGATGGCTGCCTCTGCTGAGGGCTGGTCCCCAGTCCAGCTCCCAGTGGAGCCTCTTTGCTCCCAGTAGCCCTGTCCCAAGATGTTCCGGGGAGAGTGAGCAGCTGAGAGCCTGCAGCCAAGCGGTGAGTCCTTCCTTGGGCTCCCTCCCCTTCCATTCCTGTTTCCCCGAACCCGAGTCTGGATCCTCAGCCTGTCAGGTCTGGACCTAGGGTCAGGGGCCTTGCAGCTCTTCCGTAGACCTGACTTCCTCCTTACTCCCCAAATCTAGCCCTGACCCACACCCCCATTTTCCTCCCCAGCTTTGACCCCTCTGTATCCCCCACCTCAGCCCTGCCCCCCTGAGCAGCCAGACCCCCGGGCCCTGCAGTGTTCAGCCTTTGACTCCCAGGAGTTCATGGGCCAGCTGTACCAGTGGGAGCCCTTCACAGAAGGTGAGGTTTCTAGCCCCCCGCCTGGACGGGGGCCTGCAGATCGGGGGATGCCGGGCGGGGAGACACCCAACCCCCTACGTTTCTCCTCTGTCGGCCCTTGTATTTCTCCTCTGTGTCAATGTCCTTTCTCATTTCCCAGGGCTGGGGTGAAGAGACAGCACAGGCTCAGGGGAGGGGGTTCAGACGGGGTCAGAAGTAGTGGATGGTCGGCAGAGAGGTTGGGCTGGGGGAGGATGTGCCCCAAGGTGCCCGCTGGCCGGCTTCCTCTGGGAAGAAGTCCATCCCAGGAGGTGGAGGAGACGTGACCGGAGAGGGACACTGTCCAGTGGTGTCAGCGGGGGGGGGACGGGGGGCGGGGTGCACCATGATCCTGGATGGTGTCATGTCACTGGCTCCCCAGTCACCATCCACTTGACTTTAGGCCTGTGTCGACTTGATACCAGGAAAACCTCTCATGAGCTCTGAACTCAAAAATCAAAAATTTCAAGTATCTCTCCTCTGCTTTCAGTGACCTCAACTGACCTGACCCAACTTCTGTGTGACCCTCAAACCAGCTTTTCAGAGTACAGACTTGTCATGTTCCCTTCATCCACAGTGACTTAGGCAACCTCCAGATGCCCCATAGCTAATAAGAGCCGCGCTTCCGTCAGGGTCCCGGGGCCTGCCCCGCCTCACCTCCCAGCAGGCCCCCCAGCTGACCACCGCCCTACCCTGCCCCGTAGTCCAGGGCTTCCAGCGCTGTGAGCTGAACTGTCGTCCCCGTGGCTTCCGCTTCTATGTCCGTCACACCGAAAAGGTCCAGGACGGGACCCTGTGTCAGCCGGGAGCCCTAGACATCTGTGTGGCTGGACGCTGTCTGGTAAGGGAGGGTGGGGTGTGTGTGTGTGTGTGTGTGTGTGCGCACGCGTGTACACACACACACACACACACACACAGAGTCGCCTCATTCGTCATTACAACAACAAACACCAGACTGAGCTCACAAAGGGGAAAGTTCTCACCTGCCAAGCGGGCTGAGCAGAGCAGAGAGGTGGCCCTCTCCTTCCTCTCCCGAGGCCCCTGGCGACGAGGGGGTGGACGGTGGGGCTGAGGGACAAACACAGCCCCACTTGTGCGCAGGTCGAGACCTGCGGTGAGCGGAGGGTCCTGAGAGGACCGGGGGTGGGGGGTGGGGTGTGAGGCGGCGTCTGGCTTCAAGCAGCCCCCGCCTCACCCACTGCCCCCAGAGCCCCGGCTGCGATGGGATCCTCGGCTCTGGCCGGCGTCCAGACGGCTGTGGCGTCTGTGGGGGCGATGATTCCACCTGTCGCCTCATCTCGGGGAACCTTACTGACCGCGGGGGCCCTCTTGGCTACCAGAAGATCCTACGGATCCCAGCGGGGGCCTCCCGGCTCCAGGTCGCCCAGTTCCGGCCCAGCTCCAACTACCTGGGTGAGCTCCTCGGGCTCCCCGAGTCCTGCGTCCCCACTGCGTTCCCGGTCTCTTGGGTCTGCCCTCCACACCCCGGTGCAGCACAGCAGACAAGCCCAAGGGAGGGAAGGAGGGTGGGAGGCAGCCAAGAGGGCGTGGGGGGTCTGGGGCGAGGACAGAGGACTCACCTGCTTGTCCTGGTCTCTAGCTGTCCGAGGCCCTGGCGGCCGGTCCATCATCAATGGGAACTGGGCCGTGGATCCCCCAGGGTCCTACGCGGCCGGCGGGACCGTCTTCCAGTACAACCGGCCTCCCCGAGAGGAGGGCGCAGGGGAGAGCCTGTCGGCCGAGGGCCCCACGACACAGCCTGTGGATGTCTATGTGAGCCTGGGCCGGAGCAGCGGGCCTGCCGGGCGGGGGCTCCCTCCGAGGGCACAGGTGGGGAAGGCCCCCTGCCACCCCACACCCTCTTTGTCTCCCCAGATGATCTTTCAGGAGGAAAACCCAGGGGTTTTTTATCAGTATGTCATCTCCTCACCTCCTCCAAACCTCGAAACCCCCACCCCAGAGCCGCGTGTCCCGCAGCTGCAGCCTGGTGAGACGCTGGTCTCCAGACCTGGGGACAGAGGAGGGGGTGGGAGGGACACTCCGAGGCGGTGGGGAACATCGACTTGCCCACTCCGCTCGCCCTGCACAGAGATTTTGGGGGTAGAGCCCGCACCTGCGCCGGCGCCCCGCCCCGCCCGGACCCCTGGCACCCTCCAGCGTCAGGTGCGGATCCCCCAGGTGCCCGCCCCGCCCCACCCCAGGACACCCCTGGGGTCTCCACCCGGATTCTGGAAACGAGTGGGACACTCCGAGTGCTCTGCGTCCTGCGGGAAGGGTGAGACTCCACCACCGGCCCGCGTCCCCTGCTCGGCGCCCGGATCCCGCGCTGGGCGGCGGGTCCACACCTCGGCTCTGCGCTGGGCCCCAACGCACCCCCAGCTCCCCTCTCACCCTCGCCAGGTGTCTGGCGCCCCGTCTATCTCTGCGTTTCTCGCGAGTCGGGAGAGGAACTGGATGAACGCAGCTGTGCCGTGGGCACCAGGCCCCCAGGCTCCCCGGAACCCTGCCACGGTCCCCCGTGCCCCCCAACGTGAGTATGACCCACAGGGACGGCTAGGGTCCTAGGAGCACAACAGTCGCTCTGGGCACGCACATCTGCACTGCCCAGAGGGTCCCACGCGGACGCTGACCCCCGACTGCAGAGGGACAGTGCGCGATCAGAACCGCTGACGTCCGCAGACAGAGGAAGACCCAGACCCCAATGCCAAACGAGCCCACTGTCCTCTGAGGGGGCCCCGCCCCAGCGTGGCCCTCTCGGCACATGGCAGCCCCACGCACCTCTGCCCTTGCCATCCACCTCTCCGTCTGTCTCCTCCCCGCTCTGCACGTGCCCACAGCTGGGAGGCTGGCGACTGGACGTCCTGCAGCCGCTCCTGTGGCCCGGGCACCCAGCACCGCCAGCTGCGCTGCCGGCAGGAGTTCGGGGCGGGTGGCTCCTCAGTGCCTCTGGAGCGCTGTGGACACCTCCCCCGGCCCAACATCACCCAGCCCTGCCAGCTGCGCCTCTGTGGCCATTGGGAGGTTCGTTCAGCCTGGAGCCAGGTGAGTGGGACCGGACAGACCGGCTCACGGAGGGTGGAGGGCCTGGTGGGGACAGGGAGCTGGAGAGGTGGCTTTCCAACCCTTTTTAATCGGAAGAAACTTCTTACAAGCAAAGTCCCATGTGGGACCTCAATCTCTAAGTCAGATGGGAGGGCAGACCGGAGCTGGGCCCAGGGGCCCGTGCTCACCCCGCAAAGCCGTGTAGCTGCTGAGCCAGGGGTCAGGGGCCCATGCTGGTTCTGAAGCCACCGCCGGTCGGCTGCCGGGCAAGCCCGGGAAAACCCCCCCCCCCCCCCCGCCTCGCCCCCTCAGTGCGCGGTGCGGTGCGGCCGCGGCCAGCGGAGCCGGCAGGTCCGCTGTGTGGGAAGCAACGGGGATGAAGTGAGCGAGCGGGAGTGCGCGACGGGCCCCCCGCGGCCCCCCAGCAGAGAGGCCTGTGACATGGGGCCCTGCACCACGGCCTGGTTCCACAGCGACTGGAGCGCCAAGGTGGGCCCCACGCCCGGGCCGCCCGCCCCGAGCC
>NW_006442103.1:18696809-18712641 GCF_000325575.1 Pteropus alecto
TCCCGAAACAGCTCGGCAAACGTTTCCCGAGCGAGCGCCGACCGTGAGCGGGCCACGGCCGGGCCGAGCCCGGGGACGGGCAGAGAACCTCCCGGCACGGTCCGGCCCGCACGGGGTCCCCTCCTCGGGCTGCCCCCTGGGGCGTCCCCTCCCCCCCAGTCCTGATCCCGCCGCTCGGTCTGCGGCCCCCACCCTCCAGCCCCGGCTGCTGGTCCCCCGCGGCCTCCCTTCACTCGGCCCCTCCGCTTTGCGCTTTGCTTCTCGCAGTGTTCGGCCGAGTGTGGGACCGGAATCCAGCGACGCTCCGTGGTCTGCCTCGGGAGCGGGGAGGCCGCTGGGGCGGGCCCGGAGGGAGCGGGAGCAGGAGCCGGCGAGCAGAGCTGTGCCCCGGGAAGCCGGCCCCCCGACATGCGTGCCTGCAGCCCGGGGCCCTGTGAGATGACATGGTGCTGGTACGCGGGGCCCTGGGCTGAGGTGAGCCGCGCGCCTGGGAGGGGTGCCCGTCAGAGGGGTCCCTGTGGGGATGGGGAGCGATCTCTGCGCCCCTTGCACACCGCCGCTTCCTGCCCCTCAGTGCTCCGCAGACTGTGGCCCTGGCACGCAGCGACGAGACATCATCTGTGTGTCCAAACTTGGGGCTGAGTTCAACGTAACTTCTCCTAGCAACTGTTCCCACCTGCCCAGGCCCCCTGCCCTGCAGCCCTGTCAGGGGCAGGACTGCCAGGACCGCTGGTTTTCTACGCCCTGGAGCCCGGTGAGTGCCTGCCTCCCTGACCCTGCTCAGCAGGGACTTCCGGGGACCGGGCGGCTCCTGTCACTGTACCCCGCTCTGTGCCCAGGGACAAGGCCAGCTGCACTTTAACATTGCCCCACTTCCTGCACACCTGGAGGACAGGTGGGTCCCCTCCGGGTGGGACATCATAATGTTTCAGGACGGTCCCTCTCACACTCCTTTCAGAGGAGGAGGGGGCCTGGGGTTCAGGAGGAGGCACAGCAGGGGTCTGACTTAGTAGCGGGGTCTCCCCAGTGCTCTCGCTCCTGCCAGGGCGGCGTGCAGACAAGGGAGGTCCAGTGCCTGACCGCCAACCAGACCCTCAGCGTCCGATGCCCGCTTCACCTGCGGCCCTCCAGGAAACGGCCCTGCAACAGCCAGCCCTGCAGCCAGCGCCCTGGTAAAGAGCCCGTCCCCAGCTCCCAGCAGAGCAGACTTAGCTGCAGTGCGGGTGGAGGCGAGGCAGGGCCAGTGAGAGTGGGCAACACTCCTCCAGAGGGATGGATGGCAGTGACCACTTTGTGCACACTGGCCTCCTCTGTCCCCAGATGATCAATGCAAGGACAGCTCTCCACACTGCCCCCTGGTGGTACAGGCCCGGCTCTGCGTCTATCCCTACTACACAGCCACCTGTTGCCGCTCTTGCGCCCATGTCCTGGAGCGGGCCCCCCCGGAGCCCGCCTGAAATGGGCCCAGGAGACCCTCACCTGATGGTTTCTCACGCCACCATCAGTCACCCATCCGTCAGCCCGCTCCGTACCCTCTGGCTCTCCAGCCTGTCCTGGTCTCACCTCCCCCAGGGTGGTCGAAGGTGGCGGAATGAGTGACGGTGACGGTCAGGACGTGTGGTTGGGCCTGTGCGGTGGTGTGACCCTGAGTGTGCACACGTGCCCCCGTGTGTACCCGGGCCTGCATGGAGGTGTGTGCGCTCATACGTGTGTGTCGCTTCTCACAAAGATGTTAAACAGACTGAGGAGGAAGGGGGAGGGGACGACGCCCGTTTCCCTGAGACTTTTCTAGGCTGAGAGCGAAGCCGGTTTGCAGCTCCTTAGTAACCCGAGCTGCTTAGCGACTGGCCCCCCATCAACCCCAGCCTTGCACCCTAAACCTCATTTCTCATGGTCGGGCCTCATATCTTCTAAACCACCCTTTTGTCCTCCGGCCCCCTACCCTTACTTGGTCTCTCTGTCCCTACGTTTCATAATTGGCGAGGGGTGGTGGTGGGCCACGGCCCACCCCACCTGACCCCGGGAAGAGAGGCCCTGCAGCCAGCGGGGACCAGCTGGGCAGAGGCTGGAGAGAGAGATGAGAATAAGGCAGCCCGGCCCCCGCTCCCACCTCCCGACATGCTTCCCGCCCCACAACTAATTTATTTTTTATTAAAGAGGATTATGACAAATGAGAAAAGGCTCTTTATTGTTTTCATGGGAACCCAGCCATACAAGCCACCTAAATGAGCAGGGTGTGGTCAGAATGAAGGGTGGGAAGGGAACAGCGCTCAGAGCCCGGGCGCAGAGGGCTCGGGCGGGAAGGCTAACGAGTGAGCCCCGTCACCCCAGATGGGAGGGAGAGGATCCCGGCTGGCCGTAGGCCCTGCAGCTTGGCCACTGACCACTAGAGGTCGCCACTCCTCCCAGTTTAGATATGGAGTCGGGAGCTTGGGTCCAGAGCCGGGGAAAAACGGCCAGGTCTACGGCCGTTTGGTGGCTTTCCTAGTGGGCCGAGCCTGCCCGGAAAGCCTCTCGTCACCTAGCAGCACTTTCTTCAGTCTGGGGCTGAGCTGAGTGGCAGCTGGCTTTTCCGGGGTCTTTTTTTTCCTGTTCCCTTTCTTTGGCCCCGCCTTCCTGCCGCCTCCATCCTTTCTGCCCTTACGTATTTCCCTATTAAGCTGTGGGTTTATTGCTCGTCGTAGTGCGGGGGAGAAGGGAAGCGATTTCCGCCCCTCCCCGCCCCCACCGGCTGGAGGAGGAGGAGCCTGGCCTGGCTCCAGGGGACTTGGGCGGAGTCAAGACGGTACAGGATGTCCTGCCAAAGACATTCTTCTGAGATGTCTCACCCTAGTCGCCTCCCTCCTGCCACCCTCACCCATTTCATCTCTCAAGGTAAATAGCCTGCTGGAGGTGGTGTGAGAGCCACAGCCTTCTCCGTGGTCCAGGTCCTCGCCCTGACCCCACGGTTCCGAAGGCCGAGGCCAGACTTCCACTCCTGGAAGCCACACTTCCCAGGGGATCCTGTGCCTTGGAAAGAGAGCAACAGAACCCGACTCCTCTCCTGCCCGCCCACCCCTCTCTGCACCTGCAGAGAGAGGGGACCTCAGTGCCTACTGTGTCCTGAGCCCACCCCCACCCTCTGAAGGACAGGACTTGTCTGCTCTGGCAGCTTCCTCGCGTCATACTGTCCCTTCGGGAGTCAGGCTCTCCCGGGGCTAGAAGTGGCTGAGAAGAAAGACTCTGGACATCTTGAGAGGGAGGAAGGACACGAAAGGGAATGAGGGGAAGGAAAATGCAATTAGCCCACGGCAAGGGGTGAGCGAGGAAAGGGGGTACAAGGAACCCCGACTGTCTCCGTGTCTGCGCAGCCTCAACAGGAACACTAAAGAGACCTGTTCCTCTCTGGTGACCCTGCAAGGGGATCAAAGATGTGAGGGACCAGGGAAGTGAGATCTGAACCCACCCAGCAGATACCGCGGACGGAGGGAGGAGTCCTCAGCCGAGGGAGGGGGTGGTGGTGAATAGCTGGGCCCTCCCAGCGATTCCTGGAAGCTTCTGGGCTGGGCCCGTGCCCCAGCTCCGCCGCGGCTCAGCTGACTTCTCCGAAGTTCCCCTCCCTCGCAGGCCCATGAAGGCTGTTGCTGGGCAGGTTTGGAGTTTGGCCCGAGCTGAGGACCAATCACAGGTGGGGAATGCCGCCGCAGCCCCTCTTAGGGCTCCCCCGGCTTCAGCACCTCCTTTCTCGCTCCGATGGCCTCTGAGCTCCCCTGGGGCCTCCAGTCACTGCCTTCTCAGGAAGTGGGCTCTCATCTGGGGGGTGCCCCCTGCCCCTCTCATTTTAAAGCTAAGATTCAGTGCAGCCCCTGAGGGTTGTTTCCTCTGGTCACTGAGATCAGTACAGGTCCGTATGGAAGCTTTGAGGATGGGGACCTTAACCCCAAGCCACCCCTTCTCCTGGCCCCTGACAGGGGAGCAGTGTGGCCAGACACCTCAGAGTTGACCTCCAAAGCCCCCTAGAGGGACTTGTGAGAGAGGAAGCTGCAACCCGAGGCCAGCGAGGTGCGGTGGAGCGCCCCCGAGGTCTGGCGCACTGGGGGGCATTTAGGGAAGGACTCGGAGGAAGTGCACCCCTGAGAACGGAGGTGGGGGTGGGGCGGCCATGGGAACAACTCTGTATGCACACCGAGGTGCGGCCTGCAGAAGGCCAGCAAAGCGCGGAGGACTCCTCACTTCTGAGTGTTTGCGAGGAGATCGGGGTTCTATGTCACCGTACTTGGGGGTGAACCCGCGAAGTCTCAGTTCAGCTGGGTCAGAATTCCTCTCTCCTCCCCAGGGTATTTACCCAATTAAGCTGCGGCCTTCAGACTAAATTTAGCTCCTAGACTTCCCCAGCCCCCTGGGCCTCCCTGCAAGCAGGTGCTCACAGCTGCGGGGCTGGGTCTGTGGGGCGAGTCACTGTCAGCTCTGTGGTCCAGATTCGGCCTCTGGTGACCAGGAGTGGAGCGGAGCGCAGGGACACAGTGGCTGGCCAGGACGCAGGGGTCTCGACCTTAAGGCACCTCCCTCAGGGGCCCTTTGGAGGATCTGGGGGGCGGGGCCTGCGGGCGGCAGAGCGGTTGAGTGAGGCCACACGCGAGGAGCGGCACCCCTCCAGGCTCCAGCCAGGTCCTCTCTCGTTTCCGGTTTCCCTTTCGCCCCAGTTTTTGGAAGAGGGACTTCGTTTTAACTCAACAGCTTCCCCCAGCAGAGTAAATTGAGTCAAGGAACTGTCTCCTCTCCCTGAACCCTGGAGAATCATGCAAGACTAGACGTTGTAGTTTGCGGCTGTGTGGGGTGGGGGTTTCTAGGGGAACCCTACCCTCTCCTAGAACACGCCTCAAATCCACCATGTCTGGTGCCAGGAGTCACTGGGTGGGGAAGTCGGAGCAGAGGGGGCTTATTTGCGACAGCCAGGTGAGGAAGAGGTGTCAGCTTTAAAGGGCGGGAGGCACCTTCTACAGGAAGCAGCCTCAGGAAAGTACCTAAGTTTGTCAACAAGAGTGATATTTGTGTTAACCTCAAGCAAGACAGCACAGATCATGAACTTGACTTTGGGCTCCTCCAACCGAGACTGAGGAAAACTCGAGGGGAGGGCCTTCCAGGGCTGAGGGTGGACAGGATTTGAGGGAGGGGCGTGCCAGACCCGTCTGCCGCCCAGCCGAAGGGGCAGCACAGACATGGCTTGGAAGCAGCCCGGGCAGGCCTTTCTCCCAGCACCAGAGAGCTGGGTTTGGCCAGGAAAGGACCTTGCTCCTGAGAGGAGGGTGGTTCCGTTACAGAAGGTCTCGGGCTGGGGTGAGGATGCGTGTGTTCTGAGCTTGGCCCGAATCTCTTGACGAAACAGCTCTATAGTGAGGAGGAAAAGAAACTGGGGGCGAGAGTGTGGGGTCACCCGTAAAAAGGAGCAGACTTATCCTGGGGGCCCTGGGCTAAAAGGCGAAGGCCCCGCCCTGCCCTGGAACCAGAGAACCCTTCTCTCCTTCATCCCCTCACTATTGACTCTTGACTGCCTGCCACTTTCGTCACTGAGTTAGGCTCCTTTTCAGCTCCAGGAGAGGAGAGGGCACACGTTTTCTCGAAAGGACAGGGAGTAAGTATTTTCGGCTTTGTGGGCCACAGCATCATCTCCTGCAAGGCTTCACCTCTGCTGTCGCAGCCCAGAAGCGGCCGTGGCCAGTACGCAAACGAATGGGCGTGGTGGCTGTGTTCCCATCAGACATTCTGACGCCAGAATTTTAATTTCATATAAACGTGTCACAAAATTTAATTTAAGTATGGAAAAACCGATCTTAGCGCATGGGCCATACGAAACGGGTAGTAGGGCCGATCTGGCAGGCAGGTGGTGTACTGACCCCTGGGACTTCCCCCATCTGGCTGAACTGCTCTGCCCAGCCATAGGAAGGCCTGTTTACCTCTGCTCTGCTCTGGGCTTCAAAATACAGCTGTAGGACCTTTTAATTCGGCCTCCTACCTACCGATGCCGCTTCTTAGTGGCTTCTCCCTGGGAATTCGATGACTTGGAAATGACTACTAGAACAAACAAGGAATATTTCTCAATGTTCCTTACATTTGTATAGTCTCTCTTTAAATCTTCGCAACAGTTAACACAGTTCAATGCAGTTTACAGGGGAGAAAAATGAAGGCCTGACACCGCAGTCTAGTCTTTTCACCTTTTAGATTGTCAGGCTGGGGAACTTTCTGCCTTACTCCTTGAGTTCTTCTGGCTGCTTGAATAGTTCAAATGACATACAGCAGATCAACAGGAAGAAATAGAATTTGAATACGTGCGCGCAATGGGAAATTCACAGAAGCAGGAAAATTCCAAAGAGAGTGAAGTAGAATGAGGCATATATGTCATAATGCTTTTGTACTAAGCAGGTGGAGGTGGCTGAGGGGACCAAAGTTCTGCCACCACAAAATACGCCTTTTGGAATATCGATTTTAAGCTGGTTTTTCAGAAACAAAAGACTTAGGAAAAAACGTTCACCTTTCAACTACCTAAACGTACACCTGTAATAAACTTTGGATATTTTGTACAACCGTAATAAATTTTGGACATCCATAATAAATTCTGGACATTTTCTCCCGCTAATCTGTCTGCTAATTGGATTATTAGCCTAGCCAGAAGAATTTTAAAAGGTAGGAAGAAAATTATTTTCACACCCCCACATAGGCAATCCACAGGTAGCTGAGAAAGAGCAAACATTTGGAAAACAAATAACTTGCAGGGCCACCCAGAAACAATGGGACAAAGGGGACTCTAGCAAACAGATTTTTGCTGGGATCCTCCCAGTCTGCTACACTTGCTTCATGTGCACTAAGGCACTAATGCTAAGGTCTCCTTCCTGAAGCAGGTTTTCTGTCTGAATCTCTGGGCAGGTGACGGGGAGGGAAAGCTCTTCCTGGGTTCGTTGGGCTTTATTCCCAGCTGGAAATAATGAGTGAGAGCCAGGGTGGCCACATTCTGGGGAGCCTCCCTCATGACCCCCACAAAATCCAACCTAATTCCTTTGTTCTGTTTTTCAACTTCACCCCCACAGCCACCCTTTATCAAAACACTCAGTAATTTGGGCCACAGTGATCCAGATCTTGAACGGTTTTAAGTGTTGTTTTAAATGTCTTTCGTGACATTTCAGCATCTTAGGAAAATCTTGTCTAGATTTCATTTTCAACCCAAAGTTGTAAGGAATTAAAAATCTTTGCACATGTATACAGTATTTGGGTCCAAGGAAATGAAAATAAATATAGTTGGTCTTTGTTTAAAAGCAGTGCAGCTGCATTTCTTTTAAAATAATCCTTATCAGGGTTTGCTTCCAAATCGTTTCTTTCATTCACTAGCATTGCTAATAACTTCATGGGTCACGATGAGGAAAGGAAGATTCAGGTGTCTCTATCCTCATTCGGGTCTGACCCCAAGTACCAAATTTGGAAGTGGGGGGAAGGGGCATGGAGGCAGGAACACTCCCCAACATCGCCAAAGCCGAAAACAAGACACCTCATTTCAAAATACACAGACGTAGACAAAACTTAAGTTCATTTCAACACAAAGTTGTTTCCCTCTTTCTGTTTCTCTACTTGCCTCATGAGGGATTTCTGAGAAATGAAAAAATGTCACCTCCCACAGCTTCGAGTCTGGGGTTTTTTTTCATGATGAAAAGAGAGGGTTAGGGGAAAGGAGCTGCTTAAACATTTAGTATTAACCCAAAACTTAAAGAAATGCCCTTCCAGTTGGGGGTGCGGCCCCCACCTCGCCTTAGATCTGGGCTTTCCGGGTCTAAGGAAATAAACAAGCTATCCTCCCAGGAAATTTCCGTGACCAGCAGCGAAACCTAACAGCTGCTCCTTGCAGAAGCCCAGCTGTCCCCCATCTCCACCCCATTGCCACCGATAGGAGTTGGTTGGGAACTGTTCCCGGCAGCCTCAGGAATAGAGGTGTGAGCTGAGGATGGAAAGCAAGGGAGATCTGAGCATAAGATTTAGGAATAAAATGCATATGAAAGATGTTTCCTGGGAAAATCCCCATCCACCCCCCCAAAAAAAACCCTGAACACACGAGAGTCCTCCTACCAGCCTGCTAAGGGACACTAGGAAGGGTGCAGCAAAATTTTGCAAACCAGCTCCTTCTTCTAGACAAGAAAATTAATTCTTTGGGGCACGGAATTCAAGCGTTTCTTAATCAAAATGAAGTGGAAAATCATCGAATCCAGGATGAAACCTAAGAGTTAAACATTCTTTGCCTCGTTTGTGTCCTTGGCTCTCTTTCCCAGCACACCTTGTCCCGGGCTAGCTTGAATAAACATACACATGTGACCACATGAGGGCGGGAAGAAAACCAAGGGGGGTGGTGAAATTCTGAATGGAATGCGGCCCCGGCTAGTTAGGTCCGGGGCTGATACCTCTGGCGCTGGCTATGGATTTATACAGGCAGAGAAGCCAAAACAATGAGCTCACAGGCGAGAACGCAGCCATGGGGAAGTCTGGGCAGTCAGAGCAAACTGGTTTTTTGAACCAGGATGGGACTGGCTGTAAGTCTCCCACGGGAACCCCGCGGGACCAGGATTAGGGAGAGGGGAGCCACTATTTAGTACCTAGGGGATCCAGTTAAGTAAGTGTGGGCGCTGTTGCTTATTAGAACTCTGTACTGAGAGAGCACAGCACTCGGCCCGGATTGAAAATCTGGGTTCCTTGCCCTGGTAGCTGCACCGGGGTGGGGCTATCCCAGGTGATGCTCTCAAGATAACTTTATTCAGAGCAGGTCTGCCAGGGCCAGCTCCTGCACTCAAGCTCCAGTGGTGGCTGTGATCCTGAGATCGCGTGTGTTCAAGGTCACCATTTGCAAATGATAAAGGAAACAATCCTTGAAGCCTATTCTCTTTACTTCTCAAATAAACACAGTGCACCCAGCTCTGTGTCATTTGTAGCAAATTCTGACCTCTAAGACCAAAGAGACCTTTTTTTTCCTACCAGTGTTTTCCAATATTTTTATGTGTAAGGTCCCAACAGGAAGAAACTGAAGAGATCTTCAGTCACTGGCCATGTATGGTGAAAAGAAGTCGGGAGGGAAGACGAAATGATGACAAGAAGAAACTTATCTACAAATCTCCCCTTCCCCCCGACAGCCGCAGAGGTGCTTTCCCAACTCCATGCTCTTGTGTGTCCTTTCTGCGGGTTCTTTAAGATCCAATCTCAAATGCATCTTTCGAAGCGTTCTGGACCACCTTCTGCTTCCGGAAGTTGCCACCCTGCTTCGTCCCACCCCTCATCATACCTTTACTATAGCACTTTGTGCACTGCATTCGAATTATTTTTATCCACAGTTATCACTCTTGGATCGTGAGCTTTAACATTTTGGCATGAATCATTCTACGGATTCGTCATCCACAGATTCTTCAGGATGGATCTCTTAAAAACAAGGACGTTCTTACATAACCACAATATACTACCCTCTGAAACTCAACACTGATATGGCGCTATCTAACATATCGCCAAATTAAAACATCTCCAGTTGTTTCCATGTCCTTTATAGCTTTTTTTCCATCCAGGATCCAAAGATCACCCTGCATTTAGCTGCCATGTTTCTTTCGAGTGTTCCCTAGTCTTTTTTGACCAAGTTTGAGGGGAAGAAATATTCTCTTTATAATTCCAGCATCCAACCGTGCACGGTATCCAGTAAGCTGCCCACTGCCACATAATGAAGACATTCAACAAACATCTGGCTGCCTACGGCTCATTAAATGTCCCAGCTCACCAGTGTTGAAGAATTCTTAATCAACTACGGTAATCCCTGAACAGGACATGAGGAGAGAAGGTGAAGAACACAGAAACCAGAGGCAGAAACAAGCTATGGGAATGGATACCTGGAAGGGATAAAATCCAGAGTATTCTTGGCCCTAACACACTTCCCGATGGTCAGGAACTATTATTCTAGTATGCAGGTAAGGAAAGGAACTGTAGGAGAAACCAGGTACAGTGTGGGGACAAAGCCTGCCACACGTATTTTTACTTCACAAGACTCTTTAGTAAAAGAACACTGAATTCTGAGAAGTCTGTTACAGCTGCCTAGAGGCAGAGTCCCAACTCCCATCTCTCCGCATGCTTCACATTAACCAAGATAACACTGTAACAACTTTGAAACAAGAGAGGGACAGTTTTCAAATCTTGAAACCCAGAAGCCTTTGAAGAGTGTGGGAGGGTTTAAGAAGTTCTGTATCATTGAACAAGCCCAGCCAACAAGAACTAGGATCAATTAAGACTCAGAAGATCATCTCGAACCCCAGGAATGTTCTCTGCTTTGGGAATCTGGCTGGAGATAACTGCTACCACCCATCAGTTGTACGAATTATTTCACTTTAATTTTGCAAAATCCTCCAGCTGTCACAATCGCTTTTAAGAAAACTGCCTCAAACAGTATGAAAGTTGGATGCCGGCTCTAAAGTTGCTAAACAGGAACTGAAAGAAAAAGTCTGCTTCGGTCAAATGACTCTTTTGACTCCCTCAGTGACTCATATTACCTGCTAATCCAAGTTTTGGAGAAGCCTCACCAAGGAGCACTGCCAGAGCTGCTTTCGCGTCAGAACAAATCAATGGGAGCAACGGCACCGCTCAGAGCTGAACCCTGGCCAGGATTTGGGCCCTTGCGTCCCGTCACCCTCCCCTCCAGCAGGAGGGCGCTGGCACAAATGGCCTCCTTTGCAATGACAGAGTTGCTGTGTTCTGCTATAAACGGGGGACTCGTGCTTGCATGATTAGCATTGGGTGCTCAGGGCTTAAAACCAATATGCAAATATTCATATTTGCACGTTTCCATGGTGACTGTTCCCTTTCAAGGAAGCAGAAAATACAGGACAGGGTTTCCGAGATTGACTTATTATGCTCACCTCCTTTTTGGCAGAAGAAAGGGGAACCAAGTACTGAACCATGAGTACCAAGAACTTTATCGAAACTCATCTTTGGGAGTTAATGCTTCTAGCTCCATCTCAGTGAGATGGGGAGATGGAACCAACTGCTGTGATGGACCCTCTTATCGCAAACTTATACCAACACTTGGTGACTGAAAGAAACATCGGCAGAGGTTTCGATGTTAGCATTAAAACGTACAGGAACTACTCCAAAGTACAGCAGTAACACATTCTATTGAAACGCCAGCACCTCGAATTTGAATGAAAGAGTTATTCTGAAGGGAACTGTCCTTTGCTCTAAGGCAAATCAGCTGTATGGGGCCGCTTTTGCTTGTTAGCTCACCGATTATTTGCTCAGCTGACTTCCCTAAAAGGCTGGCCTAAGAGGGGGAAGGAAGACAGGCAGCGATTAGAAAACACCCGTACCACACCTTGCATTTGAATAAAAGATTTATTATTTTCTTCTCTGGAAAAAAACAGGAAGTTAGGGAAACACACTATTTTACAGCCCACATTAACTGGTAATTGGTCCTAACCCCTCCTGGCACAGCTGTCGACTGCATTAGCTGTTTAACCAGAACCAAGCTGTTCACCCCCGACAGAAAGTACGTGGACGGCGCGAGGACTGCAGGTTTTTCCCTGAGAGAAGCTGAGAGAGAAACTGCCAAGAGCCACCTTCCAAGCAGCCCCTCCCTTTCCACTTGGGCGGCTTTGCCTGGAGTGTGCAGCTGGTCAGCACTTCCAACACGTGCCTCCTCTCCCTACAAACCACCCTCCCTTCTCCAAAGCACTCGGGCACCCCGTTAAGCCTTGCAGCCCCTGACCCAAATTGCCAACTTAGACCCTCGTTCTTCCGGCAGTCACACCCAGTAAATAGGGACCCGGGGCCCCTAAACTCCACCAGTTTACGTCTATGCCCTTCTTTCCACAACTGGATATGGGGAGACAAGCCTTTTAGTCACCTTAACCAGATCTTAAGATTAATTTTAAAACTACATAAAGTGCTTTTAGGTCCTTAGAGACAGAAGTGATATAAATAAGTGGTTTATGATCAAGAACGATAAATACATAAGTAAAAATAGCCCTAGCTAGATGACCTTACAGAGACAGCGGGCAGGGCGTTCTTCCCCATTACATTCTTAGTCATGTTCTTCACGCCTATTTTTATCTGGAGTCCACAGACTAAAGGTCACGTTCTGAGGATGAAGCTCAGTTCCAACACTGGCGCTTTCTTCAGTTTACCCAGGAGCTTTATTATAGCACTCTGAGGCTTAACAGAGCCCTAGTTCTGTAATTTTAAGTGATCGCATTCAAATTCAAAGGAACCTAGGGAAAGTCATTTAAGATACCGTCCCCTCTGAAAATTCCTAAGGGGACTTTTTGAACTTTCCCCCTACAGGCAGGATGATAAAGCCACAACAAAAAGGAACACCTCCCACCTCACAACTGTTACTGTCACAGAGCCCATTGTACTATCACTTCCCATAAAATTCACAAAGGCTGAAGAGGTCTGTGGACTCCTGGAGGGAAGTTACTTAGCTCCTAGTGCCAAAAGGACATGGGCTGGAGTTCAGGGACGGCAGGGTCGGTATGTAGGGACTGATCTAAGTATCTGTAGAGGGAGATGAACAAACAGCAACTATTTCAAGAAGGGACAGGAAACGGTAAGTTCAACAGATTATCGAGTCTGAAATCTGGAGAGATGCCAGTGCAGAAATCTGAAACGAAGTTGGGGAATCATGAATAGAAGTGAAAATAAGTATTTACTTTATTGACGTACTAGGCTTAGACCTGTGTTGAACAAGCCAGCCTAAAATAGCACCATGGTTAGACGACAGCCTGCTTTTCCAAGCCATCATTTTACAACTTATTTAAGCAAACAAGGGATCAAATGTCTCTCACCCACCTGATGTGATCTTTTTATACACATACTGCTACTAAGTCCCATTTGGAACAGCTGAAAATCTTTTAAAAAGCTTTGCAGATGAGCTCAGGGAACACAAATCTCACTATTTAAGTTACGTCAAAGGGAAAGAACTCAAAGGAGTAGTTGCCCAATCAGAACCCATTATTTGTAAATCATTGGCCTCAGCCCCAACCCTTTAAACTCCACCTTGACTCAATTACTGAAAACCTGTGGGTGATGAAGTGAAAAGATTACTGTCCACCCCTCAATTTCTCAGCCCCAAATTAAAACAAAACAAGAAAACACCTATCTAAGGAATACTTACCAAAATCAGATAGGAAAATTAAAGACTGCATAGTTATGAATCAGAACTGTCCCACTACAACCAGGGTTGCATACAATTACATCGGTTGGTTCTGTATACAATCTAGAACTGACCAGGATAAAGTTTAGAATAGAAAAGCGCTAAGAAACAGTTTCCTAACTACAGAAGTGGTAAATTTCAAAAGGGTATGACAAAAATAACAGAATTCAATTTCCTCACTTTACATTTCAAAGAAATAGACTTTCTGTAAAAATATATACAATTTTTACAGACAAATACATTTATAAGTTGTCATCTTTAAAAACTGAGGCTGCTTCTACATTTGTAATTGTAATTATCGAGCCTGAAGTCAAGTATTATCGGCCATTCTAGGCTAACAAACTACGAATCATTCAGTCCATGCCAAAGTAGAACAGGTATAAAAGTCCTGAGCACTTGGACTTTGCAATCCTCAAGAAGCACACCTGGGAAAGCTAATAATAAAGAGGAAAAGCTTTTCTTCCTCTCTGTTGTACAGTACTGAGGCTTCTAGTCATAGTACTACTGTAGCTTAAATCCACTTTACACTCATCACTGGCATTGTTAGTGCTTCACTTTGAACACTCCAGGAAGTTATCGAATTCAGTGGGCCTATTTAATAAACTCTATGACTAGCCTGGCTACTGGCCACTCTCCTGTTCTAGACAAGGCTATCAAGTCTCTCCATCCTACCGTCTCCACTAAATCTAGTAAGTCCTCCTCCATGGCTACTCAAACAACTTTGCCTGTGGCTGAAACTGAACTTTGCTTCTTTCAGACAGTGACCCTCCAACGGCGACCATTTCCTCATGTATTTATTCCTGTTAGCCATAATCCTCTCGCCACTTGCTCTTCTACGTTGCTTGGAGGTTACAGCCTGGACAGCTTGAAGTCCAACTTCATAAATACATTGATTTCACAGTGGTCATATGTGGATTTGGCGCCTGGAGTGGGTTAAGAGTCAACTGTTTCACTTAAAAGGCTATCTTATTAGATATGCCAAACCAGCTCCCACGCCAGCAACACCTGCAAAGGCCAGCAGCACATTTCTGATGCCGCCTTCTAGGTCCTCTACGTGAAAGAACTCCACAAACCCATCCTAGAAAACAAAACAGAGAAGCACATTTTCAAGTATGGGGTTTCCACCCACTTAAAACCACTATTTACAAAGAAAAGATAAATTATCTTTAGCCCCCTCCCCCCACCCCTGTGCAACCATGAACCAATTATTTACCCTGGGCTGCAAAAGAGACACTTACTAATTCAATTAAAATGGGGGGGGAGGGGGCCACGGGGCGCGATCGAGAATGTTCTTTACTATTATTCCCTAGGTGACTCTTATTTCTTCATATGAATCCACCGGTGTGAAGAGTATCCAGCTTAATTACAATAAAATACCAAAAGCAAAAAAGAACCTCAACGACCAGTAAAATAGCCTACAGGAAGTCAGGATTTTTGATGCAACAATTCAAGACAGTCATATCACTATCTCTATGGGCTCACTACTTAAAATCAACATCAAGCAACCAGAGCCTGAAGACTGAGCTGTGAATCGTAAAAACCTTCAGCTACCCTCGCCTCTCTGTAAAGTCCTCCATTCCCTTTGCACTCCACGGCCCCTCTGAGGCCTTGAAACAAACTTACCCAGCCTCTTTGTTTGACTAGCCAGTCTCTTTTTGTCCTTACGAGAATATCTGTGATGCTTTCTGCTAATGGTTCGATGCAGCTTTCTTGGTTTATACTCTTCAAGTGTTTGGCCACAAAGGCACCAAAAGAAATAAGAGTCACAATCCTGCCCCAGTTTGTTACTCCGTCACTAAAAACGTGAACCATCACTCGAGATAAAGATTTGACGTCGTCTTCGTTTTTGATGTCCAGCTTCCGAAGCATGCCTGGGAGGGAGAGAAGCACGCGGGTTCTCACGGCCTTTGTCTACACCGGAGCGCGAGCCGCCTGCCCACCCACCGCGGGGGACTCGCTACGGCGGCTCTCTGGCGTTCGGGCCGACCCCACTTGAAAAGTGACATCCCACCCTTTCCGGGCTTTGAACAGAGCTGCTATTTCCAAAAGAATCGAGTGGGCGGAAACAATGACTCACGGCCAGAATATTCTGGTTTCAGAAATAGGATGAGCGTCGTTTCAACACTGACTCGTTTCGGTTTCCACCCACCCCGAGCCCCGGGGGAGAAAGATGACAAAGGCGGCGCGGCCTGCGCGACCACCCGCTTACCTTGGAAGGCCGTCTCGTGGTTGCGCTGCACGCCGTCCCCGACGCGCCGCAGGGTCTCCAACGCCTTCCGGCTGGTGGCCGCCGGCCCGCCCAGCGGCTTCGCGTCCTTGGCGCCGGTCGCCTGCTCCCGAAGGTACCGAGAGATAATCTGCAGCGACTGCCGGTACAGCTCGTCCTCCTCCTCCTCTTCTGATGGGGGCGGCGTGGAGGGGAGTGAGCCGTCCGTGCCGGGGCCATTACTGGCCTCCCCGACCAGCTCCAGCAAGGGCAGGACAGCCGGCCGCTTCCCGAGAGGCTCCGGCTCGTACCCGTCCAGCTCCTCCTCGGGCGACATGATGGCGTCGGCGGCCGGGACTTCCATCTCCTTAGGCAGCGACGCGCGGCGGGCGGGCGCGAAGAACAGCAGCCTCGAGGGGGTCGCGGTGACGTCGGGG
>NW_006442103.1:18713178-18728786 GCF_000325575.1 Pteropus alecto
CGGCTCGCGCTGCTGCTGCTCCCCGGCGTAGACCCCGGTTAGCTGGCGGCTCCCTCGGGGCAGTCTGCACCCCGACGCGCGAGCCCCTGCAGCTGGCTTCGTGCTGGAGGGTTTTCCATCCCGGAGTCCTAACCGGGGAGTCTCTCAGGTTGAGGAAAGGGGATGAGGAAGCTCTGGCGTGGAGGGAAGACCGTAGTCTTAGATAACGTGGGTCAACGTGGGCTCTGTGTGGGGCCCGTAGTTATTTTGCGTATCTGCAGCTCTCTGCTCTCATCCCGACAATGTTTGGAAATGGGGACGCTCCAGAGACTGCTTTATAGAGTCATTTATATGTAAACTGACTAAACAAAATGGTCTGTTCCAGCTAAATTTTGTTCCTGTCTCCCTATTAGCTCTACTTCACAGTGTCTGGTGCTATTTTACACATAAACCTTACTCTGTTAGCACCTTCTCTGAGACTCTTTAACACATTTTTGTACTGATGATACCCAAAAACAACAGCGTAATAAGGACGCCCATACCACACAATTACGCATTTGGGCAGGACCTAGAACCATGACGATTTATAATATGTGGCAGAGAGGTTAGAGAGAAGCATCCTGTGGTTGTAGTGAGTAAGAAATGGTTTCTCTAAGGAAGAGATTCTAATCTTGCACAGAAACTAATCATAATGTGAGATGGAATGTACGCTCCATAGGAGACATCAACAACTTAATATTGGTGTTGAGAAATTGAAAAATCCACTTTGGGCTAGGAGAGATACAAGAAGACTTTATGGGAGAGAGAGCTTTGCTGCTGGGCTTTCTAGAATACAGTTTTATCTGATAGCGAGGAGAAAACGAGGAATAAATTGCAAAAGATTTTCAGCGGCTGAAAAAGGAAATGCCCTGCAAGATTCACTTTAAGTTTATAGCCAGCAGACCCACTGCATTTTCTTAGTTCACTCTCCTGTGACCCAAGATGACTTTCAACAACTCTTTTGTCTTTAAACCTTCAATATTACCTCCTGCCCTTCCTCAATCTCAGATGTTAACTTCTTTCACTAAGAAAATGGAAGCAATCAGAAGAGAAAAACGTTATTTTCACCACCAAATCTACTAACATTCCTATTCTGTGTTTCCTACGGTTAAAATGATTGACCCCTCCCTGCCATCTCAGATCAAACTTCCCCTCGGGCGTTGGATCCCATCTTCTTTGCTTACTCATCTATTTGCAGTTATCCCTTCATATTCTTGCACCATTAATTTCTCTCGCGCGTGCTCCCTCTCGAACCATTCCCCACCAACGAACTTAGTGTTCTCTCCCAAATCTCTAAAAAGCCTTCCCTAGAACCTAAATTATTTGATGCTCCCCCTTATGGCAAAAATCTTCGACCATCTTACCCCCTTTTCCTCGAACCCACCCCAATCAAGCTTGCATTCCCACCACCGAAACCATCCCTGTCAACGTCATCAGCGACCTCCACGTGGCTAAGTCCCAGTGGTCAAGCTGCAGTCCGCATTTTACGTGATGTGGCAGAGAGGTTAGAGAGAAGCATCCTGTGGTTGTAGTGAGTAAGAAATGGTTTCTCTAAGGAAGAGATTCTAATCTTGCACAGAAACTAATCATAATGTGAGATGGTGTTGAGAAACTGAAAAATCCACTTTGGGCTAGGAGAGATACAAGAAGACTTTATGGGAGAGAGAGCTTTGCTGCTGGGCTTTCTAGAATACAGTTTTATCTGATAGCGAGGAGAAAACGAGGAATAAATTGCAAAAGATTTTCAGCGGCTGAAAAAGGAAATGCCCTGCAAGATTCACTTTAAGTTTATAGCCAGCAGACCCACTGCATTTTCTTAGTTCACTCTCCTGTGACCCAAGATGACTTTCAACAACTCTTTTGTCTTTAAACCTTCAATATTACCTCCTGCCCTTCCTCAATCTCAGATGTTAACTTCTTTCACTAAGAAAATGGAAGCAATCAGAAGAGAAAAACGTTATTTTCACCACCAAATCTACTAACATTCCTATTCTGTGTTTCCTACGGTTAAAATGATTGACCCCTCCCTGCCATCTCAGATCAAACTTCCCCTCGGGCGTTGGATCCCATCTTCTTTGCTTACTCATCTATTTGCAGTTATCCCTTCATATTCTTGCACCATTAATTTCTCTCGCGCGTGCTCCCTCTCGAACCATTCCCCACCAACGAACTTAGTGTTCTCTCCCAAATCTCTAAAAAGCCTTCCCTAGAACCTAAATTATTTGATGCTCCCCCTTATGGCAAAAATCTTCGACCATCTTACCCCCTTTTCCTCGAACCCACCCCAATCAAGCTTGCATTCCCACCACCGAAACCATCCCTGTCAACGTCATCAGCGACCTCCACGTGGCTAAGTCCCAGTGGTCAAGCTGCAGTCCGCATTTTACGTGACCTCTCAGCAGTATTTGCTGTGGTTGATCATTGTCTTCTTGAAAGACTTTCTTCATGTGCCTTTTTGGGCATCACGCTGTCCTGGTTTTCCTTCTTCCACTCTGGCTACTCTTCAGTTTTATTCATCTCTTCCACTGGTGAGGACACTTGGTGAGGACACTTAACCCTGTTTTCCTTCATAACCCTAGCCAAGCCTGACCCATGGCAGACACTCCATTGTTGAATGGATGCATTGAATGTTTACTAATACGGGCTACATAAAGGCCAGGAAAGCGGGGTGGGGCCATATTATTTAGGGCTTGGAAAGCCAGTTGAAGAGGTTTGAACCTTTTTAGGCAGTTGAGAACCGTTGAGCACTACAGCACCGTGAGAGATACTCTACTTCAGGTTCATTACTCTAATTCTGGGTTTTTGAATGGCTCGAGGCAGAAAGTATCAGAAGCAAAGAAATTAGGAGGCTACTGCACTACGATAGGCGAGAACTAATGGTGACTTGTACTTGGGCGGTGGTAATGGAAACAAAAGATAACATGGAGAGATACTGTGGAGGCAGAGTCGATGAGCTTGGTGACTAAGAGGATGACAGAACAGAGTGTGACATTCTCATAAAGTAGGCGTCCATATTAATTATTCAACCCTTTTATTCTTCAGCCTGGCAAAACGGTGGGTTTTTTTTTGTTGTTTGCTTTTCTTTTTTAGGTCCTATATATAACTCCAGTTTGGGGAGGCTCTTCTTCAGCCTCTCGATAGAAATTTCCAGAACTAATGGAGCACCCTGTTCTCTTCTGTGAAGCTGAGGCTAATCTTTTGCCTTTAGGCTCTAAGGCCTCGTCATGCTATACCTTTTCTTTTTTTTTCACACATATCAAAATTTTATTTACTTCAACAATGAAGAAATGACAAAGTCGTTCAGTAAAGATGTGAGAAACTGGGACTTATTTCGTCAACAGGGAAAGAAATGCTGAAGAAGGATGCTAAGTTAGGTACAAAAGCAGTTAATGTCCTACAGGGCAATAAACTACAAGCTTTTGGGGTTATCTTCTTTGGTAGACTAGAAAAAATTCACTGTACCTTAATTAGTCCTACCCATTACCCTCTAACTTTTGAGAGTTGTAAAACTGGGTGCTAATCGAACAATATTACATTCCCCAAGATAATGTGGTGACTCTCAGGCTTTCTTATTTGAAAATGCTCTAGCATGACATTAAAAGATCATGTGGTCATGTTTTTGCCTTTTTTCTAAAATGTGCATAATTTTTCCTAAACAATCCCCCCTGACCATAAATAATCTCTAAAGATTATTGTTGATCACATACTAAAAAAGGCCAATCTCCTGTTTTAGTGTCAAAATCATTCACTGAGCTTCTTGGTTAGTTGGCCATTTTCCTCACTTCTTACTTCATAGCGTCCTCTCATACCGAGCAGCAGTGTCTTCCTACCCGCCCATCACACCACCGTAATTATCATCTTTGCCTACAAGATCATAATTTCAGGCCCTAGTCTCCCTAAGTAACACTAGCATATAACTAGGGTTCAGTAACCTCTGAGAAGGTGTGACAGACATTGCTAGCTGTCTTATCCAGTATTCATTTTTTTTCTTTTCCGACAGGACCCAAAATTAGAATGGTAGTTCCATTGTGACCAGGAACTCATATCCTTCTGTTATTTTGCTGTTATCCTCATACATACTTTTCTACCTGATGGTCCAAGATGGCTACCTTCATCCATGTTATCTGCGTTCCAACCAGCAGGAAGGAGAAAAGGGAAGGCAAAGGGCACCTAACTTCCTCTGATGACACTTCCCAGAAGTCGCATACCACTTTTGTTCACTCTTGCTACCTAGAAATTAATTACATGGCTCCTAGCTGCAAGAGGAGGCTAGGAAATACAGTCTTTAGTCTGAGGGTCTGTGCGCCCAGCTAAAAATTGGGGATTCTGTTACTATGGAAGGAGGCGTGACCAGCAGTCTCTACCACTATGTGTAAAACTATATGGAGAAAATTATAACACTCCGTTGATATACATTAAAGAAAACTCAAATAGAGACAAAAACCATGTTCACATATGGGAAGATTCATATTATAAAAATGTCAGTTCTTCAGACTGATGTATAGATTGAATACAGTACCAAATAAAGAACTGGATAAGTTGATTCTGAAACATACGTGGAGAACCCAAGGGCCAAGACTAGCCGAGACACTCTTCAATGAGGGGACTAGCAATGCTGGACGTCATGACTTTTTTTTTTCTCCTAATGAATCGCCATTTTAACTCCCGTATAACACTAAGAGGCATAAAGAATTTTCAACGAAACACTGTAATAGCAAAAAACTGGAAACAATCTATATGTCCAACAACAGAATGATTAAATAAACTGATACAGCCATATTACAGGATATAATAGTTACGGTGAGATTATATGTACTGATATGGAAAGTTCTCTGAAACATGTTAAGTGCAAAGAAAAGATGTAGAATAATACAAACTATCTGATACCATTTACGTGTTTAAAATTCCATACGACTACATATTCCTACATGTAAATATACACCCATGTAAATACACAGAAAAAAGTCTGGGAGAATACATAACCAAAATGAATCAGTGTTTACCTCTGGAGAGAAAGGACTAGGATTTGGGATAGGTCAAAGAAGATTTTGGCCTTGTCTGTACGAACATTTTAATTTCTATTATTTACAAGTTTTAATTAAGTAAATGTATTTATATATTATTTATAAAATCAAAGCAAATCAAAAGCACCATACCGCACCCCCAAAATTACAGCTCTAGGTTTTAGTTGGTGTCCGTTTTCATGAGTCAGTGGGGTGATAGGATGGGGAGTGAAGAAAGCGCAAGGTGGCCTAAGGCTCTCGGACAGCCCAGGTCCACAACCAAGCAGGTGATGGTTTATCTCTACTCGCAGGCCACATCTGGACCAAACTTAGAGAGGCACATGGACACATGTGAGCTCACCCAGAAACAAGCCGGGTGACGCCAGGGGTCCACAGCACATCAAGGAGCAATAATTGAAGGAAGGACTAGTGAAATGAGATATAGAGTAAAGTGGTCCTCAAACACTTGAAGAGGTTTAATGAGGGGGAAGATAGTAATAATTCCAAGATGTTGGAGTTATTCAAGAAAAGACTAAAGGATCACTCGCCAGGGATGCTGTGGAAAAGATTAAATCGGGAGGAATTAGTCAGAACTGGATGATCTTCAAGATTCCAGCTAACCTTAAGAGTCCATTAAAAATCCCTTGGTCTCAGCCAGATTTACCAAAACCCTAAAACTCTTTTCTTTTGAGTTGTTTTGTTATGGAGAAGATGTTAACCTTTCGAAGGTACTTTGGCGCACTACAGACTGGAAGAAAGTGTCATCCCACGAGTACCAATTAAATGCCTCGGAGAATACGAAGATAACTGAAATGCTTCACAAGTACCAACTGAGGGGACATAATAAAAATTAAAGTTTAATTTTGTCTCTCCTTGCCTCTGCAAAGTTTATTTCACTGGGAGAGGTTTTCCTCTGACCTGGGTGAAAATTCCAGCATCCCTCTCTTTAGGTAACAGCCTTGCAATCACTAAGTAGGAAAACACACTCTTGATTCAGAAATATATTAACAAACACAGGCTTCCTCACACGTGAGGACAGTTCCAGCCTCAATGGAGAAGGACGAGGGAGGAATGTTCTTGGTGGCTTTGTGCTGTCTAGGCCTGGCTAATGTTGAGAGCTGACTGTCTCATGGGCGTTTGTATGGATCCATCAGAGACTTTCCTTCCAGACCCTTCTGACAGCCTCATCAGCTTCCTTGAAGTGAGATGATGCACTGTGTTTCCATGGCTACCAGTATACCTCTACAGGGAACCCTTTGTGAAGAGACCCACTAGGCTTCCAGGAAGTTCTCCACACTTGTTCCCCAGGATTCATGTATATTTGACCCTTCGTCAGAGCGGGTGCAGTTACTTCCAAGATGTAGCTGTCTACTTCGTTACCTCAGACTCTGTCCTTAGCCAGCCTTTACCTTGAAATTCCTCTGCCTTGAGTCACACACAGTCTAATGATCACCCCCTACCCAGGGACAAATATCAAATGCTTTAGCTGTCCCTTGAGGCCCTTCTTTCTTAAGTGAACAAATAAACTAAAGATTAGGTAGATCTGCGGCTGGGGAGTGATGAGGGAGTTGGGACAAAAGACAAAGGCGATCGAGGGTGTGGTAAAAGTGTCTTGGGACCATTGTGCAGGGAGCCTAGATGGACTGGTAAAGTGGAGCCACAAAGGATCTGGGACACTGGAACCGCAGCTGGGCCAAACCAACTGATGCTTCTCTTGAGGAGAAGGAAGTTCTCCCCAACTCTTCTTGAGACTGGATGAGGCTCATGACACGGCAGTAACTCTCTCCAAAGAAATCTCTTTTGTACACCGTATCTCTTTTTATACTCTTGAAATGGGAGCGGGGGTTCAAGAATCTTAGAACTGGCCCTTGGTAATTTCTTTGAAACTTCTGCATTTCTCTCTGATGTCTCCCTTTGAAATTTCATATCTATTATACCTTGATGCCTTAGCTGAAATATTCAATTTTAAATCTCGTTACGTATAAAACGTAATTGCCTTTATCAATCTTGCTTTATACCCCACCTCATCTCCTACCTAGACTCTATGTGATTTAGTCATACGTCATAGGCCAAGTCATAGGACAGCCATCAGGTCGCTCTGACATACTTTGGACGTGTCTTCCTTTAATGATAAAAAGCCAAGTCAATGCTTAGGTACCAGTACAATGGCCCCAATGCCCATAAAAAGGAAGCCCAGGACTTCCGCTTGGCTCCAAGCCCAGTTCTCCGTGACGTGTACCCAGGGCATCGGCCGTGGACTTTGGAGTCTGTCACTCACCAAGTGACCTAGATAAATTACCTTTTCTGAGCTTCGCTAAAATTCTGTAGAATAGTCTTACCTTTCAATTCAAAATTTAACTTTTAATTACACAATTAATGCATATTCTCCTTAGAAAAAAGCAAAACAGATGAGACTAAATTTCCTTTTTTCTCCTTAGAAAAAAGCAAAACAGACGAGACTAAATTTCCTTTGATTACCACCTCCTCTACTCTCCTGACTCCCCTCCAGATGAAACCACAATTAGTATTTTCTCTCTCCAATCTTTTTTTCAATCAAATCTGTTATTTTCCCTGTAAAATATAGGATAGTAATATCCATTCTGTGAGCTGGAACAGGGTGCCTATTTCCAGGAATGGTACTACCTGCCCTCTGAGTATTAGAAAATACCTTCCCCCCGCCCCCCCAAATTCAACAGATGTTATACACAGGATCTACAGCAGGAACAAGCCCCAGCCTGTTACACGGACATAGCCAGCCTCCCCTGGATAGAGGTCTGCTGGAGCCAAAGGCCCAGGGAACATTCTGCCTTTGTGCTCTTCCATTTTAGCCAAGTGAGGATTTTGTGTCGTGTCTTCTCTTCCCTGTGGCTTTCATTTCAAGTTGCAGAAAGAAAGAGATCATATGCCCAGATTTCCACCTCAAAACGGCTTTCCAGCTGAGTAAAACAAAGACAAAATACAAAGCAGCCCTCCCTTCCCCCACAATTCTGTGCTTCCATCACTCCTCAGGACAAGGGACACTCCTGCAATAGCTTCTTCCTACTGTCAGAGAAGACGCATGAGCCAGTTTCAGAGGTCCAAAGTTTCAGTTCTCAGATGTCTCACAGCAGGATTTTATCTCAGCATAAGAACAAATTCCGTTTATTGAGCATCTACTTTGCCAGCCATGACATGTTTCTTTATGTATACCTAATTTAATTCTAAAAAAAGCCACGTTTGCATTATGATTATCCTCATATTACAGATGAAAGAACCGATGACTGATGAAGGCTCAAAAACATTAAGTAATTCTTTTTGTTTTGTTTTGTTTTGACGCCTACAGCACCTAGGTAGTCTCCCATCCAAGTACTAACCAGGCCCGACCCTGCTTAGCTTCTGAGGTCAGATAGGATCGGGCTTATTCAGGGTGGCATGGTTGCAAACAATAATTCTGTTCTTAAACTGACTTCCTGATACAAAAGACATGTTTAAGAACAGTACTGGTCAGTGGGAAGTAGCATCTGGGAGCAGGAATAAGCAGTAAGAAAACTTGGGGAGGCTAGGAGAGGTGGGGTAATAGCAAATTAAGAGAAAGAAAAATGCATGTCCCAGCAAGAAACGCGATTCACCCAAACCACTCAGTCTGGGACGTGCTCTGGGGTGTGTGTGTGTTTGTGTGTGTGTGTGCGTGTTTAAACAAATCTCTATAGCAACCATCTGGTTTCTGTCTATGACAACACAGGCTCGTGGTATCTAAATATGGGCTCTGGTGAAAATGAGTGAGGGCTGGGGACGGGAAGTGAGACAGCTGAATCAACGGGAAACTATGCAGAACAGGCAGATTCCTCTTGTCTATCCCTCCCAGCCCACCTTCAAGGCAGGAAAGGGGCTTAAGGCCCTGACTCTCTCTGATTCGCAGCAATCAGTTAAGAGCTGAGCCTGCATACATTTTATCTTATTTTAACCAATTATGTAAATTCCTATCCAGTCAGGGGGATCCTCTTGGTGCAAGAGGCAAAGGACAGAAATTTTTGCTTCCTATTTTCACCCCAGGTGCCACTTTCGGGTGGCTAGGTCAGAGGATCCCCCCTTGTGAGGGCGTGGCAGCCCTAGAGGGAAAGGTGAGGGAGAAGGAGAAGCCTGGAGCAGGTTTGGGGAAAGGACAGGCACTGCTGAGAAGACCGAGGGGGATGGGCCGGGGTGGCGAGAGCCCCTTCCTTAAGTCAGCGCTGTGGCTCTCTACCAGGGAACTCCAGGGGACATCCGGCCGTGTCTGGGGACTTTTTGATTGTCCTGGCTGAGCGTCTCGTGGGTAGAGGACAGAGATGCTGTTAACCTGAAATACGTAGGACAGCCCCCACGATTGAGAAGTTTCTGGTCCAAAATGTCAGTAGTCTCAAGGTGGAAACCCTGAGTTAGAAGGTGCTCGTCCTACATGAGTCCTTTTTCAGTCCACTGCAGGAGCACCGGTGATAGGTCAAACGACTTGAAGGGGATACTATAGATGCCACTTTGTTCCCTTGGGCCCCGAGTTCCTCTCAAACTTCCAACCCAAATATTTATTTAGTTTGTTTACGTCTAACAAAAATAAATCTAAGCCGGAGTCCCAAATTTGCTGTGAAATCAGCTTCTTCTTGAGGAGAAGGTATAGGAAAAGAGGTATGGGAAAAGCTGCCTAACAGGCTCTGCACCTGAGCAAAGGGCACACTCTCTCGGCTTCGGTTTCACCTTCTGTAAAATGAGTACACTGAATTCGATGATCTCTGATGTCCCTTTAGTTCCAAAACTATGTACTTGAGGACGTTTCTTGTGCGTTGGTCTACCCAGTTGGGTCAACAGAAAAGGAAATGACTCAGAAATGCAATGGAGGGAAGTTTGAGGGTGACTCATGGGACTTCCGTAGTTCTACGAGGCACTTCAGACATGGACCTAATATCAAAGTGAGACTCATGGTCGCTGAAAGATGCCAGGACTTTCCTTTATCTGAGGAGGTGGTACACACATGGGGGTGGGGTGGGCGGGGGAAGGGTTAGCAACGCTAAGTTTCCTCTGCCCCCTGAAAAAAAAATTCCCCCATAGTGTTGCTAATGTTTGAATGTCTACCATGAGAGCTTTATCTCCTGTGAAAAACGCAAACATCCTAGCACATTCTAGGTATCAATTTGATGTTATCAACTGGGTTTGGGACTTTAAGGTAGGGAGCTGGCGCTAGATCATGAATGATGCTTGTTGATGTAGTGCTTGCAGTTAAGATGCATAATTTGAGAAAAGTTTGTGTGCCATGTGTATTATATTCAGTTCAATCTTTTCAATCTAAATATTATAATAAAGATTTAATAACTGAGAGTTCATGTTTTTAGTAATTCTAGTATCTGCCTATGATAAATATATGTCAGAACAAGGTTAAAAAAAGTCCATCTAAATACACCAAATGGTCTACGGCCATGCCACCCTGAACAAGCCCGATCCTGTCTGATCTCGGAAGCTAAGCAGGGTCGGGCCTGGTTAGTACTTGGATGGGAGACTGCCTAGGAAGACCAGGTGCTGTAGGCATAAAAAAAATAAATAAATAAGAGATTGTAAGATGACAAGGTCCTTGCGATCTGTGAGGTCAACCAAGGGTTGCCTTGCGTTAAAATTAAAATTAAAAAAATAAAAAATACACCAAATGCCTCCATCACTAAACTTGCAGAACTTTTCTCCTAATCAAAGGGGCCACATTACCACAGCACGCTTATCAGCGCTGAGCGCTGTCACAGGGGACACGTTCACGTCTTACAGAAAAAACCGTCCTTGGGTGATAATCGAGCGCTTGGCCTTTGCTTGGCCTTCGTCATATGGCTCAGCTTAGAGAGACTCAGCGTCGTCGGGGGAGCCGCCTTCCAACGCTGTTCTCCCGTCAGAGGATTCACCTCCCTGTTTATCCACTGCTGCCCTTCAGAGGCTGTGGACAGAGTCGAACTCTTTCATTTTTTCTGAATACCGTTAACCTGAAAATAAGTCACTGAACGATTCATTCCTTCAACAACAATTTTTTTACTGAACACACATTATGTGCCAAATACCATTGTGAGGATATAGCGATGAACAAGACCAAGCTCTGGCAGCTCAATAAATACTTGTCACAGGACTGAACGGAGGACCCTCCGGCTGTTACCGTTCTCCCTCACCCTTACTTGTTCCTCTTTGTAATCATTGTTCAAACGATGCTTCGTTCTTCTTCCTAGAATGTGTCAGGGGTGGGTTGTTGAAACTGCCACCCAGCGCCCCGAGAGGAAGGCCTGAGACTAGGCTCCGGAACCCTCAGGCGCCTTCGGTCAAGACTGGTACCAAAACACTTTTAAACTCAAGTTGGGAACCTTCAGGCTAATTCATTGCCCAAGTGGTTTCCATCTCTAATCTCTGGACGGGCCCCAAATGCAGAGCTGTCTTCCTCACTTGTCCTTTCCTCTCTGGCCCCCTCGTTTCTCTGATTCCCTGTTCTGTAGGGAACTTCCTTCAACCCACTCAGTCGAAAGACACCTCGGCTTCCCCCAGGACACCGTTACTTCCCCTCCTGTGTCAGAAAATGGGGGAACTGAGATACTCCTAGTCCTCAGACTTGTTTGCAGGCCATTATTCTCCCAAGATATTTGCGTGCAACTCCTCCTGCTTTGGAGTTCAATCAGGCTAACCTCGCCTTCGTACCCTCTGCCATTGCTGCTCTTGTTTCTAGCCCCTCCTCTCCTTTCAGAATCCCGCTTTTTGGTTATCATCATTCTGATTGCTAAAATCTTGAAAAGTACAGAAAGCAGACACACACGCCACTTAAACCATCATCCTGACAAATAATGTTATCCACTATTTTGGCACATTTCTTTCCCGAAAATTTGGGGTACCCTTTTATCATACAGGTGAGAAGGTCTCATTTTTTACTTCATTTAGTCTCCAGTATCATTTTATACTGTTGACGGATGCATTAAACTCGGTCCTTGGCCCCACATCTTCGATTCTCCTATGTTGGGCTCTCGTCTCTATTCCCCTCAGGCGTTATCAGCTCCCCGATCTTTCTGCTCTATATGCTTTCACTTTCATGGCTTGCCTAGTATATCTTAAAGTCCACAGAATCTATTATCTTGACTTCTTCTCCAACCTCCAGGCTCATAAATCCAATACCTTATGGGTCATCTACTCCTGGATGTCCCATAGGCACCTCAAATCAACCCCTCTGCCAAACAGAACGTGTTATCTTCCGTGCTAAACGTGTTCTTCCACTTGTATTCTCAATCTGGGTCATGGAAACATCATTCACTCAGAAACCTGGGATTACTTTTTTTTCTAGTAGAGATCTCTTCTCAAATCCCACACCTCCATCAGTGATTGACTGTACTTCCCATGGATCTCTTGAATCTGTCCACTTTTCCTCATCTTCACTGTCATTACCTCCCTTAGTTCCTAGTCACATCTGACCCACAGTACCGCAGCAACCTAACTGTCTTACTTAGAACTCCACCAGCCCAACGAGAAGGGTTTACTGTGGGGTGTAGTACAGTGGGGTGTAGTTCACTTAGGTGTTTCGTTGTTACTTCAAACGTATCATGCCCCAATCTGAACCATCGTCTTCCTCTTCACAATAGCCTGACCCCTTTCTCAACGTTTCCATCCGTTAACAGCACCCCTAACACACCAACTTTACCCTCTCCAACCTCTTCCCCATGCTGGCCTCACCCACTGCATGCTATGCTACAGCCACTCTCCATTATTTTAAGTTTCCGGAGTGTGATACCTCTTTTTACATACTGTTCCTTCCCCCTAAAGGCCTCCATTCTCAACCGAACCCTTTTACTTGACAAGGTCCTACTACTCCATCGGATTTCAGCTTAGAAGCTATTTCCTGTGAAAGGATTTTCCTGTTATTCTCCCATCTTCCCGAGCATTTTGTGTTTATCCTTGTATTGTAATTGTCTGTCTACCCATCTTTATTACATGCCCCTACATGCCCCTTCCTTGAGGGCAGGACCATATCTTACGTGCTGTTGTAGTCCCCTGAGTAAGGGCTTTACATGCCTTCCCTTGTTTAAGCATCACAATCCATCACAGTAGGTGCCACATCATTCCTAATTTACACGTGTCAATTGAGGCAAAGAGAAGTTAAGAAACTTGTCCTGAGTTATCAAAAATATATCAAAATCAGGATTTGGAACCAGGCAGCTTGACACTAGAAAACAGTCCGTCACTAAATCCATCACCTCTAAATCCCTTCTCCCCAGACATGGCAGTGACCGGTCTCAAACCAGCTCTGACGAGGCCTCCTCCTCGTAATGCCCTCGGTGGGTCCTAGGCCCACCCGCCGTGGCGTCCTCTGCCTTCCAGGTCTCCAGCAGCCACCCAGGAACGACTTGATGCTGCCGCTGCAGACATACCACACATTCTACCCCGGTTCCCCTTCTCTAAGTGCTGGTCCCTCTACCAAAATGCTTTTCCACTTCACCTTTTGGGAGAAATACAGTTCATCCTTCGCAACTCGCTCCATGACGCCTTTCCTGACCACTGTTCCCCAGCCGTCTCTCTGCAGGCAGCGGAGTGAATCCTGCCTTCGCTCTCAGAAGCTGTGTGACTTGGGCAAGTTACTGTTTTAGTTTTCTCATTTATATAATGGCAGTAGTATGACAACCTACTTCATAGAATTGTTGCAGTTAAATGAGCTGGTGTAAAGTAAGCCCTTAGCATGGGACTTGACACATAGTAAGCACTCAAAACATTTAGCAATTACCTGTCTTTATTCCTCTGGATTTTCCTTTCTCAGAATTCTTTCACGACTCACTAATCACATGCTACCTTGCATTCTATGTACAAGTGCTGTTGCAATGAGGCTTCAAGTTCCTCCAGAGCAGACACCTCCTACGTTGTTTATCTGCCCAGTAACAGCTAATATTTCTAGTTGCAGAGTGAGCATTCAGCAATTACTTGTGAATTAAAATATTCCTGCCCGGGCATGGGAGACCTCACTTTATTTTCGCTAGTAAGTCACCCATCTCTAAGAAATCAGCTCTAACAATTCGCCTCCTCACTCTCCTTCCCCTCCTCCTTGCAATTCTGCTTAGAACTATGTTTATTTGCTTTTATTTGTATGCCACTGTCGTGTCTCAGCTTCCCAAGGGAAATCCTCCTTCCTTCCAGCCTCCTTCGAGGCCCAGCAGATGGCGGTGCACACGGGAGGGTCGCCCCTGTGAGCGCGTGGGCTCACTGTAGGCATCCTGGATGGCGGCTCTCTGAGCTACTCTTTTTTTGCAAGCATTTTCAATGCCTGGGCCACGTCGGCTTAAAATAAGTGCTGCTGGACAATAATGGTGACTTCGCCCCTGACGCCCTGCATATCAGATGACTGAGAGCCTCGTCAGCACAATCATCACTCAGCCGGGTCAGGAGGAGTGGAAGAACCTTTGATCTGCTGCTCTGTGGAGCAAAGGTTTTAAAAACCACCCAGCTAAAATGGGAGGAAGAGCTTCCTGAAGCGCTGTAGAACCGGTCTGCCCCGGCTGCCTTGCCCTGTAGAAAGAACAGCGAGTTTTAACCTGAAACAGAGGAAGCCACAAACATTTCTGGGCACCCCAGGATTCCTAAGGCTACAGCTTAAAACTAAGGATCAGTGGAGACAGGAATAACGAGAAAAGCCTAGATACTAACTCAAGCTTGTCAGTCAACTAGCTTCGCCACCTTCGAAGCGACAGTTCTATACTTCGACTCGCTTACCTATCATTAAAATGAAGGATCCCACATTCAGCCTCACCGACCTCATTCCTCAGCTGTACCCCTGGCAAACACACACTAGGGCCAACATACTCAGAGAAGTCACGGGACTGGTTTAAGGGGAACAGGATGAGAACCCTCGCTAACCCCACAGCGGTGCTCTACTAATGCGTGTGTGTGTATCCTAGCTTTGAGTTGATACCTTTTGAAGTCTGAACTTTTTCGTGTGTTTTCTTCCAGCTACACAATAAACCCCACGAAGGTAGGGAATGTCTTGAACAGATCTCCGGACCACCTGGCTCACTCGGTGTCTAGCACGCTGTTCAGAAAGGCCAAGGGTGAGGAGGCATCGTAACAGCCTGAGTGGTTGAAACTTACCGAGAAAGCTTCTGATTAGAGAGAAAGTATGAGCTGGACACTGAGAACATTCCTTCTCCAGTTGAGAAGTGGCCCTCTCCCACAATTAGACGGACATTTCTCTGGACTATCTATGTCTCCTGGACCTCGTCAGGCTTCCTTGATGCTACTCGTTTGAGAAGCCAATCACATTTGGGAAAACACTGTGATAAACTCTCCCAATCAAACTTAGGCAAAACGGGCAAGTAGCTTCAGTCTGCCACGTGTGCACGTTGGCCGGGACGGGGGTGGGGGGCCCAGGTGCACGTCAGTTTCTCCTTTGGTAACAGTTCTTTTGTATATCACGTTCACATCCTTTTTTACTTCTCTCAGTGGCAGGATTCCACGGTGGTTCAGACATCACAAGGAAAGAAGTCATGCTGCCTCCTGCTGGCCACAAGCAGAAAGGCGGAGTTCCTTCCGGCGTGTGACCAGAGGTCACGTCCCTCACGGACATGAGGACTTGTGAAAGGGGAAAGGAAG
>NW_006442103.1:18728822-18763926 GCF_000325575.1 Pteropus alecto
CTGTCAACAAACCATTTATGCCGAACGCCCTCAACTCCCTCATTCTGTGAGCCCAACCTGAGGCTGATGCATCCGCATGAGCTACAGAAGCAAGATGGCCAGGAGTGAGGAAAGCCCTGGTCACTGTGCCGCCGTTCCTGTTCCCTCTCCACATTAAGGGCCCCTGTTCCTTAGAAACTGGGGGCCCCACGCCAGCTTCTCCCCTGAATGGTATCTTTGGTCTTTGCTTCCCTTTCCCCATTCCCAATAAAACACACCAACTGCTTCACAGTATTTCTGGGTTGGGTTTTTCTGTGGGTTTTTTTTTTTTTATTTCAAATACTGAAAAAGTCCCCTGGGCTCTGTGGGGCTCCCCACGCTCACGGCCCCCTCCCCCCACTCACTGCCCTTCTCCCACCGGCAAATGTTCCAAGGACATTTTTTAAATGAATAATTTACATTAATTGCGTTCTCGGCTGGCTCTGCAGAACCAGAGGAGCTGTCTGCATCTGTCATATTTGGATGGACAGCTTCCTTTATCTGACACCAGGGCCCCGGCCACATCCAAGCAAACACGGCACTTTCCCAGAGCTGAACTGGAACCCCCACCTCTAGCTGACTCCATTCCTGCCCCTCACACCGAGCCCACGACGGCCACGCAGTTAAGGAAGAGGGCAACAGCGATGTATCCATCAGCTCCAAGCCCTAACTCATGTCCCCCCACATCTCCCACCCCCTCCGCTCAGGCACCACCCCCAGCGCCCCCAGGATCTCACTGAGATTTCTCCCAACAGTTATGTGGAAAAAAAGGTAAAACAAGAAAGGTTCAAGGTCTTGGTGCTCAGCCAAGGGGCTCCATGCGCTGGGACACCGACGGGCAGGGGCTTCTGCCTCTCCAGCCCGCGCCCGAGCCACCTCCTGGCCCCTGGCTGCAAAAGCAGGGAGGGGCAGGAGCCGGCACAGGACCCAGGGGCAGCGTCTCAGGATCTGGCGGAGCCCCGGGCAGCATCACTCAACGTGGCCGCTGCGGACGAACACAGAAGAGAAAGAAAACACTGTCAAGTAATAAGGGAAAAAGCCCTCAAGTCCATCCCAGCCTCGATCCCCTGACTCTGCCACACTTAACACTCATTAAGTCACCTGGCACACGCCTCGATCCTACCCACGGGAACTTATTACAGAGAGAGCGAGCGGAGAGAGCGAGCGAGAGAACGAGATTTCCGTCTTAGCCACAAAACAGAATGTTCTCTGCCTTTTTGGAGATACCCATGAAAACAGAGACAGGAAAACAACTTGTCAGACAGGATCAGAACCGCCGGAGGCTTGCAGGGGTGTAGCTGCCCCCTGGCCGAGAGCAGGCTTGGTTTTGCAGGCTCGGCCACAGCCGTTTGCAGCAGCAGAGACTGACGGGGGGCACGCAGCGATGACGTGCTTGCTGGCTGACAATGCGCCTGCTGTTGCGAGTGGCTTTAATGATCTAGGTTTAATCAAAGCAATTGGGGTTCGGATTTTCAAACGACCCCTCGTTGCCACGGGAGTTATGTGCTTCGTGCAGTGGAAACATGTGGTTAAGTGCAGAATGTAGCTGGCTCCTTGTTTTCTTAGCCTTGAAGATGACCAGGTGGAGAGAGAGCGAGACCAACAGCTTCCTGATTTCCCTATTTCTTCTATTCCTTCCTGAAACCAGTTTCGTTGTGACCTCAGTTTTGAGGATTCAAACTGACCAATAGAGAAAGCGGCTCAGACAGAAAAGAAAAAGTACAAACTTCGAGAAGATCGAAGATGGAGAAAACGTACAAAATTATATATATATTTATATATATAATAACATGACATATCTATGTACAACATGGCCGGGACAGTCGAGGAAACTATACAAGGATGTTCGGCATTTTCCCTCCCCACATGGACTCGACTAAGGAAGACGGCATGAGGAAATGGAGCAGGAAACACAAACGTTATATACAATTACAAGTGACAGTCAAGGAGTTTGGGGGCCGGGAACCCAGGGACCCTGCTCTCTCCGTTCCTTCCTCACCAACTTTTGCCTGTCAGTCTGAACGACAGCCTGAGACGCGAACGGCCGGTCGGGAGAGCAGTCCGGACACGTCCCGCCTCCCCCAGCGCACGAGCAAGTTCATCCCTCGTTCATCGCTCATTCGCACTGGGCCAAATGCCTGGCGCGCTGGAATCTGAGCGGTGAGAGGGCGAGAGAGGGTTCCGGAATCCTGCCCCCTCGAGCGGCCAGTTCTCAGCCTGACGCTCTCTGTGGGAATCGGCAGTGGCATTCACCAAGATTCGGGCCGTGCTAGTGATAACGAGGTTGATGACGTCGGCCACCTGCAGCCTTTCCCCCGCCTGTTTGAGCATCAGCCCTGCTGCCTCTCCTCAGCACGCAGGTGCTGAGCTCTAGGAAGGCAGAGACGTCTCGGTGCTCCTCTCTCCTCAACCACTTCCCCAGCTTCCTGCAAGGTGAACCATCTCCTGAGGACCTGCTGCGCCAGCCCTGCCATAGCACTTAGCCCCGGAGCCCAACTCAGTTCACCCCTTTTCTTCTCGTCTCCCTCACGATACGCCTGGCATCTGGTTACATCTGGAATGTCGGGCTCCACGTGTGCACGACCGAGCACGTTCCCTCAGGCCCACCGCTCAGCTGCCAGCGTGGCCTTTTAGCAGCGAAGGCCCAGACTAAAGGCCAGGAAAGCAGGTCAGGGCGGAGGCGAGAAGCTTCCGTGACTAGCTTCTACGAATTTTGTTTCCTGACCCTAAGACCATGATACCTGTGAGGCCCTCTTGCCTGAATGTATAAGCCCAGATCTCCGCTTCCTCTCCCTTCGTGCGGTCTTCAAATGGACCCCTCTGTAGACTCGCCCGTGGATGGCCCTTTTTCACTTTTAGTTTTACAATGAACAGCGGAGTTTTTTGGGTGGCAGTTATAGGATTTTAACATCAAGATCAATCATATCCATTTTCATCTCTATTTTACAGATGAGGAAGTAAGAAATCCTGAGAGGTTAAACGACTTGACCAAGGCTACACATCACTTCTGCCGAGGCTGGGACTAGAACCCGGGTATCTTGGTTCCTAAATCAGTGCTCCTTCCACTATCCCATGATATTTTCGAAATGCCGGGGGACAGAGAGAAGGTGCCCACTTTATGTGAATAATGTTTTCCAATCTTTACATTAAGAGCCAGGGCAAACTGTAAGAGACACTGGCTCAGGGAGGTTAAGAGGGCACTGTAGTTCTAGGCAAGCAAATCAGTTTTTCTCTTTGAGGATTCTCTAAACCTGCCATAATGGAAACATGAAGCGAAAGCAGCCTAAGGGACAAAAACACTTAGAAGCACAGAAAACAGATCTTATTCAACCTACTTTTCCCAATGATGTCAGGCTAGCCTTGGGATGCTACACCTATCATATTAGTCCCAAGGCTTAGCCTAACCTGTTTCGGGATATTCTCTTCCAAAAGGAGAAATCACACCTCCCCAGCTTTTCGTACAGAAGAAAAAAAGAGTCTGCAGTATCATCCAGTCCCAGTCTCCTACTTCTGGGCCCCCACCTGGGCTGCAGCGAGGGTGTGGAAATCTCAGTTCTACCGAAGAAACGAACTCGGGGCCCCTCTTCAACACACAGCACCTTCACAGAGGAACCGCTGGCATTTCTGGCTAGCAAGCTGAGAAGCTCTAACTAGGTGCCCATCCCATCCCTGCCTGTGATACATAAAAGTCCAGTGGGTGAGGAAGGGGGGGACAAGGGGGCCCAGGTTACCCCGCAAGCTTGCTGGTGACGAGCGAGGACTTTCTCTGGGGCAGATCCTGTGGGGTGGGGATGTGGTCACCAGTCACCAGGTTCTTGTCTGGTCCTGCACTTGGCAGCTGCTTATTCTTCATCTTGGCTTTGGCCATGTTGTAGTCTCCTGAGTCAAAGTACTTTTGCTAAGAGACAAGAGGGAGGTGTAGGTGAGTGAGGAGCGCGGGCCTTCCTCAAAAGCGAGGAGACCCACAGCCACTATAAACCCTCTGCCATGCTCAGATCTTCCAAGTCTTCCTCGATTAACCTCACGCCCACATAGCCTGGCATTAAGGACATGCACGCGTCTCCTCACACGTGGTCTGACTTTTTCAGGTATGTAAGCAGTTTCCCAGCTAGAGTACAGACTTTTGGAGTTAAGAGACTGCCCTGACCTTCTCTGTAGCCTCATCAGTACAGGATGGTTCAACAAAATCACTGACTTTATTCATAAAGGCACACTGAGGACCTACTAGCCTCCGACGGGTGTGGTGCTGGGGAAACAGAAAGGAACCAGACGTACAGAAGGCTCAATCTGGGGCCAGCCTCGCCATCAGCAGGAGACCCACATCCAGCCAATCATCTCAAAACTGAAAACTGTTCTCTCAGACCGTGAATAGAAACCGGGCTTGTTCATGAGGATGCTGTATTTTTCCTCTGACTCCCACTGCTCCCACACATGTTCCATGGCTGTGACAGCCTGCCCACGCCTGCCTTGCCTACAGCAAGGTAAACTGCAAATCAGCATCACATCATCTGTGACTAAGACTCAATAACTAGGAATCTCCACAGGATCTGTGTCACTCTCCATTTCATCCACGCAGAGGAATACCCTCCAGTTTAACGACTGACAGTCCCTCAGCTTTAGGTACTTCTGGGGACGGAGAAACTTGATCAGGAGCTACATGGCCACGAAGGCAGACTCTCCCTTGGTGAGGAGAATCAAGAAAAAGTAAGTCTCCTGAAGGTGTAAATGGCTAGTGCTAACTTCAAGGGTCTGAAGGAATCTATCCGAGTTGAGGAAATCTGTAGGACAGATGGTTTGATCTTCCCAAATGAGGCACCCCAAAATTTAGCTCTAACCCTAAAAACTGCAGTTCTAAACTCCCACCACTCAAACAGGCAAATGTGGGGATAGTCAGCATTCAAGTCTCCAACATTCTTCCCTCATCCTCCCAACTCTCATACCCAAATGCCCCTACATGAATCCTTAATATCCAATATGGGAAATCAGAAGCTAACTGATACCACAGCAGAGAGTTCCAATAATTTGCCTCTCTCTTTACAGCTTCTAATTCCTTTTCACTGCTGCCCAACAATAAAACTTCCAGGTCAGCATTCAGTAGACCCTCCACAGATCTCATTCTCTTTGGCTCCAAAGAGGATCAGAGATTGTGCCCCATACCCCTTTCTGGAGTCTCTTCATGAGGAAGTCGGAGCCTCCAGGCTTTTGTCCTAGGCTTGGATATTTGGCCTTTAGCTTTGCCTCCTCGGCTCGCTCAGGGAGAATACCTTCTTTCTCCTGCGTGTCCTGGAGGGAATAAATGGGCCAAAACAATTAAAGATTGAGAAGCAACTGTTTCAAATATTTGATAACCTTTATTACTATCAACTTTAGTATGGAGAGCTACCCACTTATAAACATGCTATCTCCACTCTACTCTTAAAGCTATATCTTTGTTCAAATTTCTAAAGCTCAAGATGACTGCATTGTTAGAAGACAAGGTGTTTTTCACACTGCGCCGAGGGAACTACCTCTGTGACCTGTGAGTACTAGGTTAAAGGTAATAACTAAACACAATATTTTTAGTCACAGAGTGAGCCATAGGTCACTCTGCATAGAAGCTAGCAAAGACAAAGAGAGAAAAGAGCTAACCGGGCTTCTGGAGATATACGAGTGGGCAAGTTCCCCGGCTGTCCCTAACATACAGTACAGGTCAAACACAAAAGCAAAGGAGATGATTCTGCCGAGATAGTCCCTCCTTATTCAGAGTCTCAGACAGTCATCTGAGAAGTCCCTCTGTGGAGGACGATAGAGCTGTGTGGCCTTCTCCAAAGATCCCTGCCTTGGTAATGGGCCATTGCTTCAGCATTTCCATAAACACATGGTAGGAAAGTGATAGGTAAAGAGATGACAATGATATTTTTAATCACGGGGAGATTAAGATAAAGTAGGTTCACTAGTATTTCCCCACAATTTCTGCCAGAAAGTCAACACCTTCCCTAGAGGGGCAGCTGATGTAAATTCGGGGAACATGCCAAGAGCTCACTGGCTTTGCAGGGGCTGTGGTTGTTGTTACTCTTTCCTTGCTTTTTGTGGGTCCCGCTGTCCTTTTCCTTCCTGACTTTTTAGAAGGACCTAAAGCCAATTTGTGGTTCTTTTTTACTGGAATTACATTCCATTCCCTTGGAAATCTGCCACCGATATAACACCAGTGTATTTCATGGATCCCTGAGCCCAGCACTCAATGTTATAAGTCAAATACAGACCCCAAGAAGAGGTTTATTTGGTCTGTTTTCATGACAGTATTGCGGGTGAACTAAGTCCCACTGCCTTGGAAGTCTGGGGGGAATGGGGTGGCATCTTTCTTGTCACGACTCTCTCGGTGTCTTCTAGGTTTAGCCTCCATTATTTTGTATGGAACCCTAGTCCTCTTCAGTCCCGTGAAGGTGGGCTACGGACCATCCCCAACCGTCAAAATAGGTTTCTTGAGAAAGTTGCCGCCTTAAACTAGCCACGATAATATAATTACTCTTCTCCCTTCCCCCCGTGCTAGTCCTTTCTAAACGTCTTTACCTCGACCTGTAACTTTCGGAGGATTTAGGGTGAGGGCCCCCGCTCGGTTGTCGGGTTATTTATCCCTGAAAACCGAGAACGCACAACGCATCCCGGGACCACCAGCCCCCTTTCATTCACCCAGTCTTTCCAAACACCCGCCCCCGCCCAGGCTCGGCCAATTATAGCACAGCTTCCCGGCGTTGAGCGGTAGGCCGATTGGCCAATCAAGAAGGGTACCGCACTGACTGACAATAGACCCAACCAACCGGCACCAAAGCAGCAAGCCGCGTTGAGGCTCACCCCGCGTGACGCAACGAGTGGCCAACCCCTGCAGAGCTTGAGACCATGGCGACCAATCCGCACGGGTGGGAGACCGTCTCCCGCCCCATCACGGTCGCCCCCGACTCGCCCGCCCGCACCCCCTCCATTTCACCTGCTTCTCCTCGCCGGTCTCCTCCGCAGGGTTCTCCTCTTCTTGTTTCTGGGACATGGCGGGACCGGGGCTGTGGAGTGTAGGGGGCCCGGGAAGTCAACCGGAGAAGGGAAGGGGGAGGGGAAACGGGGACAACCTGCGCTGCTCCTTCGGCTCCTGTCACTAGGGTTGCTCAGTCAAAATGGCGGCCCTTGCCTGTGACGTTGCGACCGCCCCTTCTTTTGGGAGCCAATAGAAATGGGGTAGATGGGGCAATGACGTAACGATCTACCAATAGCCGCTGGCTAAAGGTGGGTTTTATGAGGGCGACGGGCAAGCCGAAACACCAATCCGGAAAGAGAGTGAGCCACAAGGGCCAATTGGAAGCCCGTGGGGGATGTTAGGGGGCGGAGCTGCTAGCTTGGGCGTTTTTTCTCTTTTGGTGGGATCAGACTTTCGTTTTAGTGCCCCGCGGCCGCGAGGCTTTCCGGACAGCGAAAGGATATAAACCTTTTATTTTCAGGTGGAGAGGATTAAGCTTTAAGCAGAAAACTAAGCCTTAACAGAAAACTATTGAGCTGCAGAAAATAATTCGGAGGTCAGAGTGGACTTTAAAGTGGTACTTAATACGACTTCCATGTGGCACTTGGTGTGTGGCACGGAGAGGCTGATCCCGACCCCGAGTCGCCTTGCGGAGCTCAAATGGCTCACGCTCCATGATTTAACTCTTACGTACAGTTTTATACTTGCTCGGGGTCGTCCATGGACTAAGCTCCTTGAAACAGAGCGCAGTTCTAGGTACATGGTAAGCATTTAGTAAATACAGTTATCACTAGTTCAACTATCCTGAGTCACAGTTCAGCAATATTTCTTGAGAGACTGTAGATGGTTACATATAGTAAGGCAGTCTCTGCCCTTAGAAAGGTTAGTTTAGTGGGCGTGTGGGGAGGGTTTCCACAGAGTGCCAGGCGGACCCTAAATCCCCAAGATTAAAAAAATAGATCCATCTTCCTGGACTGTTAGTCATGTCATTTTTATATTAAAAATGAACATTAGTTTAATACTAATAAACTGCAAATTTTATTAAATTTTAATTTTGCAGGCAGTTTTTTGTGACAGCCTTGGCTATCTTAATCTTTTTTGTATAATTAGGTGCACTTTTAATGGAAAAGTGAGAATACATGGCAAAATCTGTTACGCACTGAAATAAAAGTGTTGATAAAATGTTACATAGGTTCAAAGGAAGGCTCAAAGTCAGTTTAGGGGAAAAAAGACCTTGTGATGGAAGTGGTATTTATTTCAAATACCTTTATTTATTTCAAATAGCTTTAAAGAAAGGAGTTTGTCAGGTAAAGATGAAGGAAGGAAAGGTATTCCAGGCGATGGACACAGTACGACGAGAATATGCGGGGCTTTGAATGCCAGGATAAGGAACTTGTGAATAAATTAGTAATTAAGGTTTTAGGCCAGAGAGTGGCAGATCAGAACTGCTCTTTAGGACGATTAGTTTGGTGGTAATGAACAAAAATAATTCAGAATTGCAAGCAGAAAGATACTAGACCGGAGGCGGGCAGACTATCCAGGAATCCACTGCAATACTCTAGGTGGGAAATAATTAGGACTTAAACTAGAAATGTGGTAGTTTAGAAAACGGTGAACCTAGTTGAGTGAGTGTGGTAGTGGAATCTACTAGATTAGCAGCTGATGATAGAGAATGAGAAGGCCACGTGCCTCAGGGCGACTATTTGTAGAAATAATAAATTCAGGATGAGGAGTCATTTGGGGAATGGAATTAGAAGCAGACAGAAAAAGAGGTGTTTGATTTTGGAAACTGCCTTTTAAAAGCCCGTGAGCCATTTGCTGGAGATGCCCAGGCAGTGAAGACTTGGGATAAATGACCTCTGAGATATCCTCCATATATGAAATGGTGGGGTTCTAGGAAATGTAGAAATGTTGTTTGGGAGAAAAGTAGACGCTAACTATGAATAAAATGTGGGCTTCTTCACCTACGTATTAGTGAAGTTGTGGATGTAGATAGCATCACCAAAGGAGAAGGTAGAAAAAAGATATCCCAAGACAGTAACGTGGGGAAAAGTCGGCAAGGGACACAGAGATAATGATCAGAGTGGTAAAGAGAAGAACCAGGAGAGAGTGACAGAGAAGTTAAAGATGGAGGGGACGAAAGCTAATTGCAAGTGTTTACAAAGCAAAGAAAGAAATCAGGGCAATGAACTGAAGAGGAAGCAGCAAAGGATTTTATTTTCTGGATGGTAGGCAAGGCTCAAGCTTGTTTTCAGAAAAGGGGAGGCCGAGTCTATGGCCATGCCACCCTGAACGTGCCGGATCTCAGATGGTAGGCAAGGCTTAAGCTTGTTTTCAGAAAAGGCAGCAGGGGCAAGTCTATGGCCATGCCACCCTGAACGTGCCCGATCTTGTCTGATCTCGGAAGCTAAGCAGGGTCGGACCTGGTTAGTACTTGGATGGGAGACCACCGAGGAATACCAGGTGCTGCAAGGCCTTTAAAAAAAGGCGGGGGGTGGGGGCAGAGGGCGGGGTTAACTGAGAGACAAACTAAAATCGTAATCTGCTTTAAGGAGGAGATAATGAAAGAAGGTCTCAGGAGATCAATCCATCAAGAGGGAGAGGGGCAGACAGGTTGGCCTTGGCGATGCTAAAGGAAGAGTGGGAAGGGACTGTGCAGGCTAAACATTTAAGGAAGTCGCAATATCATGGCGTTGCTCTCCTCCTCCTCTTCCCCTTCCCCTTCCCCTTCCCTATCCTCCTTCTTCTTGTGCCTTGTTTTCCTGAGGTCTATCTTTTGAGAATATAAAGGATAATTGGGTGACATAGAGGGCCCTAGGAAAAATGAGGGCAAAAACAGCACCATAGAAGATAGCAGGAAAGTTCCGCCTGAGATTAGATAAATACGAGTTTGTGGCAGTCCCAGTGAGCATGGCTCTGTGACTTCGGTCAGGAACTCCTGGCTGCCTTGGAATGGAGAGAACAGCCAGCCAGAGTTAACTAGGGCAGAGGACTCATCAAGGAGCAGAGGAGGAAGGACGACTGGCCCGCCGGCCCGCCGGAGTAGCCGACCACATCACCCGGGCCCGTTGGAGTAGCTGACCACATCACCTAGGCTCTTCAGGAAAGACAGAATGAGCCGGATTAACTGGGAGGATAGGAAGGAATTGACAAACTGGTCCTGAGACAGACGAAGCTCAGATTCGAGGGGAGGACGGAAGAGGCGGAAGAGGAGGAGGCTGCTGTGAGAGCAAAATTTCAGTCTGGATCTTGGAAGGTAGAGAAACGGTAGGTTATTATAAGCTGTAGCCTAGGCTAATTAGAATTGGTGGCAGATATGGCATGGTGATAAAAGTCACTGGTGTTGATGTAATCAAGGTAATGTGAAGTCATGGATGTCGATGTCTCAGAGCGTAATGATAGGGAAGGAGGTCAGGGCAGGGTGACTGTGACCCATATATTGAGAATGAGCTATAGGTCTCTAACGTATTTGTGCCTTACACTATTAGGTAATGTATGACACTTACCACATGTGTAAGTGTTTACAAGATCATTTCTGGCTGAGCCGGTCGAGGAATGTTTCCGATGAGGCAGTGCCTACGCTGGGGCTGCGAGGGTGCACAGGGAGGTTGGAAGCTGGCAGGGGAGGGGGGAAGGGTGGACAGTTTAAAGGAGCACGCTACCTTATAAAAGGTCAGAGGGTGGCTGCATGGTTGAGGACAATGGAGATGGGAGACAGAAACTGGCAAGAGTAATAATGACGTCCCAGAGGAAGCGAGATCCCACTGGCCCGGCAAGGCTCCTCTTGCATCCAGCGACCTTACCTGAGCACTCATTACGTGCTAGGTGTCGTGCTGGGCACTGTGGGTGCGAAGATGAAGGACAGTCTCTGTCTTCACGTTCCGAGATGAGTGAGGAGATAAGAGAGAAGGACAGTTTACACTGGAGCATTATGTTAAGGGCACTTCCTGGAGGAAATGACATTTGAAGGAAGTGTGGGAATGTTCAAGGTAAAAAAGAGGGTGGAGAAACCCTTTTCAGGTAGAAGGAACCTCCTGTGAAAAGACAGAACCATAAGAAACTCCATGTACTAGGTCCTTGGTTAGCAGACTTAGTTGATTAAAAGTTCGTAGGGCACTTTATAAAAATGCAGATTTCTTGAGCCCTGTCTCCCCCCACATGAATCAGTATCTCTGAACTGGGGCCTGGAAATCCGTATTTTTGAAAAACTCCCTCAGGAGACACTGCAAATAAGGCCGATCTGGGAACCCGTGTGGAGCAGCCAGACGAGACACAGTTCAGGCTGCTGGGGTCCTGAGGAGACTTATGAGTCATGCTGAAGTGTTGGGGATTTCGTGAAGACGAAGGGGGAACCTCTGATTTCAGGCAGGGAAATGGTATTGTTAGATATGGGATTGGGGAAGATTTCACTGTGGAAGCCATGTGGAGGTTGGACTGGAGACAAGCGGGAGACCAGCTGGATCTCTGTGATTGTGGAGGTCCAGGCGAGACTCGGGAGGCCTGGTCAGAGGCAGAGGCCATGAGAATGGAGAGGAGAGGGAGAGAGAAATAATAATGGATGTGGGGAATACAGGTGAAGGGAGGAGCAAGGATGAATCCCAAAGTCCTGAGTGAAGGGTGGTACCATTTGCAGAAAAGCAGACTCAGGGACAAGAGCAGATTGGAGGGGGGAGGTAAAGATAGAAGAGGCCTTGAACTTCTTACGTATTTATTCCTTGTCGTAGCACTTTTCTCTTGCTTGTGTCTGAACTTTTCAGGGTAGAACTTCAATCTTTTGGGTATGAGATGAGATACCTGGGAATAACAATGCACGATTCACCGGTGCTTAAGCAACAATCCATGGAAGAATGGCCATCAAAAAATCGAGACTGGAGAATTATCTGGGTTTGAGACACATGCCATTAGCACCCCCTGATGGGCCGCACTGAGAATACCAGTAAATAACCAAGCTCTATTCTCTCCTTGCTTCCTTTACAAATTTATACTCTAAGACTGGCCTGAAGTGTAGCCTAGGGAAAGTAGCTAAGTGACAAAACAATACAGTACTAAAGACAATTTTCAAAAAAGTAAAACCATAACTCATACAAACTCTGAGGGAACTAGTACGATGTCGAACTGGTTCGAAAGAGAGTCTGAAGGCAGACGCGTGTGCGTGCGTTTGAGAATGCCGGGATGGGTTCGCGAAGACGCGAAGCTTGTCAGTATCTACAGGGCGTAAAGGGGAATGTTTAGATCATCTTCTCACTGGACAAAATTCACATGTCTCTCCAGGTGTAAGAATCATTAACAATGCCATTACTTCTCTCAATTTACGAACCGTGAAATAGTTCAAAGACAACGAAAGGCCCAGATCAGATAACTTCGAAGACTCTTCTAAACAATACCCAATAATGTTTCTGCTCATTTCAAAGTTTTTTATAGTTTTTGTCCTGAGAACAGGAAAGCCTCTCTTTCCATAAATATCTCACCTCTGCTTTCCACTGCATTGAAGTTCTGGTTAAAGTGCAAATATTTCCCCAAAGCTACCGAATCGATATTATCGTTTGCCATTTTAAACTTGGATTAAGAAATCAGATCACCTTTAATTAATAGCTACGCTGTGAAATATTGGTCCAGTGAAGGCCTTAGAAAAATCACAGAAAGGAGGAAAGTTTATGTGGCATCTATTATGCGTCAGTCACCGATAGCTTACTTTTTGTTGTAGTATTTGTATTTTAAAAGTACCCAAAAGGGGGCAATTTTCATCTCAAAGAATGGACCACTAATGAAATTTAATGTGCCACCCAAAGACGTGTGAGGGAGAGTCGGAGCAGAGGACTTCTGATCTTAAAATCATGTCGGCGGGACGGGGGTAGGGGTGCGAGGTGGGAGGCTGGAGCAGGGGGAGCGGAGGGGACACGCCTAGGGAGACTGTCACTGTTGGTTTCCCAGGCAGCCGACCGGGCAGCCAGGTTCTTTCTGTTCAAACGTCTACTTGCTCTCCCTCCCCTCCTCGTGCCCTTCCCTCCCTCTTCCTCCTCTTTCTTTACCAGACTTGTCTCCTTCCCACTCTCTTCCTTTTCATTTCTGGCTTCTAAGATGTGCTTCCCTCAGATATTCCCCCATCTAAGCTTTTTCCACTTACCTGAAAAATCCTGTTAAGGTAAAACTGGTCAGTGTCAGTTGACGTCAGGAGAGCGGCTCCCCTTGGAGGGTGGCGACCGGAAAGGATCACAGGGGGTTCTGAGTGCCAGCGAGGTGACGGTGACGTTTGGTTCCTTAATCTTGCTGCCAGTTACATGGGTGTGTTCAGTCTGTGAAAACTGAGCTGTCCACTGGTGATATGCGCACTTTTCTGTATGTATATTTCAATAAAAGGCTTAAGCTAAATAAACACCCCTCCCACCCCCATTTAAGTTTTACCTGCGTCACGGAAATGAGTGGATAATAAAAGGAGGTATAAAGGAGTATAGAAAATTATCTTCGTATTTTTGCCCAGAATCTCAACCACCACTAATTTTCCGAGTCTCATGACTCCAGTTTTGGCTTATTGACAAGAGCCAGAGTGACTATAGGAACGGAGGGACACAGAAGAAGGAGACATAATAACTTAGACTGGCAGAACTTGGTAACCAGTTGAACGTATGACTCAATTTGGACAGTCATGTGGGGAAAGAAAATGGAAACTATTAGTCAAATCAGGTTTGGGCAATTATGGTGAAAATATATTACGAATGTGTTTAAGAGAGTAAATATCTAAAAGATGAATAAGTTCTTTTGGAAAACACTTTCTGCTATAAGCTAAGACATTTCTAACTCCAAGCTCTGCTTGTTGTCAGTGCATCTTTAGACACAGCAAGAAGGCAAGCGTAGCTAGAGCCAGAGTCAGGGAGGCATGGGCCAGGATCAGATCGCTTTGGGCTTTTGCAGGCATGGTAAGGGCTTTGGGGTTCATTTTGTGTGTGAGGGGCAGCCATCAGGTGGTGTCAAGCAGGGAGTAACACAGGTTGGTCTAACTCTTAAACTCATCACTGTGGCCGCTCTGTGTGGGGCCAAAGTGGCAGCAGCAGCTGGAAACTAATGGGGCTTTTATAACAGTTCAAGGAAGAGAGGAGAGTGGCTTGGATTGGCGGTGGCGGTGGCTGTAGAGAAGGCTGAAAATGGCTGAGTGTAGAATCTATTTTGAAAGTGCAACCAACCCACAGAATCTGCTGTCGTGAGAATAAAGGATAACGTCAGAGTTTCCGCCCTGAGCCAGTGGGTGAACGATGGCACCATTTACTGATATGGAGACACCTGAAGTAGGAGGTTTAGGAAATACAGATTTTGTTTTGGGCACATTGTATTCTATACAGAATCATTTAAAATGGTTACCAGGTCTATCAGCTGGTGGATAAATAAAAATGTGATATATCCATACAGTGGAATATTATTTGGCAATAAAAATAAATGAAGCACTGATAAATACGACGACATAGACGAGCCTTGAAAACATGCCAAGTGAAAGAAGCAGTCACAAAAGGCACATATTGCGTGAAATTTATACAAAATGTCCAGAAGAGGCAAATCTATAGAGACAGTAGATCGGCATTTGCCTGGGGCTAGGAGAAATGGGGAATGAATGCTAGTGGGTATGGATGGGCTTTTTGTTCCCTAGGGTGATGAAATGTTCTAAAATGGATGGTGGTGACAGCGCCAGGCTGCAAATATACTAAAAACCACTGAATTATTCACTTTAAATAGATATGTGGCGTGAGAATTATATCTCAATAAAGCCGTTATCAAATTATAGTAATCAAAACATTGTGAAGCTGTTTTAATAAAGGGTTTTAACCTAGTAAAAATAAAAGGAAAATGCAATGGTCAAGCGTGCTAGTCCTCTGTTAATCAAAGGAAAACTGCCTGTTCAGACTGTCCATATGCCACTACACACCTAGAACAGTGTTTGCTGATAGCAAGCAAAGTGTTTCTGAGTAATAACAGCTCCTCGGTTGCTGGATGCCCATAAAGCAGTCTTGTTTAACTCTTTTTTTAGGATAGGATTGTGTTTAGCTTAATATACACTGCCACCAGTTTTCCAAAGTATGGAAATCTGATCCTTGAGAATCTGATGCAAGCTATGTTTCTTCTCTCTCCAAAACTCACATATGCACATGCAAAAGTATGTGCAAAAATATCGTATATATTTTCAGGTGTAGAGGCTCTCTGAAGCCTACCCAAGAAGTCCAGTTTCTATAAATTAAAGCATTGGTACAGGGATTAACAGTGGCTTTCGTTTATTCGTTTTTGTGCTCAGCAGGGTCATGTGCCCAAATTTGTGAATTGACAATTTAGAAAACCTGTCGTGTGGCTGGGGGTGTGGGGGTATAAGTGGGTACGATGTACTGGTGGCACGATGTACTGAAGGTGAGCATAATCCAAACCCTGTGGCCCAGCAGCTCCGCTCCCAGTGTACGTATCCAACGGAAATGCATTCTACATCCACCGGAACACATGTGCATAAGCAGCTCTGCTTATAGTGCCTCAAGCTAGAACCCAAATGTTCAAAGTAAAATAAATGATCACAAAAAATATTGTATGATTTCATTTGTATGAAATCATACAATATTAATCATACAATATTATTGTATGATTAATATTGTATTAATCATACAATATTATTAGTAAGCAAAACTAATCTATTGTTTTAAAGTCAAGGTTGTGGTTACTTTTAACGGGGGAGACAGTGACACTGAGGTATGAAGGGGGCTTTTGGGGAGCGGTAATGATCTGTTTCTTGACCTGGGTGCCGGTTACATGGGAAGGCTCACTATTCATTATTGAGGTGCACGTTTTCGTTTACTCTGATCTATGTACTTTCTCTAGTTATGTTATGGTTCCATAAAAAGTTTAAAATGAAAAGGTAATATGAAGAGTAAGACGGAGCGGAAGAGGAAAAGACTGAATTAAAAGGAGTCATCTAATTTTTAAAATGTCTCGTATTCCCTTGAGCATTTTAAAATAAAAATATTTGTTCGGTCTTTTAAAGGTTCATAACGTTCTTAAGAATCCAGTCAGCCATTCTGTTACCTTCTCTAGCCTTCCCCTCTTTGATCATGACCATCTCTTCCTTCCTGTTCCCAGACAGAAATCTAATTTAGTTTAATATGTTGGTTTAACCTAAGCTGTCTGAGACCTTTTTGGCCTCCACCTGGGAGTTCAAGAAAAGCTGTGGTGACAAAGCTGAGGGTAGGGAGTGGGGGTGGGGGTGGGGGAAGCTTTGGCTTATTATTATTATTGTTGTTGTTGTCGTCGTTGTTGTTAACCCACAAATATTTTGAGGTATTATGGCTTTAAGTGTCCAGAAATCTTTGAAGAAGTATTCATCTTTAGACTGGGGCAGAGCTGCGGTGGGGAATTTCAACATCTCTGAAATGCAAGAAAAACTTTGGCTTTGAATTTTTTTCCCACCAAACCAGGCCTATCTATGTGGCAGAAACACGAGAATTTGGTCAAGGAACCCTTCTGAAGGGGTAGAAGCCCCTAGATTCCTGGCTGAGTTTCTAAAGTAAGTTCAGATAAAATGTGTTGTTATACTTACAGCGGTTCAATTTGATTGGGAAAAAGTGATGGTTAGATGATTGATACTCAGGAAAAAAATTTTAAAAAAAGGAAAACTAACGGTAGTGAGTTGGGCTGCCAGAAAAAGGAGATTTCTGGCAGGAAGTGACCCTCACTTTGCCTGACTTGCTGCTTTCTGGAAGAGAGGGCTCCCTTCCTCACTTATCGACGAGAAGTCATATCTGGTCTGTCTCTTTCCAAGTTACATAGACACCTGGAAAACAGTGAGGAGAAAAGATAGACCAAGGCCTTGAGAAGCATGGGGCACATAGAAATGAAGATCCATGCAATGTGGAATAGATAATAGGAAAATATAAGAAACTACTTATCTACCTCATTTCAGCATTAAAACAATTTTCTTCTTTAGAGAATGAAACACACTTTCAGAAATCATACAAATATACGTTTATGGGCATTTTAGCTGTGTAGAAAAGGGGAAAAACACATTTAAAAAAAATCAGAATCCTTACAGTTTTATTAAAATTTGATGTCAGAAAACATGCATGCAAGAAGAGTAGAATGGAATATTTAAAGCACTGTTAAAATACCCCAAAAGCAAAAATAACCCATCGACCTAGAATTCTATATCCAGTGAGATCATCCTTCAAAAGGATAAGTAAAGACTTTCTCAGACTAATACTGAGGGAATGTATGTCCAGCAGACTTGCCCTGTAAGAAATGTTAAGTTATTCAAGAAGAAAAAAGGATATGTCAGAAATTCAGTTTTATATAAAGAAAAACAGAGGAGGAATAAATGAAGGTAAACAAATAGAGTTCATTTGCTAGTTTCAAAAAAAAAAACCCTTTTCGTCTACAACTTGAATATACGTCGTCTCTTAGAATGGTATCTTTTGGAAACCTAGAGATGTACGAAAAGCACACACATTCGTGAAATTCTAACACGTAACAAGTTATTCCGCACATACTGTTTCCTCTGCCTGGAATTGCCTCAGCTCTCTCTTCTCAACCTAAAAAGATTCGTTAAAACTAAGTTTAAATGGAAGCAAGAAATGTGGTTAAAAGGATGCTTTTGAACTTGGCACTGTGTCCTCTTAGGCGAGCCTCACTACCTGAGTTTTCTGTAAAATAACCTTATAGTGTTGTGAGGAATAAATGAGATAATGTACAGAGCAGTTAGCATAGAACCTCACGAGAAAGGCGGTCAATATGAAAGCTACTGTAAACAACTCCTCTAAGTCTTTCCTGACGTTCCCAGGAAGAATGTTACTCTTCTTTGTGCTTCCACATATTAAGCTTATACTTCTACTTGAGCACAAAGATGTTTTCGCAAAGTGATAACGTAAATGAGTTTGGGCTGAAATTGTATCTCATACAACTTTTTATTAGCACCTAGCAAGTGCCAGTTAATTTGTTAAGTATTCAATAATTTTTGGATGAATGAATTATGGGCAATAAAATATGAAGCCGTGTTCTGTTTTTAACATGCAAGCCCTGTGTTTAAAATGCAAGTTCCTGGGGGGAGGGGGTAAGGGGGTGAAAAACGGGAAGGGATGAAGAAGTACAAAATGGTAGTTATAAAATAGTGGCGGGATGTAAAGCGCAGCATAAGGAACAGTCAATAATATTGTAATAACTATGTATGGTGCCACGCGGGTACTAGATTTAGTGGGGTGATCACTTTGTAAATTGTGTGCCTAATCACTATGTTGTACACCTGAAACTAATATGATACTGCATGCCAACTGTAAATGAAAAAATTAAAAAATATTTTTTAAAAAATGTAGGTTCCTGAGCCCCCAATCCCAGAGGTTGTTTTACTAAGAACCTGCATTTTGGCAAGTACCCCCCTCCTTACTCCCCCAGAATAGGTTGTTTTGGTGCAGTGGTCTTTGCACCACAGTTTGAGAAACATTTTATAAAGGATGAATTATGGGAACAACGTTTTGTCTGAGGTAAAAATAACAGGGAAGTCTAAACAGTCCTAGTAACTACATTTCTTATTGTCTCTTGTGCTGTAGATGTTTTATAGGGAAGAATAAGCTAATTATAAGCACAACAATCTTCACATGGTAACTTATAGTTAGGCATGTCATCCACCATTTGGAACTGAAGACTTTCAGCTCTTAGATGTTTCAGGTGTCACTTACAAGTAACCATTAATAGGACAGAACATACTTTCTTTTCATGGTAATAATGGTATAATTGGCTAACTTATTTTGACACAGATGGAGACACTATCTGGATTTTACATCAGCCTTGATGTACCCCATTCCCTAGTCTATATATGTGATAATTGTTTGTTGTGTATTCTAATTTTTTAAACACAGGATGAAACAGGCTGGTATCCTAGTGTAACGGGGGAGCGTTACTGGCCTTGTGTGGAAAGTTCTTATTTCCCGTTAAAAGAACTGAGGTTGTAAAACTGCACAGAGAGACCAGAGAGCCAACAAGTATCTTTATTACACAGAAATGTGAAGGTCATGTGCATGAAATCAGAAGGTGCTTTGCAGTGAACATTACGCAGATTCAAACAGAGGACATCCTCATCTTACTGAGATACAGTAAAAACACGACCAAAAGTTGCAAAAAAGAACTCGCCTTCCATACCCCTGACCAAGCTAAAACCCTCCACAGGAAAACCAGGTTTCAATTCACGCCTAATTGTTCAAATGGAAACAAAAACTAAGTCAGGTAGAGACAATACATGGGCTGGTTTTTGTATTTTTAGAGAGCCAGACTCAAGCTCTATTCAACCGCACATTGAGAATTTGTTTCACGTTAAAATTTCTATCTCTAGTTACCTAAGTGATACCTGTTGTGAAAAATGGAAAAAAAAAATGTGTATCGAGTTGGGGAATTTTGTGGGGCCAGACTGGTTTGCGGAGGGGATGAAAGTTATAATCATTCATTTAATCACTTCTGATCAGGAAGATTTAGTATCAGATCTGGGTCACCTGCATTAGCCCTTTGACAGCCTATTTCTCTCTAACGGTCAAGAGGCGGGATCCATTTCAAGTACCGGCATAATAAACGCCTGACATTAGCACAGCTTGGTGCCTGTTCCTCTCTGTTCCCAAATACTGAACTTTATATCAGCACGCTTTTGACAAAATGACCCTCCAAATAGCATTTTTCTTAATAAGCTTATCTTTGCACTACTATTTTAGAGATTTGGCTAGAAAAATGGTTGAGTTGAAACAAGACTAATGACTAGGAGGGTATCTGTGGGTTAAATACAGACAAAACTACTTCCAGAACCCTTAAATATAGACAGAATCTATCAATTTATGCAGGAAACTAAAAATAGGGAACAAGAAGATCTGGAGTTTAGATACACTATCTAGATGGAGTCTGCGAGCTGCTAACTCAGCAACTGAAATTTACAACCCTCTCAATTCGATCAGAGCAGAGGGATTTAAAAAGCAAGCAGTCTGGAGGACCAGGACGGTCACATGTCAACAAGTGGAAATTCTGATGCCACCTCCTTCCCTTACAAACTGTAATGCTGACTGTGTGAAGGAGGTGGCTAAGAGATAGATACATTTTTTTTCATATAGACTTCCATCGTAATGAATGATGGAGTAGAATAATGCTAAGAAAGAGTATAGAATACACTTCTGGTTCGATGGCTGTGAGAACCAGATACTCAACTTTGGAATATTCTCATTAGGCTAGAATAGGAAAGTGAGAAAATCACTAGTGGGACATAAAATCCCAGAGACCACCTGCTCCAAAGATTAGTTTTGTTTCCATTGACTCTTATTCAGAGATAGTTATTTCAATAAGCTACAATACTTGGCAGAGTCTGAGAGACAAAGACGGAAAACATGTATATAAGATAGAAAACAGACTTTCAAAAGTAACCAATGATTTGCTCTCTACATCTCTTTCACATTCTGTGCCTGGGGAGCTCCAAATCCCACTTAGATAATCTTGCTTATCCAAAAGCACACTGGATGGAAGTAAACCAAGAAACGAGAGAAAATGTTTATTGGGTGTGTGTGGGTTCATTCAGTTTATTCACCTCTGGAATGGAAGGATAGGGAGAAATGTCTGCTTATAACGGTCAGGGTCTATGGAGAAGTCCTGGAGTTGCTCTCCCCCAATCACAAGTCTGATTCAAGAGAAGGAAAGGAAAATGATGAAAAACATCTCATCACACAAAACTCAGTGATGGTGTCTCTGACAGTCACCAAGCCAGCAGGGAAAAAGGAGAAACCCACCTGCTGGCTTTAGGATTTATTGAAGGCTGCCAGCACAGCCCAGATCATCTCCGTGGCACTGTGCTTTGTCCCCTCCACTTCGGGGTCCAGTTCTACTAGGTCCTTGGCTCGATTCATTGCCACATCATACCTGTCATCTGTCAGAGAGGAGAAGACATTCTCTAGCACATCGGAGGAGTGCGCTAGAACCAGGAGTGCTAGTGTTCGCTTGTCCATACGCTGAGGGTCATTTACCCACCGTTCTAGGACACTATCTTGGAGTTTCTTCACTAGTCGCTGTTTCTCTGTTGTATTGGTCACTGGATGAGTAGTCATGTCAAATAGGAGGAAATTCTGCTTCTCAGTGGTTAGAATACCCTTCTCGACGAGGTTCTTTGCAATTCGCTCTCTTACGTTTCTCAGCTGGTACTGTAATTTGAATGGGTTCCAGGTCTCGCCTACGGGGAAAAGAAACAGAAAACTTGGAACAACATTATAAATCAATTAGACCTAACAAGACGTCTATAGAACATTCTACCCTGTAACAGCAGAGTACACATTATTCTCAAGTATACACGGAACATCCTCCAGGATATGCTAGGCCATAAAACAAGCCTTAATAAATTTAAAAGACTGAAAACATACAAAGTATGCTATATCCAACCACAATGGAATTAAATTAAAAATCAGTAACAGGAGGAAATTTGGGAAATTCAAGAAACGTGGAAGCTAACAACATATTCCTAAATAACCGATAGGTCAAAGAAAAAATCACAAGGGAAACTAAAAAAAAAATACTCTGAGTTGAATGCACACGAAAACACAACATACTAAAACTTACAAGATGCAACTTAAAGCAGTGTCAGGAAGGAAATTTATGACACCAAGTGTTATGTTAGAAAAGGGTATGTCAAATCAATAACCTAACCTACCTTAAAAAACTGGAAAATAAGAGCACACTGAACCCAAAGCAAACAGAAGAAATAAAATAATAAATATGCGAGTGCAAATAGAGAAAATAAAAACAATAGAGAAAATCAGTAAATCAAAATTGGTTCATTGAAAAGATCAACAAAACTGACTAGCCTAGACTGAGCAAGAGAAAGAGAGAAGACTCAAATAACTAAAATTAGGAATGAAAGAGGAGACATCACTACTGACCGAAAAATAAAAAGGGTAATAAGGAGATAATACTATAAACAACAGTATGTCAACAAATTAGATAACTAAGAAGAATGAACAAATTCCTTAAAACGCACAAATTACCTAAACTGACTCAAGAAGAGAAAATATCAATAGATCTACAAGTAAACAGATTGAATAAATAAACTTTAATATATAAAGTTTTAAAACTTCCCACAATGAAAAAAAAATTTCCCACAATGAAAAGAGTGGCCAACGTGACTTTACTGGTAATTCTACCAAACATTTAAAGAATACCGATCCTTCACAAACTCTTTAACTAATCTATACAGTAAGTATTACTCTGATGCCAGAACCAGATAAAGACATCACAAGAAAACTACAGACCAATATCCCTTATGAATATAGGTACAAACATCTCAACGAAATACTAACAAAACAAATACTGCAACAGATAATAAATACTATGTAACATGATCGGGTGGGACTTATATAAGAAATGCAAGTTTGTTTTAACATCCAAAAATCCAATTATGTAATACACTATACCAATGGAATAAAAGGCAAAACCAAATGATCATCACAATAGACACAGAAAAAGTATTTGACAAAATCCAACATCCTTATATGATAATAACACTCAACAAACTACAAATGGGCAGGAACTTCCTCAACTCGATAGAAGGTATTTACAAAAAACCCACAGCAAGCACCATACTTAATGGTGAAAGGCTGAATATTGTCCTGCTAAGATCAGGAACAGGACCAAGGATGTCTATTCTCATCACTTCTATTTAGAACTGTTCTTCCTGGAGGTTTTAGCCAGGGCAATTAAGCAAAAATAAGAAACAAAGGTATCCAGGTTAGACAGGAAGAAGAAAAACTATCTTTATTTTTAGGTGACATGATACTGTTTATAGAAAATTCTAAGGAATACACTTAAAAATTATTACAACTAATACATGTTCAGCAAGGTTGCAGGATACAAGATTAATATATAAAAATCAACTGAATTTCTATACATTAGCACTGAACAACCTGAAAACACAAAATATAGACAATGATTACATTTACATTAGCATTAAAAAGAACAAAATATTTAGGAATAGATTTAACAAAATAAGTACAAGACCTATGCACTAATAATTACAAAACATTGTTGAAAGAAATTAAGAAGATTTAAATAAATGAAACGACATCCCATGGAGCAGAAGACATATTATTAAGACAGCAATATTCCCAAGTTGATCTTCAGATTCAACACAATCCCTATTAAAATCCTAATCTGCCTTATAGCAGAAATTGACAAGCTGATCTCACAATTCATATTGAAATGTAAAGGCCAAAATTATCTTGAAAAGAAGAACAAAGTTGGAGGACTCACATTTGCTGATTTCAAAATTACTACAAAACTACACTAATCAAGATAGTGTGATATTGCATAAGAACAAACATACAGATCAATGGAAGAGTTTAGAAATAACCCCAAACATTTATGGTCAAATGATTTTTCACAATGGTATCAAGACAATTCATGGAGGAAAGAAAAGTCTTTTCAACAAATAGTGTTAGGACAACTAGGACGCAGTATATACCCTCAAGCGAAAGAATAAAGTTGGAGCACTACCTCTCACACCATAACTCAAAATGGAGTTTAGACTTAAATAAAGAGATAAAGCTATAAAACTCTTAGAAGGAAATACAAGAATAAACACAGGATAAATCTTCACGACACTGGGTTAGGCAATGGTTTCAGAGATATTACATCAAAAGCACAAGCAACAAAAGAAAAAAAATAATTGAAATGTACCCAAATTGAAGACTTTTATGCTTTGAAGAACACCATCAAGAAAGTAAAAAGACAACCCACAGAGTAGAAGAAAATTTTTGTAAGTCATGTATCTGATAAGAGATTTGTATCTAGAATATATATTTAAAAAGTATAACTCAAAAGATAAAAATAATTAAAAAATGGGTACAAAATCTGAATACAGAATTCTCCAAAGGGAGATATATAAATGGCCAATAAGTACATACAAAGATGCTCACGACCATTAGTCATTAGAAAAACACAAAGAATATTACAATAAGATACTACCGCATACTCACTTGGATGGCTAAAAAAAAAAAAGCAGAGAATAATAAGTGTTGATGAGGATGTGGAGGAACTGACACTCTCACAGATTGATAGTGTGAACAAATGTAAAATGGTGTTGCCAGTGTGAAAACCAGTCCCTATTCTGTCCTCCAGAAGTTTAAAATCTAGTATGAGGTGATAGTGGGGAGACAAAAATAATATTTGAAGTGGGACCTAATGACAAACTGGATAAAGTTCTTTAAATGTTAATCATTGAGGTATGACGTCAGGAATGGCAGAGGAGGAAGGGCCAGAAATCCATCTCTCTATCTAGACAACAGTTGTACAAGCAGAATCTACCTTTAAAATAACTATTTTGGAACTCTGGAGTCTATTTGAACGTTTGTAGGTTCCAGGGCAAGGCTTGGCTGGCAAACTATGGTTAATGTCAATTTCAGCCTTCACGCAGTAGTGGCTACTTAGCTCCCAGCCCATGACAGCGATCTGTGGTTTTGTTGCAGCTTGCTGGGGTCAGGGTGGGCAATAAGGACATGTCCTTGAAATTATCAAGATCTCTGCTCTGATTATGGATTGCAGCTTCTAATGGCTGACATGCTGGTGAGGGTTGGCTGCCATTGTTCCAATCCCTACCAGCTGCAGCAGCTATACAGGGAGATTCAGAGGATAACATTGTGGTTTTTCTTTTACATTCAAAAACACGTGCATATACACTGTATATTAGAAAGCCACTGTGCTTGCTCAGGAAGAGAAGTAACTTCAGAAAAGATCTGAGTCTGAAGCTTTCACCTCATCTGATCCACGGCACGGAGACATTGTATAACACCAACACCAACACCACCCCCACCACCGACAAGAGAAAGAGCAAACCCTGGGAAATGGGGTAATCTGATTTTGAGATTAAAATGTCCAGTTTTCAACAACAACAACAAAAAAATCACAAGACATAACAAAACACCAGGAAAGTATGGCCCATCAATGGAACAAAAGATAATGACATAATATGTATCTGAGAAAGTGCAGATGTCAGATTTACTAGACAAAGACTTGAAAACAACTGTCTTAAAGTTGCTCAAAGGAAGACATGGACCAAGATAGGAAAAAATGTATAAACGAAATGAGAATATTAATAAAGAAAACAAGTGAAAAAAAATCAAATGGACCAATATTTATACTGTAGAAGTCACAGAAGAAGAGAGTTGTCACATATGAGTTGTCACATACTAGGAACCCTCAATGATTATCAGCAGATTTCTCATCAAAAACTTTGAAGGCCAGAAGGCAGTGGGCTGACATATTCAAAGAGCTGGAAACAATGTACCAAAACTCTATCGACTGAGAATTCTATATTCAGGAAAACTGTCCTTCAAAAATAAGAGAGATATTGAGACTTTCTCAGATAAACAAAAACTGAAGAAGTTAGTTACCACTATGCTTGCCCTATAAGAAATGCTTAAAAAGAGTCCCGTGGGTGAAAATGAAAGCCAGACAATGACTGGAAGCCATGTGAAGAAATCAAGATTTCTAATAATGGCAAATATATGGACAACTATAAAAGCTAGTATTGTAATTTTGGTTTGTACCACCACTTTTTATTTTCTATTTGCTTTAAAAGATACATATATTAAAAAAAAAACAATTATTAATCTATGTTATTGGGCACACAATGTATAAAGATATAATTGGTGACATCAAAACAGAAAAAGGATGAAACAAAGCTATATAGGGGCAGAGACTTTGTATGTAATTGACGTTAAATTGGTATAAATTCAAATTAGGTTGCTATAACATTAGGATACCAATTCCCATGATACCAACAAAGAAAACAGCTATGGAATATACACAAAAGAAAATGAGAGAAAGCAAAAATGCTTCATTACAAAAAATCAACTAAACACAAAAGAAGACAGTAATGCAGGAAATGAGGGACAAAACAGCTGTAAGACATATAAAAAACAAGCAGCAAAATGGCAGAAATGTTTGCTTATCAGTAATTAAATATAAATGAATTAAACTATTCAATCATAAGACTAGGATTGGAATGGACTAAAAAACATCCAACTATATGCTGTCTATAAAGGACTCGCTTTAGATCAAATTACACACCAATAACACTTATGAATATAGATGCAAAAATCTTTAATAAAATATTAGCAAATTGAATCCAACAGCATGATCAAGTGAAATTTATCCCAAGATTGTAACATAAGACAATCAGATGTGCAAAGAATCTGAACAGACGTTTTTCCCAAGAAGACATAAGGTGGCCAACAGATACATGAAAAAGTGCTCAGCATCACTGGAGAAAAGAAAATCAAAACCCCAATGAGATATCACGCATGTTAGAATGGCTATTATCACAAAGACAAGAAACAACAAGCATTGATGAGGATGTGGAGAAACTGGAACCCTCATGAATGGCTGTCGAGAATGTAAAAGGGTGCAGCCTCTGTAGAAAACAGTTTGGCAGTTTCTCAAAACACAGAACATATGACCTAGAAATTCTACTCCTAGGTATCCTAGGTATGTATCCAAAAGAACGGAAAGCAGAGACTTGAACAGATATTTGTACACCAATGTTCACAGCAGCATTATACACAATAGCCAAAAGGTGGAACTAGCCCAAGTGTCTATCAATAGATGAAATGGATAAACAAAGTGTGGTATACAGAGAACGGAATATTATTCAGCCAAAAAAAGGAAGGAGCTTTTGATATATTCAACAACATGAATGGACGTTGAAAACATGCTTAGTGAAAAAGCCAGACATAGAAGGACAAATACTATGTGATTCACTTCTGAGTTACCTAGTACAGGCAAATTCATAGAGAAAGAAAGTAGATGAGTGGTTGCCAGGGAATGGGGGGAGGGAGGAAGAGGGATGGTTGGTATGATGAGAAAGCTTTGGGTAGAGAGAGAGGTGATGGTTATGCAACACTAGGAATGTATTTAATGTCACTGAATTAATTGAACACTTAAGAGTGGTTAAAATAATAAATATTATGTTATGCATAGTTTACCACAATAAAAAAGTTAACTATATACCCAAAAGAAATGAAAACATGTCCACACAAAAACTTGTACATAAATGTTCATAACAGCATCATTCATAATAGCCAAAAAGTGGAAGTGACTCAAATGTCTATCAAATGAGATATGGATAAACAAATGTGTTATATCCACATGACAAAATATTATATTCAGCAGCATAGAGGAGCCCAGGTAAAACTGGGGAAAGTCTAATCAGATTGGTGTCTTGTATCAATGTCAACATCCTGGTTGTTATATTATACTGGGCAAAGCATATAAGAGATCTATTATTTCTTACAATTTCATGTGAATCTACAAATATCTCAGTAAAAAAGTTTCGATTAAAAAAAGTTGTTCTAGAAGGTAAAGTGGCTATGACCTCAAAGTGGTCTGTGAAAGATCCTCCTAAAATTTTATGCCATAGATCTAGTTATTGGCATTAAAGTTTTTGAACTCACCCTTAAGAAAGAAAAAAGGAATGAAGTATTAATACATGCCACAACATGGATGAACCTTGAAAACATTATCTGAAGAAGCCAGTCATAAAAAACTGCAAGTCGTATGATTCTATTTATTATAAAATATCTGGAATAGCAAATCTGTAGAGATGGAATGTAGATTAGTGGTTGTCTAGCGCTGGGCTGGAGGATTGGGGGAAATGGAGGGAAAACTGTGAATGAGTATGGGGTTTACTTTGAGGGAGATGAGAATGTTCTAAACTTAAGATTGTGATGGTTGTGTGAATATACCCATTAAATTGCACACGTTAAATGGGTCGATATATGGTACATGACTTACATGTCAATAAAGATGTCACAAAATTTCTTGTGAAGAATACTGTCAAAAAGCTCATGAGGTAGGGTGGCAGAGGTAAGGTTATGCTTTGGAAAATTTTAGGTATTGATGAACTGTGATTTTTCTGTCCCTCATTAGTACTACTTTTTCAGACCTTAAGAGTAGGAGAAAGATTACAAAGTGTGGGGTTTCTGAGTTCTGAGCCACCTTACCGGTGAGTAGCTCTATCCATGTCTGGACAGTTTCTGTGGGTTCAGTGGCTTTGATGTGTTTGAGAGTTTCGTCCAGCAAAACATCACCTGTTGGGCTGTCTGACTTCAGCAGTACCTTTTAGGAAAGAAGAAACAAGGGCCCCTGTTTCACTCACTTCATTCAAATTAAAATCTTTCAAATACCATATATACATCATTGGTTAAATGTTGTAGAAAATGCAAAGCAGCATAATATACTGTCCTTGTTCTCAAGTTAAAACATCTAGTATGGAGTGATAATAGGGAGACAAAAAGAAATGTGAAGTAGGCCCTAGTGACAAACTGGATATAAATGATAATGCGGAAAAGATTTAACAGTAACTCTTTGAGTCTGGAAAACCTACTTGTAAAACAATAAAGGTAAGAAAGTCAGCAAAAGAAGCCAGTTTTGGGGGAAAGTTAAGTTTGGTTTTAACTGATATGGGGTAGCCAAGGTGAAATGTCTAGCCAATAGTTAAATGTGTTCCTGGGGTAAAAAAAAGACAGGCCTAGGATTTGTGACTTCATATCATGAAAGTGACAGATGAAACTGTGAAGGTAAATGAAGTCCCCAAAAAGATACCAGTTATGCAAAGGGATACAAACTGGGATGCAGATGTTAAAGAACAAGGAATACAGGAAATAGGGTACAGCCAGAGAAACAAGAGCATGTATGACAACACAGGCCACGGATGCAGGTTCAAGTAGGAGGAGTGGTCAAGTGTCAAATGTAGGTTAAAGAGAAAAACAAAGACCAAAAAGCTGGTGATAAGTAGTTGCAGGAGAGTCTTGAATATGACAGGGAAGCTGTCAGTGGGAAAAATGAGTAAGGAAATGGAGTCAGGAGGATGCTACATGTTGGAGAGGACTTGCAGCAGATGCGAGGAGAAACCGGTTATCTGAGGGTGAGGAGGGTGAAGCAGAGACCACCTGACCCACACGTTTGCACCCTCCTTAGTAACACTGTTTCATGGGGTTATAGCTACAGCTATAGAGGGAGGAATAATCAACTGCACCTTAAATGTGATTTTTGGCATAAATTTTTTAAAAAGCATGAAATTCTTGTAACTCTTTAGACTATGGATACTTAGATTTCTCCCTCTGATATAGGATAATTAAACCTGTTCGACAATGAGACAGCTGAGTCAATGATGTTTATCTTGTCTCACTACTGAAATCTTCCTATTTCTTCAAAATGGACCACAGGTCCCTGCCCTTTCATAAGCTAGAGGATGTCCCCAGAGGACGCTGTACCTTTCTGTCTAGTAGTCGCTTCTTACGCATGGTGGGGGGTTCCAGATAGATCCGACCCCGCATGGCCAGCTCTATGAGGATGCCCCCTCGCAGGCCAGATGAAATGCAGTCATTCCAGAAAGATGTGTAACCCTAGAAAAGGGGAACAGAGAAAGAATGTTCTGAAAGAGATATGGACTTGCAGCAAGCACCCTAAAGAGCTGCTTTGTTGTGATTTGTTTCATGTCATGTTACATGAACTCAAAGCAAAATACAGAATAAGAGAAAAGAATCTCTCCTTAATTCGCCCCCTCTCAAATATGATCTTCTACCTGACTTTAAGCTCTTTGTGTATTACTGTGGTTTGCTGTTAGTTAATAACTGGCATGCCAAATTTTAATTTTTGAGAATTCTGGCTTCTCTGAAATCTCTTTCCTTACATTCTAAATTTCAGAGTGGGATACAAATAAGTAGAAAAATGTATACACCATTTGAGCCTTTTACTCCTCCAAGATATGTATTATTTATAAGCTATTTTGATGGATGGTGTAGTAAGATCCCAGTCCTGCCACTGACTAGTTAAGAGCCTTAGGTATGTTACTTAACCTTTCTCAAGTGCAACGTCCTCATCTGTACAATGAGGACACGAATATCTTTGTTTGCTGTGAGGAACAAATGAGATGTTATACATAAGAAAGCATTTATTACAGTGCCTGGTGTACAGTAGGCACTTAAATGTTATTCTCCCTTCCCTAGATGATAAAGAGGATACAAAGACATGTAAGAAATAGCCAGTGTCTTAAAATCTAGCTGGAAAGACCATACAAACTTGAGGAAAGTTCTGTGACAATATAAAGTTTAAATAAAAGCTCAATTTAAAAAGCAGAAGACTAGACAGGCATAAATGATGGTTGGAAGTTTGGTTTAGATGACAGTGTTTCAATTATAAATCACTTTTGGGCTACAGCAGTCAGAAATTCCTAAGGGACCCATCCGATTTGGGGTTTGAAGAATAGGTTAAATTGACAGAGAGGGAGGGTTTTCCAGATGAAGGAAATCGTCCAAATTCTACCTGCTCTTCAAAAGGGCATTTTAAACTAAAGTGTCAAGGACAGATATCTAAGATATGCTTAGAGAGCTAACTCAAGGATTTAAAGAGAAATTATGAGATTAAGTTGATCGTGGTCAGCCTTGTGGAAAGCCTTGATGTTTTCGACTTTTTACTGAACGGCAATGTTAAATCCTAAAGTTTCTGAGCAAGGGCTTCTGATTAACACAAGGAAGAACCATCATGGTTCTCAAAACTGTTTAACAGTCCTTAGCTAACTGGGGGGAGCACTCCTTCTCACTGGAGAGAAGTTGGGTGAGATGCTGGCAGGGAGGGTGCAGTGTGGCTTTAAAGCATCACCAAAACTAAATCGCCAGTAAGACTGGTAATGTCTCTAATATTTACTGAACACTCATTATGCAGGACATTTGTGCAAATGCATTATCTGATTGCATCTTCACAACAACCCTGTAAGGGGGCACTATTATCCACATTTTAAAGATGAGAAAACTAAGGCTTATGGGGGTTATATAATATGACACAGGGCACAAAGCTAAAGAGAGGCAAAGAATTTTTTATTACACATTTTTTTTAAATTGCATTTTTTAAAATCTTTATTGCTTTGGAAGTTATACACTCCCTTTTCTTTAGGAAAGTTATTCTTAACATTTAACATGCACGGCAATTTAAAATTAATATGAGATCCAGTTTATTTTTAAAACAGATTAATATATTAACCACTCACCTAGCTGACCAATATTTTCTTTTTTTAACCTCACAAATTAGACATTATTAGCACCATCATTATTCTATACAGGCGGCACTCGTTCAGATTTACTCGGATGCTTACCGATCTTGCTCACCATTCGTTCTTGCAGCTCAGACCTCCTTTGTGGTACCATTTTCCTTCTTCCTAAAGTAGAATTTCCTTAACTGAAAGTCTGTTAGAGGCAAACTCTATTTAGTTTATCTGAAACGTCTTTATTTTACCATCATTCTTGAAAGACAGTTTCTCTGGATATAAAATTCTAGGCTGATAGTTTTCTCTTATCACATTGAAGATATCACGCCTTCCTCTTCTAGCTTCCACTGTTGCAAGTAAGGAATCTATCATCCTTATTGATTGTGGTTTCTTTGTCGGTGATTTGCCTTTTCCCCTTGGTCCTTTAAGATCTTCTCTCTTCGTCTTTTTCACTTTGACTACAACATGACTGTGTGAATTTACTTATCCTGTTTGGTATATGCTTCCTGTATCTGTAGGTTCATTTCTTAGTTCTTAAATATTCTCAGTTCTTATCTCTAAGAATATTGGCTTTCTTCCATTTTCTTTATTCTTTCCTTCTGAGACTTCAATCTTTCTCATTCTAATCCCCATGTCTTTTAGTTTCTTTTAATGTTTTCCATTTCCTTTGTCTCTGTATTTCTTTCTGAAGAGTTATTTCATACCTGGCTTCCAATTTACTTTCTGCACCTATATCTAACATGTGAAACTAACCCTGAGATTGTGATTTCAACCATTTTTCATTTCTAGAAGTTCTATGTAGTTGCTTTTCACATTTGCCTGGTCATTTGTGATCATTTTTGCTGCTGTTGTTCATTCTGTGATTCTTTTATTTCTTTAAAAATGTCATAGAAATTTTCTATTGTCTGATCTGAGGTCCTTGAATGACCTATTTATTATTTCTGCTGATTCTTTCTTTGTTGTATCTTTGTATGTTTGATGATATTTGATTAAGCGCTCCATTTTAATTTTTTGTGAATGTGCAAGATTTTGGAGGCCTAAATTGAGGCTGTCTTCCTCCAGAGAGGAAGATCTGCATTTGCTACTCCCAAGAGTCAGATGCGGGGGTTTAGAGGGACTGCCACACAACTGGGACCACATTTACACCTAGCTTTCCCGTTTCATCTCAACCCCAAGGTTTATTCCTGACCACCCAATTCCTGAATCTCTGGACTGGTTTGGCAATTTGCTTCAGGGCCATCTGTTTTTCATGTTTGTTTATTGCTTGCTTCTAGGATTTTAATTTTGGTGTTTGTTTCGTTTGGGAAGTAAAGATTTCCTTTACTTCCCAAAGGTCCAAGAATACATTAAAAATGAAGTTTACTCAAACTTACTACCTGACCACAACACTGCCAGAGAAAGGTAGAGGCTTCTAATTCCACTTTTCCCATGGCCAGGGTGAGCTTGAAGCTCAAGTCTAATATTGACTCCCTTTCCCTCTGCTTAAAACTCTTCGAACGCTCCTTCCAGTCAAGTCCAAATTCCTTAGTATAGCACTGAAACCACGACGTTACTTACTAGTGTCTCTCTGGCCTTTTCCCCAGGAACGCTATGCTCTAGCTTTCCGGAACTACTGTAAGTACTCTAATGCATCATTTTTGCCTACTGGCTTTTGCACACACAGTTCTGTCTAGAAGAACAAATACTTTTTTCCTCAACTCCTCCTTGTTCTTAAGGATTGAGTGTAGGGGTCACATCTTCCATGTAACCCTCTCTGACACTGTCTATCCTCTACTCCACCCTCTGGGTTAGGATTCTCTCCTGGGTGTGCCTATGTATATATACTCCCCCTGTCACTTATTATATCACATTGCAGTGAACTGTTTGTCCTCAGTAGACTATAAATTTTTAGAGTATCTGACTGACACACAGTATTTCTCAATAAATGTTTCTTGAAAGCATAAATTTATGATTGAAATACATTAACCTGGCAAAAGCTCAGCTTTAACCATAAATATCCCTAGACATATCCGAATTTCCTGAGGGCCTGATCTTAGGCTCAAAGCCGGGTTTAGTTCTCTCCACTGCCTGTCTCATGGCTATTTCGTCCTCTCTGTAACTTCTCTTTAAGGAAAAAGGTGGTTTTTGTTTTTTTTTTCTTTTTAGGGGGGTGGTTAATACTTTGTTTTATATAACTTAGTTGCCTAATTAAGGTTAAACTATAACTTACTTCAGAATGTATAGTTTACTTAGATATAACTTTTACATAATCCTGGTGACTATACATCAACAGGTGTACAAACATTTCAGCTAGTATTAAAGTGACTAGAGGCAAGTTTTCTTTTGCTTTTCCATCTCTTCCTGACCTTACAGCTTCTGTTTCAGTGATAGTGGTGTCAGATTTTCAATAGAACTATGAGAAGCATTGTAAATAAACAATTGGAGACCAGGATATAGAAAATGTATGTTTTTGAATATCACCCTTTCCCATCATAGTATCTCATAATATGTAAAACTCTTCAAATGAGTTTTTAAAACTCATTTCTTTTTATTAAGTCAAAAAGTATAAAAATACACATGTGGAGTTTTAAAAAATAATTATAAATCTAAGGTCTATTTTCCTAGAAATATGTCTAGCTGCCTTGATGAATTCTCAAACCATCTGTAATGAAGACTCTGTGTTAAAGTGCTAATGCTTAAGTATGCAGAATGATCTAGCACATATATATGAAAATTCACCATTCGAACATCAAAGTTAATTACCAAAGGCTATACACATCAGGGAAAAGAGAAAGAAAAATTTTAGGATCTACTAAAACAAATGGAATTGCACATTGCCTCATGGCCAACAGAGAATCTTGGAGGAGTAGCAGAATGAGATCTTTGGTTAGTGTACTTTGTTCTGTCTTAATTATAAAGTAATATATATATGATTGTAAACAAAAAAAAAGAGAAAAAAGAAAAAAAGATCGTATTATAGAAACATATAATTTAGAAAGTAAAAGTCTCCTATGACCTTATTCCCTCAAGATAACTGTTTAGTGGGTATTTTCTAGATTTCATATATTCTATTATGTATTTATTAATATTATTCGTAGAAATGAGATCCTACAGAGTGGCAACTCTTTCACTCACCCATTATTTCGGGTATCTTTCCACATCAGCAAATATAGACCTACCGCATTCACTGTAATGGCTTCACAGTACTGCATTTTAGATGCACTGTAATTTATTTATCTGAGCTCTTACTGATGTACATTTGAGTTGCTTATAGTTTTTGACCATTATAAAAAATGCAATAGAGAAATACTCATGTTTGTGTATATTTCTGTTGAATAAATTCCTAGAAGAAATTTTTGAGTCAAAGATTATACATATTTAAATTTTGGATAATGTCATTTTGCTCTTGTAAGAGGCTGAGCAATGAGGTTTCAATATTTTAAGATAGTCAGCACTTAAAGAAGAATTTCCGCCTAGTCAAGTATTCCTTATTCAAACTTCCTTGAAGACACACCTTAAAACAACTCTGAAGGTTAAAAATTTTAAAGTTAACTGCTTAGGATAAAAATAGGTAGTAAAGCAAAGAAACTTAAAGCTTAATTAAAAGCCATGCTTATAAGGAGTTTTTTAAAATGTTAGAAAAATCCTTATAATAAAATTAAATGAAAAACAGCCAAATACATAATTATGTAGTCAAGATTTTCATAATTATGTAAAATACTTTTAAAAATGGTTTTCCAATTTTTCCAAATTAGTTACACTGAGAAAAATATCATTTTATTAGGAAAAATCTCAGAAAAAAAATACCCTTCTACAACTTATTGGCCATTTAACTTTAACTCCAAAAAAAAGAGGACGATATATGCATAGAAAGGTCAAGAAGAGAAAAATATTTTGAAAACTCAAGTTATACAAACACAACATATGAAGGAGACAAAAAGAGATGAAATGTCTCACATCAAGTTTACAGGCTCAGTGATTACAGCTGAAAGTCCAAATTTAAGTGGGTCATTTTTGACTTTATATCAATATCAGATATTTCATAAGAAAACAGTGTGCATCTG
>NW_006442103.1:18763947-18776929 GCF_000325575.1 Pteropus alecto
TAGGGAAAGGCAGGCTCTCGATGAGCTGGCTTATACTCCATTTTCCTCTTGTTAAAATAAGACTTTGATCTCTCAGTTTACTTCCTTTTGTACTAATAGTAAATTATTTTTTGGAGTTCTATGACTGGATATAAAAAAAGTTTTCTTTTTAAACAGTCTATGTTAATAAAAAACCACAAAACCCGACAAACGAGTCCTTCTGATATACTTGCCCTATTCACATGGCCATAACTACTGACAAGAGATTTATTGTTCATTTTGTGTAATCAGGAAGCGAAAAGACCAGGTAGTGACCTAAATCAAACTTTTAATCTTTTAATTTTAAGAAAATATTTTAGGACTGAGCAACTTTGCAATTCTCTCCATCGATAGCCATTCACTGACAAGTTGTGTACTGACTTACTGATTTTTAAAAATTTATTGATTAGTTTGCTGAAAGTTTTTTTACCAACTTTAAAAAAGCTTACATTTTCAATCTCCTATTGCTAATAAATTACAATGAATGAATTATAAAGGATGGGAAATCATTAGTAGCTTGAAAAAGCTCAGCATTAACATACTTTGTAATTTAAAGTAAGTTTTATCCAATCTGCTTTATATTTTTCTATATGTATGAATAGTAGCATTGTTTGAAAAAATATAACTGATAAGTACTAGAATATTCTTAGCAGCACTGCTGATAATGGACTACTGAATGTCCATTAACCAGCAGAATGAATGGTGGTATATTCAGATAATGAAATGCTATATTGCAATGAACTAAATTAAGTTATATGCAACAACATGGATTAATCTCAAATATCATTATGAAAAAATACGTAACAGTATTAACCCAATAACATAAAGTTTAAAAACAGACAAAATTAAACTACCTTGTTTAGGGATATGTATACATGTAAACTATAGGGAGGTAGGGCAGCACATGATTAGGGAAGGGCCTAAGAGGGTGCCTCTGGGATGCTGATAACACCCTGCTGGTGGTGGTTACATGAGTGTTTGCTTTAAAAGTACTTGGCAAATTGTACATATGTGTTTTATACACTTTTCTGGATATGCTATATTTCAAAATTTTAGAAAAGTAAAACACATAACTGGATGTCTAGTTCTGTTTGGTACTCAAAACATCTGAGTTCATGTAAGAGAGAGGATGCTTTCAAATATCTATGGTTATTCCAGTTGCAAATCACTGAAAATATCACAAACATCCAGCTGACGTTCTTTTTTCCTAGAACCCGTCTCTCTTAACTAACCTTGATCATCTGCAGAATTCAGGTTAAGAGTTACTGCCTCCCACCAGTCTTCCCTCTCTCAATGCCACTTTCCACCACCCATCTGAGCCAGGTATCGTTCCTCTCGGTTCCCTCAGTACCCAGGATAGTTACGCATTCATCACACCTTCCTGCACTGGTCTGCTGCCTGTCCAGATCCCTCTCCCACCTTTTCAGCCACTCCGATGGCACTAGACTGTAAATGATCTCAAAAGCAGCGACTTTGTTCTCTTTTAATATCAAACACTTGACAGATATGAGATATTCAACAAGTTTTTGATGATCAAACAAACAAATCAACATATATTTCCGTAATTCCAATAAACAACACTTTTTGTCAATTTTTACTCCAGTGACATGAGAAATATGATGAAAAGCTTTTATATCTCAGTGCATAGTAAGTATTCAATAAATGGCATGAGTATGAGAAAGCTTTGCAGGAACGGAAGAGGGTTAAAAAACACTAGCCACAAACTAAGATTATCGCTAAGTCAAAAGCATCGACAGTCTCGCTTCTCTTACAGACAATTTAATAACAAAGATTCTCATAAAGAAGTTTTAAACACACTAGCAATTTAAAGTAATATTTCACAAGCAGTTTTGACTATATGACCTACTGTCATTCCTTTTTAAGCCTACAATTCTTCAAGTATCAATCTCTTTGTAATATCTTTTACTTACATGTTTTTGAAATGGATATATTTCTTTCAATTATAGTACTGGGTTCTAAACAGAGAATCTTATGTAAATCTTTAGCAAAAGTTAACTTTAGGATACAAAGTTTAACATTTAGCATCTTTTTTGACATGTCACAAACTCAAATGATGCGAAATAAGAAATATATATATATTAAAACATATACTCACAAAAAATAGAACAAAATATCACGAAGTCCTTAATTTGGACACAAAAATGAAGTGGGCTGGGCTCTTCTCATTAGGCTGATTGCCTTTTACTTAAAGGAAGGAGTCTAAATGTCTCTGCCTGGAACTCAAAATCCTCCATACTCCAGTCTGAATCTAATTTGCCAATTTCGATTCTCATTGTTCTCCAAGAACACCACCTACTTAAGTATACTGGTTACTCAATTATCTCCCGAACCCATCAAGCTCATGATGCCTTTGCTTACTCAGGTTCACTCATACAGAACTAGTCCCTTCTCCACGTTTCTCTTAATCCTACTCATTCTTAAAGGCCCGGCTTGCTTACTCCCTTCCACTCTCCCCCAGGTTGTTCCAGCCCAAGATGATCTCTCCTTCAACTCCTTCAGCAATTAGCATTATAACATGGAAAAACTTGCTGTTTTTTGTTGTTGTTTACTTCTTTAAAAAACCTTTTGAAATAGAATGCATACACAAGAGAGTGCACAAAAGTAAAAACCTCAATGAATTATCCCTAAGTGAATACACATGAAACTTCACCCAACTACAGAAACAGAAAGCTGTTAGTGCCTGAAAGCCCCCCTTCTCTAATCACTAACATCCTATCTCCCCCACAAAAAGGTAACCACTATCTAACTACAGTAACTAATCCCTTTCTCCCTTTTCTTTATAGTTTTACTATCTAAATATGCCACCCCAAATACTATGGCATTTTGAATTTTATACACATAGAATCATACAGTATGTCTTTTGTTTTGCCTCATGACCTCTCTTGAGCATTATGAGAATTATACATATTTTGTAACAACGTTCATTTTCATTCTGTACAGAATATATATTTACACTTATTTAAATAGACGATTCATTTCTATCCAATCTGCTATTGATGGACCTTTGGGTTATTTAACTTTTAAAAAGTATGTATATCTTGTCTCCCTAGCTAGATGGCAGGAAGCGTATATTATGCTATTTTACGTCTACCTTAGTATTTGCATAATGCTACTAAGTACAAAATGGGTGTCCCCAATCACACTAAATATTGATTAAATAAATCTACAAGTAGTTTGGGAGATGACAAGAAAATAAGTAGGGCTGGAAATCAATGTAATATTTTTGGAGATAGTTATGTAACTGGCATTTTGGAAAACTACCACTACTACTTTATCAGAAGGTTTGACCTCTCCTATGTATTTACACCTAAAGATTTATCATTACTTCTTCCTGAGCTAACCAAAAGGCAAAAAATTAACTATCTTCAAAAATAAAATTAGAGCAATTAAAAAGGCAGTTAATTATTATGCACCCATCTTTGTGCAGTATCTCACCAATATGTTGAGCACCCACTATGAGCACAGCTCTAAAAGAGCTCCTTTATTTCTTTATTCTTTTTCCTTAAGTTGATGGTAACTATCATATATTTGGAAACACACAAAGAGAAGTCCAAAAGTAGTTTCTCTACAGAACGGAAACAAAAATTCTAGCATCTAGGCTTAGCAGGAAATTATTTCTATTCAAAACGAAAACAAATAAAATAGCTTTCTAGTTCTATTATGCTCTTCTTCTACAGTCAGTGAGTGCTTCCTTGGCACTGTGTAAACATTTCAAAACAACATTTTATACCACCTAATCTTTGGACCTACTCTGACATCCTCATGGAGAGTCAGTTTTGCTTTTTCATTTATTTGACTTTTATAAAACTAGAGCCTCATCAACTTTTTCAGCAAAGAGGACAATACAAGTCCAGGAAAGATTTTCTGGTATATCCATGTGTTGGCCAAGTATATATGGGCATGCTGCTAACATCAATTTTAATAATACACAGGCTATAAAAAGTCTTGTAAATTTTGTTCAAGTTGGTAATTTGACATGACGAAAAATTTTTAAAAAGTGATAAAAAAAAAAAAATGTACGGCCTAAGATAAAAGGGTATTCCCAAGGTGAGGAATCAATGTAGAAAAGATGTTACTAGATGTATGTAGCCAACTCATTTCTACGTAAGGACAATTATCAAAGTTAAATGGAGTACCTTTAAAATATAAAGTAACATTTTAACTTGATAAATTTTCAAAACTAAGGCCAATGATAAACATGCATTTACTTACTTACTAAAGACTTTCTTGGAAAGGAAGTAGATTGTTTAAAATATTACGGTTATATAGCTTTATAACCTCCTTATGAGAGAAGGAAGTGATGGGAAAACAATTAAAAGTTAAATTACAAATAAAGGATAATTATACTAATTGTTAGAAATGCTATGAAAATATTAGGTTATATCACAAGACTTGTTATCTCAAGACTAATTCTATTATAAAATAAATGTTCTGTTAATAAGGGAAAACTTAGAAAGAGCTTGATTTTAAAACATTTTGTAAAATTAATCCTCAGCTGTTGATATTTCACTTCTAAAGAGCCACAAAATAGAAAAAGTTACTTCCTTATAAGAAATCTACCTACTGTTTATTTTTGTAAGACAGCTAATCAGACATGTTCTTTATCTTATCACTTAAAAGATTTTTTCTCCCCAAAGCTCAAGAAGACTTCAATGTGTGGGCCTTCTTTCTTAGTTTAACGAGAGGTTATTTCAGCATCAATCTCACCTGGAAAACAATAAGTACAAAACTACACTGTGTTTTATCCTCTCTTGGATCCTCTAAACTTTTGGAGTAATTCTGTAATTAAATTACACTTCAAGTAATTAGACTTCTGGATTTTACCCTCCAAGTATCAGCCACCCTCTCGAACTCCCCAGCCCCCAGGTGACTACAGCATAATTCTAAGGCTGACTCAACATTAATCAAAATATTCTATCACATTACCTCCTAAAAACATCCCAGGATTTAAGAGTCTTTGAGACGGCCTAGCAGACTCAACTCCATTACCTCTTTATCTTTCAGTCCCAGGAGCAGCACTTCTTCCATGAGGGTGAGGCGGATATCCTTAGAGTCCCCAGAGTCTTCATTGTCCGGAGTCCTGTCTTGATTAGCATCTCCCTCACTTTCTACCTTCTTTTCAGAGTTCCTGCCTACTTCAGTGCGACGGGCCCGGTGAGTTAAAGTGGTCATTCTGAGCTGCTTCTGGAGGGGTGATGAAAAAATATCTCTATGTGTGCTCATGTAAATAAATACATATGCTATTCATTTGTGCACACTAAAATGTATACAAATAAAAGACATTTATAAACTTAAACACAGAAAGAAAGGAAGGAGTAATGACCAGGAAAATTAGGTAACACAATATCTTTCCAAAGAACAATAGCTTAAATTCACAGAAGGCACTGACAAGAAATCAAGTCAGTAATTTTAAAGACCAGTAGAAATGATCACCTTTTAAACCTGTCGATTTCTTGTGCATAATCTATGAACCAGGAGTGCCTATCACTATGACTCCTCTTTCACAAAATGGATCCTTCCCAAGTTAAATAAGGGACAACAAAAATTGTGAGCATCCAGCTCCCAAATGCATATAATTTATATATAACTTCTATAAACGTTCAATGCTATATTATAAAACATACACAATAATTATAAAGTAAAAAAGCTTGTAAAAAAGAAATAGAAATACACGTCCTAATATTTTCTTCCCAAACCCTAATCACTCATTTCATGCACTCACTTAGATCACTACTCTAAAGAATAATGCTCAGATCATGTAGAGTAATTCCATATAGTCAGAAAACTGTCATCTCTATCCCTAGCTAGCCAACTTGCAAATACACAGTTGCCAACAAAAAATACTTGCAAGACAATGTTAAAATATTAGCAAATTCTTCTTCAATTACAAAAAAACTCAAAGCACAGTCGAAATTGCACTCCTCGTTTCTGATTAGTTAGCATACTTTATTTTAGATAAATCTAAATGCTAGTTTTAAAATGTACAATATTTTAAATCACCAATCATTTAAGAATATCTTTTTCTACATCGAAACAATGCATTCAAGAATCTCTGTGACTGCATCCCATTCTACTTTCTAGCGATTATTTCCCATTACTTTCAGTCATGTACTGTGAACAAACCATTTCTCACACATGTCCCATGCCTTTCACCTCTGCTCCTTTGTACATACTGGAATTCTCTCCCTTTTCCCTTACTTTGGAAATTCTACTCATTCTTCAAAGGCCTATGGAGGGTCCACTGTAAAGGCTTAAACGAATCTCCTTCTCTATTACCCCTATGTCCCATGGCCAGAATTGGTCTCTCCCTCAGCTGTACTTCCACAGAACTTTATTTATACTTACTTCCTTTAAAGTATTTATTATAGTCTTTCTTTTGGTATGGCTGTCTCTCAACTGTAAACTTCTTGAGGGTAGAGATATTGTCTTCTTGGGTTTTTTTATTCTCCATAGCAACTACCACAATGTCTTTAACGTTGTAACTGCTCGATAAATATATACTGATTAAAATGAATTCTCAGAAATGCATGTGAACATTTAAAATAGAAATACAAATGAAGTGACTTACAAAAGACTCTTGTACAAGGCTCTATTTCAAACAGAATTCTTGGTGGGAGGTGGGAAGAAGAGTGGAGGAGGAAGAGAACCATGAAATAAATGCTTAAGGGCACTACTGGGATCTGGCGCTGGGTACAGGGCTTATTTCCTAACCCAATCCAAGAAACTTTAAATCTTCGGGCAAAAGGAATAAAGGAGGCTTTTCTTTGAGAAATGAATCCGCCCCCCCCCCACCCCCGAGACATTTACTAGTTAAAAATCCTAATTAAAAAAAAAAGGCCAAAAAATTACTTTAAAAAACCTCCCTCTCTCCACACATACACACAAAAAATTTGTAGGTTTTTTTTTTTTTTTTTGGACGTTAGGAAATGTATTTCCCCCGCTGCTTACCTGGCGTTACTCCTGGGTTACCGCCGGACGTAGGCTGCAGCTTGCGCTCTATTTTAAAAGGAAACCCGTCCCCCCGCCCCCCACCCCCGTCCTAGTAGGTGAAAAACTTCTCAGCCACGCAGAGAGCACAAACTTCCTGATCCTTCGATGCAGAGAATAACACATCAGCTTCTTCAGGATCCCTAGGCAACCTACCTTGGTGTTCCTTCATTGGACCAATCAGAAACCGCCAAGGTTGAGCCCAGCCAATCGGAGCTCACAAGAGGAGGCTCTCCCGCGGCTATTGTGCTGCGATCCAGACAACCACCAAAAGGAGGCAGGTTTGGGTTCAACCTGACAGCTGGTCAATCCAATGAAGGAACCTTGGTAGAGCAGAGGAAAGAGGGCTGCGCTCCCCACCCCTACCAAACCGGCCAATCCAAGCGTTCAGTGAGCTAACAGCAGCTGCGGTCGACAAAGGTTTCGGTTGGTCAATCCTAGTTGCAGCAGGTGTGTTACTGTAGCAGTGTATACTGGGACAGTTAGGTAAGATGTGTTGGGATGCTATAAAGCTAAGAATACACATTTTTACAGGTGGGTACTGGACTTATGAGGGGATCGCTTCCTAAATTATATAAATGTCTAACCACTATGCTGTACACCAGAAGCTAATATAAAATAATCCTGAATGTCAACTGTAATTGAAAAATAAAGAGTCAACGTCTTTTAACTGGTTGTTTTCGATAATTAGCTTATCCCTAACTTTCCTGTTCCAGAAAAACCTGATCTGGGTCAGTTTGTGGACGTTTATTTGGTTTACATTAAACAGGACGGGTACATTTCTACCATCACATACATACCAACATTCTCTCTTAGCGCTTGTAACTGGCAAACCCACGGATAATGTATGTTTATAGAATGTGGCTGCTGAAACCGCAAAAGGCAAACAGACCAAGCTTTAAGTCTTCCTTTTCTAAAGCAAAGGAAACAGTCAAGGCCAGAAACAGTCCCAGGTTTCTTGTTAAAAGCACAGTATCTTTCACATTACCACTCAAAAGTTCTACTCTTGCAAAGTAAGTCTACCAAAATGATCTCAAAATTAGTGTTTAAACACTTAATGTTAATTGAAAATTAGAAGCCATAAAAAAGTCTAGATGCTGAACAATATTTTATTTATGCTCCCCAAAATGCCAGACTTTCAAAATCAGTCATCATTGTCTCGTAGTAAAAAACGTTTTTAAAAGAGGTAAAGTACCTATGTTTAATTGTACATTATATATTAATATACTATATTAAGGTACTGAAGAACATTGTTTTAGTAACTGCAAACACAGCCAGTAATGGTATAGTTTTAACATAAGTAAAAGTGTATTCCTTCCACAATTTAATACCAAAATGAACATTATTTGTTTCAAATATGGCTTTAGAGGACCTTAAAAATTAACGTATTTTTAAAGGCAGTATCCACCAAAATGGAAGATAGATCAATATTGAGTAGATAATTATGACACTGGTTCTTGTGGTTTTATTCATAAGTTCTCTTGGATTTGTCTCAGATAATGTTAAGGATCACGATGTGATAGCTAAGAATTCAATTTTAATTGCCTCAGACTACATATAAGTTTTCCAGAAGTAGGGCAAACACACCTTAAAATAGTAATACAGTGTCCTTTAAATGTTGCAATGAACTTTGCAAACATGCAGAAGAAAAATAATTTTTATATATGTTCTTTTGGTTCACTGAACTTCCTTCTTTTGGGGACTGATTCTTGACTAGAAGAATCAAAGTGATGAAGGACCTGTCAAAAGAAAACAACTACTAAGAATATTTTCTAGTTTAAAAGTCTTTAATTTTAGATCTTTTCCATGTCTCTAAGGCTTTTTTCCTCTTTTTAAAAAATTATACCTAACATAACTATTTCCTACTAAGATACATCACCTGGGTTCTTTAAAAGTAGGGTAAATTTTATTACTGACATATTTATATCTTCTCAAGGCTGCTGAAAGTATATACTTACAGAGTATAAGGTCCTCACTAGGGTTGCAGGAGTAGATAGATGTAACATCATGCCCTCAAAATAAGAAAATATTTTGGGGGGACGAGAGTAGAAAAAAAGATTTAAAAAGTAGCTGCAAACTGAGAAACATTCTACCTTGGCACAATGTAAGATTTAAATCATGTTTTGTTTTAGTATCCCTGGTACGTAGCAGTGCCTAATAGGGACATTCAATGTACACTTCTGAATGAATAGGAGGGTGAACTAGGAAAATTCCTAACATTAGAAAAAATTAAAGAATCTAATATATTAATGGAATGTCAGCTTATCCCATTCTATTCTTGAGATACGTAAATTGATAACAGAATTATCCAACTATATTTGAGATTACCCCTTTAACATTTGATTTTTAAAAACAGTCTTAGGGTTTCAGTTGTCTAATTTTAACTTACTAAGAATCCTAGTTGAAAAATATATTTATCTCAAATGACAAATACATTATCTGATTTAGTAAAGTAAGGTTCCAAATATAAAACAATTGTTATATGATTTAGGTCAGAAAAAAATTTTTTTCCTAAGGGAGGAGGAAAGGCTATATTTTTAAGAAACACGTGGTTTTGGTAACTTATCTGTTTCTCCTTTAGTTTTGATCTGTAGAAAGTACAGATCTTATGTGTGGCCCAATTTTAGCTCTATATAAATAAAATGGCCTGAATATTCTTGTACTCTCATTGCTTCATTCTATTCATATTTTTCTGACAATGAGTTTTATTTTATAAATTCAACTACTACAAATCATTCATGGAATCAAACATTAAATATTTACATAGAAAAAATAATAAACTAACAAAGCACACCTTATTTTAAAATCACCCCATTTTTTAGAACCAAATATGTTTTTAAGAGATTTGGATATCAGAGTTCTGAGGTATTTCCTAAGATATTATTTATCATCTTACATTTAATCTATAATAATGATATTCTGATACTTGCCATTTTATTCAACCTATATATGTTCATAAGACTTACTGTTTTCCCAGATTCGAGGTGACTTCTCTTCCGGTTTTCTTTAGAAGATTTGACTGGTTGATTTCCATTAGCCTCCACAAAGATAGAATAATTAGTAATTGGTTATTTCTCAAAGAACCACCAACACTTCATTTTTAACCATGGGTAACTATATGAAGAGTTTTTTTTAAATAGCTTTACTGAGATGTAATTCTGATGCCATACAATTCGCCTATTTAAAAGCATACGATTCAGTGATTTTTAAGTATATTCACAGAGCTGTGCAACCATCACCGCAGTCAGTTTTACAACACTTTCCTCACTCTAAAAACCTTGTACCCTTATAGCTATCATTCCCATATTCCCCCCTCCTCCCACCAGCCCGATGACTGTGTATCTCTACAGAAATCCCTCTTCTGGACTTTCATCTGAATGGAATGATATAATATGTGGATTTTCGTGACTGGCTTCTTTCACTTAGCATAATGTTTTCAAGGTTTATCCAAGTTGTGTGTACTGGTACTTCATTGATTTTTATGGCTGAATAATATCCCATTGTATGGATATGCCACATTTTGTTTATCCAATCATCTGTTAATACACATTTAGGTTATTTCCACCTTTTGGCTATTCTGAATGCTATATATTGTTTTTTAAATGAATATTGGATGATGACAAATTATTAATTGTCATACTACTATTCTCTAAAAGGACATACTTATACAACTGAAACTGGTAAATTATTGTATGCCAACTGTAATTGAAAAAAAAACCTCATTGAATTGTACAATGTAAATACAAACAACTAATTATGTTTCAATAAAGCCAAATAAATAAATAAATAAAAGGACATACTTATTTTCTGATGTTTGAAATGTACTCTTCGATAACTTCCTTGGGATATATACTACTAAATATTTTCATTTCTTGTCCTTTCCTAACCATAATTCAGTCACAATTCTTAAAATCAAGAGTACTTTGGCGAAGAGTTCATATTCAAAAATATGGGCAATTTCAGAAGTGAATTTAGGTTCCCAAAGTATCCTAATGTCACAATACAAGGAAATCTTGCCGAAAAGTTTTTAATGCTTGCTTTTCTCCCTATACCCTAGTGAAGGATACTCACCCTAAGTAGAAGATGCCAAGGAAGAACATTTTACTGCTTAGGGATACTAATTTTTGAAATTCTTTTATCTCTTGCTTTCATCATCATACTAGTTTGAATGCTGTCTTCTGCCAGTTCTAACTTCCCACTGAGAATGTGAGGGGAAAAGGGACACCTAAAAATGGCACTATAATCAGTGGTGTGCTGGTAAAGTTTAACAACCAGTTCTCTGAGAGAAACAAATCCTAAGTTGAGGCATTTGCTGATTTCCATGCTGTAAATACTCTCATCATGTCCAATTTCAAGCTACCTATGTAGGTCACTGAATGAGGACCTGGGAAGAAATGCTCCAGCATACTGCTATTAGAGTATGTTGTTTGTTTCCTATCTTTGGCTATAATGTTTTGCATATTTTATAGAATGCTTTTTCTCCACCTCTGAACTTTTGAGATTAATTTAAAGGCATAAAATAAAATACAAATTTATACGTAGTACAATTCTGGGTACTAAAATACTGAGTTTTTTACTGCTTAAGAACATGAGATTCATTTTATGTAAGATATATAAAAAATACTCATTTTTAATGTCTTAGTAACAAGATAATCCATTTAAAAGATAGAGCATGGGAACATATTGGCATTTCCTTGGGAGTCTAGATAATGGTGTCACTTGTCAAAGCCTTTCCTGGATTCCCCACTCTAACGTAACTTCAGTCAAATCAGTAAAATCAACCAGTCCTTCCTTTGTGCTCTATGTAGCCTATCCAGACGGCTATCATGGTCTATATCACTGCTTGTTGACCTCCAATTATTAAAATTTTAGCTAAAAACAGGAACTATGTGTTATTCATGTTACATCTCCAGCACCTAGTAAAGTACTTGACACATAATAGGCGCTTACTAAATAAATAGTGTGAATAAGCAAAATAAATTCACATATGGGGGAAAATTATAAAGTTAGAATGGAAAACAAATCTAAAGAGACACTGACCATTTTATTCTGAAAGATTTTCCCACTTCTTGTTTTGCTTTCAGATACATCAAGTTCAGATGTTTTACTGACTAATTGCTCAACCTAGAAAATAATTACACAAAACCACATAACAATAAAAGCTTCTCATAACATAATAATGAGTTCAAAAATTCAATTACATAAAATTCAGGGTACTGTTGATTTAATGAACCTAATAATTTTGAGTTGGTTCTTACTGTCACAAAAAGCAGAAAAGTAAAGATAGTGAAACTGGCACTGTACACAACTGACCATTCTCTGAACTGAGAAAGTCTCAATGGATCACCAGGCACTACTGTTCCAGAAGATAAAAACTTACGCCCACTCCCATTGGAGAAAGGGGCTGTGCAGAAGGGGACAATCATCTGTCCCATTATTTTTAAGTTCATTTTATCTAAATGTTACTTCAAGATTTTACTGTATATGGAAAACCAAATTAAACGTTCTGCTGCAAGGCAATAAAAATGTATTATATATTCCATTTATAAATACAGAGGGTGGTGGAATAAATAATTGCTTAAGATTCTATGATCGGTATTTAGATTTATTACTAAACAAATCCACCAGTAATATACTTAAAACTTTTCAATGTATAATTCCCAGATTTTGTTAATAAGCATTCTTAATACCTAATTTTATTCTAAAAACCTGGAGTATAATAAGAAAATATGAGAAATAACTAAATAAGCATACAAACAACAGTCTTTTGGGGAAAAAAACAAGTTAAAAGCAAGACGGAACTATCAAGTTTATACCTGAGAATGAGAAACTGAAAGATCTGGACTTTCTTTAGACCTCATAATTTCATCTTCCTCACAAATTAAATTTGGTTCTGTAAAAAAAAACAAAAAAGTTAAAATGGTATAAAATAGAGTTGGAAGTGAATTCATCTACA
>NW_006442103.1:18776995-18803682 GCF_000325575.1 Pteropus alecto
GTTTCAATGTAAATCATCCTACATAATTACATGAAGGAAAAAAATGGACACTTTAAAAAAACTAAAACAACTTGGTAGAAGTATTTATGAAAAGATCTGTTTTCACTAAAACTACCTTATGCCTGCTAGAAAGAAAGCGGTCCTATAATTACTATATCGAGGCAACTTATTTATCCAGGCAAAGTATAAAACACTTTATTTTGCAGGGTTGCTTTAAGGACAAATGATAAAAATGTATAGCTTCCTCAAAAAGTATGATGGTTCTAAGAACACTTAGATCTTACTGTTGTTTGAGGGTTCCGAATTAGACATGTTCACACAACAAGCTGCCACTTCTATAGCTCTGGAATTTCCATACACATGTTGGCATACACTCTGATTATTGCCCAACCCTCTTCAAGGAGTTAGTGAAGGATAAGCTCAGTCATGGTACAGTAGAAACAGCAACAAGTTTAATGTATAATTAAACTTCTCCTTGTGACATGTGTCAAAGAGCTTTAAATATTTTAAAGAATGCTACATAAATCACAGACATATTTGTTTATAAAGCAAGACTGGGATTTAGGTTTTAGGAAAAAGATTTCTTCTTTGATTGTATTGGTCGAAAATTGAATTTTCTATTTATGAGGATGTGGCCACAGAGCCCCAATCAGAATCCTCAGTCTCTAGATATAAGTACTGAGGTCATAATTTAGCATAAAATGAGCTGAGAAAACAATGAAGATGAGATTAAAGAACAATCATGTTGATGATAAAAGATTTTCTGGGAGTGAGGCAACAACAAAAGCTTTTTTATATTTAAATTCATCCATTCATTCAACCAATACTGAGATTGCACACTTGTGATTCTAAGCGCTAGCAGGAGGGCAATAAGACACTTCCTCTGCCTTCCAGGAACTTCCAGGCTGCTTCAGGACAGTGACTTTCCAGGCCCTGAAGAAATCCAAGCACAGCTAGTAGGCGTGTAGTGACAAGGGCTCCAGCATTAGCTGGGGGATCGGAGTAGGTTTTCAAACTATGCTCCAGACCAAGGGGTTTCCTCAGAGTCCACTGTCAGAGCAGGTCGGGTGGTGGGTGGCTGGGCGTCTAGGATCATTCCCTACTTCATTCAGAATAGTTGTTCTTTTAAATCTCTGAAAACAATGCTTGCACCAAGACAGAAAGCTTTTAAACTTTCTCAAGTTTTAAATCAGGTTGGGGCATATTTGGAATGTATGCTAATGTCTACCTGGAAATCCGAGAGCCACAGAGTGGCAGCTTGTTGTGTGAACATGTCTAATTCGGTGCCCTCAAACGACCATCACACATTTTGAGAAAGCTGTATATTTTTATCATTCGTCTTTTAAAACAAGCCTATACCTCCTTTAAGGTCCCTTCCAACCTTGAATTTATGATACAGTATTTATATAAATGAGTGCTTTAAAGTCCTTAGAATTGAGTCAAACATTTATTATTACTGTACTTTATATTTCTTTAAATATATTTACACTTATATAATGCTCCTGTTCATCATCTCCATCATCCTTGTCCATGAGAATTTTCTGAAGTGGTGTTTTTAATGGCTTTGGTGATAATATAGCTGAATCAATATTTTCCATCCGTTCTTTTTCAGTGGTCACTTTTACTTTGAAGGTGTGAAAAGGTGTTGGGACTTCTCCCACATTTAAGTACATAGGCTCCCCTTCAAATATCACTCCTTCACAATCACCATCCTTAAAACCAGGAGGCTGGTAATCTGGGGGTGTAACTGCGAAAAAGTAAGTATAAAATTGTGCTGTTCATGAAATTAAAGAAAATATTATTATTACAAAAATATATGCAGATTAAAGAAATTTCAAATAGTACTTCTAGAAGAGCATACAATAAAAAATATTTTTATTGTGCTATCTCCTACCATCTCCAAGTTCTTACTTTATTCCCTAAGGGTAACCTTTTTTTTCCTTCACTTGACTGACTGTGTGACCTCAAGGACATTATTTGTCATCCTTAATTCAGTTTCCTCATCTGTCAAATGGGGAAAATAATAGTACCTCCCTCATAGGAATTAAACCGTGCCAAGTGCTCAGAACACAACTGGCATATAGTAAGTGTTCAATAAATGTTAGTTGTCACATTGTTGCTTTATGTTCTTTTAGAAAATACTGCACATGTAAAACATGTAATTTTCATATATATAATATATACATATCCTTAAAAAACACAAATTAGATCATGCTGTTCTGTACCTAGCTGTTTTTAACATCTTTTTAACCTGTTTTAATATTTTTTTTGATAACTTATCCACATGTTCTTTTTAGTAGCTTGCACAGTATTCTGTTACATAGATGCACCATAATTTATTTACTCACTCTTCTAATAAGGACACTCAATGTTGTTTCCAGTTTGTTCCCATTTTAACCAGTGCTACAATGAAATCCTTATATACATATAACCTTGCATATTTGTGTAAGTACAGTCCCAAGATATTTTTATAGCTATAGAATTTTTGGATTAAAGAGAATGTGAATTTAACATTTTGATACTGCCAAATTGTCCTGTAAAAATATTGTACCTATAAACATTCTCTCTAGAGTGTACAAAAGTGCCTGCTTCCCCTGACCCCCTTGCCAATAATGAGTTTACAAGTTTTACTGATCTGATTAGTGAAAAATGGTATCTCACTGTTTCATTTCTTTAATTATGAGTGAGACTGTACCTCTCATGGATATATTCACATCACTGCAGAAGTTTGTATGTATTTTAAAGCCTATTTTTTCAAATCTTTCTTTTTCAAATACTGATATTCTATGTAAATTTTATAATTTCAAAAAATATATAACAATTTATTTAGTTCCTTAAAAATATTTGGGATGGAAACCCACTGTTTCAACAATAATAAAACATACAGGCACCAACTGAAACAGGATGTATTGCAAATAGTACCTTCATCATAGTAAAAAAGTTTCATGGTCAAACAAACATCATTAGGTAAAGGTCCCAGATTCTGCATTAGAACATAAATCTTGCGAATGAGGAGAATACTGGCTTTCTTGGTGTCAGCAGATGACATACTAGATTCACTGCTTTGGTTTTTACTAGAAGAGAATCATACATTAATTTCTTTTATGACACCTATAGCTTCGAAGAACATAACTTCGTATTTTACTATTTGAGATTCTTATTTTGATTATAACATTAAGTTGAAAGTTACCATGTATTTTAATGTCACTGTTACTAAAAATTTAATATCACTAATATCACGGTTAATATCATTATTATAAACAAATAACAATTTTACATAAGTGAATATGCATTTTATATAAGATGTTTAAAGGAAACAAATGATGCATTTTAATTATATTTACGTAATTAAATATAATTATATACGTTTATAATCACTGAAGCATACAATAGCTTTCCTACTCTTTGGCCATGTTTCACAATTAAAATAACATATAATTAGCCACAGAATTCTAGCTTGCAGCTACTCCAAGGATATTTAATACAGCCACACCTTGATGATTAATTGGGGATGTCCGAGAAGTTTCAGAAGTAATCCTGAAGTCCAGCTATATAGTATTAATATGAATAAATGGTAATATATTAAAAAAAAAACCTATAGAACAATACCTTATGAAGTCCATGATTGGTCCATTACTGGTGTACTTGAATTTAAATTGGTAACATTCTGAAATTGTCTTAAATAGAAAACATTGCAGTTATGTATCTGATATACTACTTTTGTATGACTCTTAACATTTACTTAACATTTTTTTTCTGCTATGTTAATCCCTACTGGTCCACAGAAACTTTTACGTCCTAAGTCAACTCCCATGGTTTGGGATTTGGGGCTTCGCTCTTGGAGATTTATTCTCCCGCTCATTGCAATGTATGTTACATACACCAGAGAGAAGGAGCTCCTCAGCAGGCAGGTAAGGGAGGCAGCAAACCTCTTTTAGTAGAACGACTAAGCAAAGGGCTTAAATCCTTGCTATACAGTAAACACAAGCAAGTCATTTAAGCTTTCTGTCTCAGTTTCCCTAGCTAATAAAAGAGGTTGAAAATAGTACCTATCTTATTAGTGGTTGTGAATATTTATCAAATAGGATAATTTATACAGAGCCCTTAATAAAGTTCCTGGTATACCAAGCATTCAATAAAGGGTTCTCTTGTACAAAAAGAAAAAATGTGCAACTATGAAAGAAATGAACATTTCCCTAACAATCGTTTTCTGAACAATCAACTAATTCATAGTTTTTGCTAATGTGATTTTCTTTGTCACCATGAACATATATTGAGCATTAATTTCAGGCATGAGTATCAACAAGACACATTCCCAGATCTCTTGAGGCTCTAATACTTTTACTGCTTTCTTTACATTTCAATGCTCACATAGGAATGGAGATCAGCTCTTTCTTTCTTAAAAATCTGCTTCTCCCTGACAGAATGAAACACTGTATTATAACAGCTATACTGTAATGATTAAGCAACCAGATCACAAACTGGCCTTCTTAGGTCTAAATTCTGGTTCTGCCACACAGGCAAGAAAATTTGTATCTAGGTTTCCTTACCTATAAAGTAGGCATGATAATGATAGTTACCTCATGAAGGCTGTGATGAATCATTGAGGTAATGCATAGAAAGCCCCAAAGAACAAAGCCTAACAACAGTAAGTGCTTAACAGATTTTCCCCTTTGTTTCTTCTGGTTTTTCCTTTTATTTCTTGTCATCCTTACTTTAGTTGTCAGATGAACAGGTAAATGTGACTGGACTGGGATGAACAATCAAAGCTTAAGGATGAGTTTCTAATTTTTCTCAAACTCAACCCCTTTCATAATTCTATAAAAAGAATATTGTAAAGAACCAGAAATCAGGAGAGTTAGGTTATTTCTAATGGTCTGTGGCTTTGTGGCCTAGGATCAGTCACATAATCTCTTTTATAGGAAGTGTACTAATCTGTTTAAAGATAATAAGACAAGCTCTGTCTTACCTCAAAAAAGTCTTTATGAGGTTCGAATGTGAAAATATATTATGAGAAAGTACATTAAAGCTCAATTAAAAGCATAAGATGTTATAATTTAAGTTATTTTTAGATATTAGAGGCTTATGTTTCTTTACTAACTTAAGCACACTTACCTGAGGGTCTTCTGGGTTGGTGTATACCTATTTAAAAATAATTTACAACTGAGTTATACAAGGCTAAATATTCAAGAAGAACTAAATTAGATGTTTAGACTCAACTATTAAATGAACTCAGCAAAATAAAATACAAAATGACCCCCAAACTACTAATCTGTTACTTTTTTCCATTCAATAGATCAGTTGTTTGAATAAAGCAACATAATTAATTCATGGTTTTAGCATATTTAATTAAACAAGGCAGAATTTGACAGTCTTTAAAAAAAGAACATACAATTTAAAAATACTTACAGCTAGAACAACCATCCTTAGCTGAAATACAACAAAGAACAAAAATCTTACTTTTATTGTATAAAATATTTTTTCATGATGGATCATAAATATTCTTTGTCCTATTTCAACATTTATTCCTAATAAGAAATAATCTTACTTCATATGATGCATATAAAGCAACATATACCTCATGTATCCTTCTCTATTCTCCAAAGCATGTATTTCTAGTTGACTTACTAAAGGTTGAAATTCACGTCATTTACTTAAGCAAACAGGGAAATTACTGCCAGTTACAAAGAAAATATATATATTGTGAAAGAACACATTAAACCTTATAAATATGAGAATAAATTTTGAAAGGAGAAAAAGTAGAGTTCAGGGCCTGGCTCATATAGTAAAGGGAAGAGGCTTTGGAGCCCACAGGAACAGAGAATCACAGGAATTCACTCAAGTAACGTGCCAAAATCTAAGTCATCCTTGATTTGGATCTTTTGCTTATACTCCACGACTGATCCATTGACAAGTCCAATCAGACCTACTGCCAAATATAGCCTAAATCTTTTCTCTTTTCTCCTCCTCTGCCATCCTGATCTAAGCCACTCCCAGACCCCCTTTTTCTGACCGGTACTGCAGTAATAGGTTAAGTGTTATTCTCCTTAATTCCCATTTTGTTCTTCCACAGTATATTCTCTAAATAGCAGCCAGAGTGATTTTTCTTTTAATTTAACATGTAAATCAAATGATGTTATATTTTCACTCAAAACCTTCAAATGACTTTTATTTGCACCTAAAATAAAATCCAATCTCCTTACCTCCACAACCCCGGATGCTCTGGCCCTGCCTATCTCCCCAGGCTGCTCTCACACCGCTCTCCCTCACTGCTCATTGCACTCCAGTCGTACTGGCTTTCTTTCTGGTCCCTGAACTCTCCAAACTTCCCTCCAGCTCTATGCATTTGCTGCTCCCCTCAGAATACTCTCTCCCCAAAATTAATGCCAGGGTGGTTTCTTCTCATTCAAGTCTCAGCTTAAATGTCACCTCTTCACAGTTGGTCCTCTGACCACCCTACCGAAAGATACCCCACCTTTCCCTTTGCCACACACTTTTTCTAAAAATTTTAATGGCATTTTAACACTATTGGAAATTATGACTTCCTTGTTGTATTGACTCTCTTTCCCCTATAGAAGGGACCCTCTTTGTCTTGTTCACTACTATTAAGCTTACTCAGCTCTTACCTAGAATACATACCTAGCACATAATAGGCACTCGATATTTAATAAATATTAAATGTTTAATGCCTTAATGAGGGAGGTTACTGACCATAGATAAAATCCTATCTTTTTCACAAATTTGTTTAACTTCTTTATATATGTTGACATAAACATATAATAAGTATACAAAAACTTACGATCTATAGTAAAACCTTATTAATTGAAATTTCACTAATTCAGAATTTGTGACAGTTTAACCGAGACTACATGGAAATTTATTTTTGAATGCTCAAGAAAAAATAATCTATTAAATAATTAATATAAATAAGTTTACAGAGGCATGTAAAACTAATGACTAAAGTGTTTTAAGACTTTTTAATTCATTAAGTTTTTGTAAGTTAATATGTGTTATTAATAAAGATAAATTAAAAATTAACCAAAACTATCTTGGCAAAATTCATTAAGTATTAATTCTATTAGCTTTAAATGAGTTGAATATTAGTCTTTAAAATACTCAAATATCCAGACTTTCAGAAACTTGGATTGACCTATGCCCAAGTTAGTTTAAATTAATGTTTTACTACATGGTAAGTGATGTTACATTTGTGGAATATAAACTGGAAAAAAAAGATGAAGAGATACTGACTTACATATTTTTTCTGTAAAGCATCATAGCATCCTAGCATCCTAAAAAGTAATCCAGGATTCATTTTTAGATTGAATGTATTTCATTTCCAGAAAATAGTTCTTTTAATAAGTCTCATATTATTTCATTACTAAATAATATAAAATTTTCTTATTAAAGTTCTCTTGTTATTAACTAGATTAAAATAATAAAACAAACAATGAGGCAGAAATATAAAATGTTGATAGTGATGGAAGGGGGGATAGAAAATATCTGACAGCTAGTAATAATGGGGGACAATAACAGGAAAAGAAAACCTGCTCACATGGAGCATAAAAGGAAATTTTAATGCAAAAATCCAGAGACCTGCAAAAAATGGTATCCAGTGTTAAAGGGGGAATCATTAAAACTGTGTTAAACACTGAAATATATACAATGAACAAAAAAATGTGCCTTAAGAAAAAAATAATATTATATTGTTATGTATTCTTTTACTTACCACTTCACTAATTGTGTAGATCCTGGACAATTTTTATCTTCTCTCAGAATCTTGACACAAAGATCTAAACACAAAAATGGTGATATAAATATAGAGCTACTTAAGATTAGTAAACAACTAGAAATTTAAAGTGAAGATTACTTTCTTTAGCTGTGTATTATTGATATATTATTAATGGCAATGAATTTCCAGATGATTAGGATTAATATAATTAAAAGAAGAAAGGTTTTATGGAAGCAACTAACCTTTTTATCCTTATTATAAAATGACATCATAATGAATAGGATGCATGTTGATGGATAGAAAATTTTTAGTTTTAAAAGCTACAGAATACTTAAAGTTAGATGTAATGTTTTTATGCCATTATTGTCCAAGAGTCTCAGAATATTTGCTATGCACCAGTAAAATACTTGTAAAAAGCCAAGTTAACTGGATAGAGCCCTGCAGAGAAGGAACATGTAATATAGGAGAAAGGACTGAGATCTCTCAGTCTCAGGTCCCTTATCTGAAAAACAGGGATACTATCTAACTCACAGGCCTGTAATGTGAATTAGAAGATATCATACACAATATAGCACTTTACATATAACCCAGCACATAGTTGGCATACAATATTATGCATGATATTATGTCCATTAATATGTACTGGGCAACAAATTACTGTAGTATAAACTATTTTTACATAAGAATATATAATACCACTGTAAAAAGCTATAAATAATATTTTTATCTATTTACTTCATCATTGTAAGAGTAACGTCAGATGAAATTATGCTTGAGAAAATGAGGAAAAATTTTATGATTAAGTGCTTCCAAATGTATTGAATATACTTTTTAAAAACCACTTAGATGTCCACGCAAAAACCTGTACACGAATATGGCATTATTTACAACAGCCAAAAAGTAGAAACAACCCAAATGTTCATCAACTGATGAATGGATAAACTGTGGTATATCCATGTGGAATATTATTCATTAATAAAAAAGGATAAAATACTAATCCATGCTACAATACTGTTGAACCTTAAAAACATTATGCTAAGTGAAAGAAGCCAGTCACAAAGGGCCAAATATTGTATGATTCCATTCATATGAAATGTCCAAAATAGAAAAATCCATCGAAACAGAAAGCAGATTGGTGGTTGCTTAGGACTGGGGAGGTTAAGGGAAGTCAGAGTGACTTAATGGGTATGGAGTTTCCTTTTGGAGTGATGAAAATGTTCTAAAATCGACAGCAGTGATGTTTGCACACCTCTCTGAATATACTAAAAATCACTGTATTGTGCACTTTAAATGACTGAATTGTTGGGTGTGTGAATTATATCACAATAAAGCTGTTACTAATAAAAAAATCTCTAAGTCAAAAATTATAGTTTTAGAGCAAGCCAAAGTAAAGGTAACTGTTTAAAGAAAGTTTAAAAATAAACATTATATTACCATCTAGATATCTTGTTCCATAAGCACATTCTGGAAATATTCCTCTCAAATACGTGATGCAGGATACTGAAACTGCTAGGAGCCTCTTCACTAATACCAAAGATTGCTGCTCAGTTGATATCTTATTGGGGAACACCAATGCACTCTAAATTCAAGGGAAATTAAAATATTTTACTTAGATTTATTAAAAATTAAGTATTCCTGAACTTCCTGATCTAATTTTGTAAAAGCATGGTACTCTCCCCCCAAAATTCATAACCATAGTGGTTAGTAATTCCCAGAAGGTCAGTGTGGCTTCTAAGAGGTTAATATTTTATTCCAAATGTGTTTCCAGGGTAGCAGCCTAAAGATAACATGCAAAGAGTGCTTAAGAATCCTTTTTAAAATCCTCTCGCAGGTTAATTGTCTGTAAATGCATAATACATGGATAGGTAACACTTTGTAATGCAAGATCTATGCAAAAATGACAATTTTATCTGTCTGAGGGACACAGACATTCATTTTCTAGGAATGGACTGCTATGAATAATAATTTCATCAAAGCAACAGAACAACATTCATTGACATCTAACGTAAACTGAACCCGAACCAGCAATTTAATGCAACGCATCAAACATCCAATAGACTTCTCCATTCATTCAAAATCGTTTAGCAGAAAGCGTCATTTCTTAAAACAGAGTTTCCTGATGTCATTAAACCCTCCAACAGTTGACTCTAACTCGCAGATATAAAAACAGTTGAGAATTCATAAACCAATACAATTAGTTAAATTAAAATGCACTCGAACACAAGAAATCCTACCATGGAAGTTCTCTGCAATTGTGCAGTGGCCATCTTCGGGTAAAGTATTTTCTGTAATTCCACCTTGACACAAACACAAGCGTTAACTTCAGATGTTATTTTTATCCATAATATTCTATTTTACAACGTGTAGAGTCAAAAGGAACTTTGTGACCGAATGAGAGGACTCCTGCACTTAAAACGGAATCTTCAAAAACATACTCATTTTGCTGTATGACTCCTTTGAGTAAGGTCCTAATTTGAAGCCATTTGACTGGCAAGCTTCACATAAGTAGGTTATTAAGAAAGCTCTTAGAAAAAAAAAGCTCTTTAAAAGATATTTTTTAAAAAAGTATAATCTCCTATTTTCCTTCATGGTATTCAATCATTAACAACATTGCACATTTAAGTATTAAGTAATGAAAACCTGCCCCTGCCAAGCCCTTTAAAATAATCTTTTAATTGTTTTAAAGCTGTAGTTTCAAAACAACCGAATCGGATCACTTTTCTTCACTGAACTTGAGCGTGACTCTGGGTATATCATATTGTCCAACTCCGAAAAACAACCATAAAAGGACTACAGAAAATATTCATTTTTTTCTTTTTTTTTTGGACTGATTCTGATGTCTCAATTATAGCGTTGATATTTTGATAGGTTTCCACATTTTTGGGTCCCAATTTCAATTTTCTCCATCAGACACTTCAGCTAGAAGAGTTCACGGAAGAGTCTAATTTACTCGTAAACGTTTAAATTTATCCTGACGCAGCCCGGACTAGACGCCAGAGTTAACCTACTCTCAAGAACCTGTTCTGAAAAAATAACTCGGTTCACACTCCCCACCCCACTCCCAATGTTTCGCCATTAAGTCTTTTAAAAAACTTAAAAGTAGCAGGTGACAGAAAAAGAGATTTAAAAGCAAAAAAATAATAATAACAATAAAGTTAAGAAAGGAAAAAGAAGGAAACACATATATTACGTAACGTCTGAGGGACGGGCGCCGGCGACGAGGAGAGCAGCACGACGCAGCACGCGCTCTGCCCGATGCGCATGCGCCTTCCGTCAACGGTTGCCCGGGGAGGCGCGACAGGAGCCTTTTGACCCCGGTCGAGGTCACCTTTCCCGCCAAGAGCAGCGCAAGGCACGCCGGGAACCCCAAGAGCCTGGCCGCCATGTCTCACCTGGAAAAGCCCGATGCCTACGAGGAAAAGGTAAGTAATTACAGGCGCAAAGCCTTCCCTATATACATGGATTTCCTACATGACCAAAGTATCCTCAATCGCCAAATAATTAATCGCATTAATTTGTGATCGTTTTTAACTTTAATTTTGTTTTTGGATCTATCATAGAAGGCATTCCCTCCCGACAGTCTCATGTCTTCAGAAACGAGTTGCTCTGGCAGCATCCAACTTAGGTACTTCTACTGGGCTATATCTGCAGGGTCGGCGGACAGCTTTCAATTAATTAATGTCTCGTTTAGAAACAAAATAAATGAATCATAGCTAGTAGGTAGTTGGAGACTCTAACAATCATAGTTTACAGATTGTTACATATTCAAATGAACATCATCATTATTCATAAACATTGATACTGTCTGCATTACCAGTTAGAAAACAGCCACTCAGATATGAAAAGATTTGCCCAGAGTCGATTAGAAGAGGAGAGAAGACGAGAACCCCGTATTCAGGGTCAAAAATAGTGAAAATCCCCTGGTCTAATAATTATTTTGCTTTATATTTCTCTTATACTTAGAGTTTACAAAGAGGTTTCACATTCACTATCTTATTTTTTTAAAGAGGATAGTTTATTGATTACACATGATAACGGATGATATACAAACTTCATTCCCATCTATGATTTTATCTGGTGCCATAATTCAATTTAGATATATTGCATAGGATGTGCCAACAATCATTAATTACCAAATAAACTCCATGACTCTGCTTGGGTGACTATTTTAATGGTGAACTCCAGATCACAACACAGTAACTGTCAATTCAACTACACCAAGGTTTCTGAAGACAATGGCTTCTGTGCCCAAGCAGGTTGTAAATAAATTTCAAATGGAACTTGGCAACACCCTGAGGGAAATCTAACTTCACACTGTTGGAGTGATAAACCAAGATAGCTTCAGAGTAGACTAACTTTAAATGGCACATTTTTAAAAAGACACATTTATTCAGCATCACAATCAGATATTATATTTAGCAATCAACGGCAGGGGTGCAAAAAAAATCAACATTAAAACCCTTTGTCGAAATGCTTTGCACTTTGCACAGAATGGAAACTAAAATAACCTGTTATACAATTAGTCATAAGTACAGTCCTCGAGTCCTTTGCCCATGTACACACGAGTATTGTTTAAAACATGTCTTCTTTGTAGCAGCCAGGCCCTGCCACCACTGTGCTTGGCTGAGTTCACGAATCTTTTGTAAACTGTAGCTTCCCTGTCACTTCTCTGGCTCTCCTCTCCTGCTAAGCTTTGTTTCCTGCCCTAGCTACTGCTGCCACCACAGCCACCTTGGTTCCGAGGTTTGGCAAAGCACTGGCCTCCACCACCATAGGAGCCAGAGCTTCTGCCTCCAAGGTTTCCTCCTTTCATGGGTCTAAAATTTGAAGATTGGTTGTAATCACCAAAATCACTGTAGCTTCTGCCACCTCCAAAATTACCTCCATCATTACTAACTCTATTATAGCCACCCCCGCTGCCACCATGTCCTCCACCACCATGGCTGCCACCAAAGCCACCTCGACCACTGAAGTTTCCTCCACAACCAAAGCTGTCACTCCCACCAAAACCACCTCCACGACCACCACCGAAGTTTCCAGAACCACTTGGACCACTGGCTGGGTGAAGCACTGACCATCTCTCACTCAGGGCTTTCCTTCTTTCACAGTCGTGGCCGTTCATGGGGTGCTGTTTCTGAAGGACAGACTTGTCTAGAGTCATGGTCATCAGAGGTTACAAAAGCAAAGCCTCTCTTCTCGCCGTTGCCTTGCTCGGTCCTGATTTCAGTCATTTCAATTTCCCCATACTGTTCAAAATACTCTCCTGGGTGATATTCCTCCATGTCATCTTCTTCTTTCTTAGAGCAACTCAGCAAAATACAATGAAAATACGGAACACTTCATGAATTTGCATGTCATCCTTGTGCAGGGGCCGTGGGAGTCTTCTCTGTCGTTCCAATTTTAGCGTGTGCTGCCGACACGAGCACTCGCACGTCCTCGTTAACACCGCCAACAAAGCTCTTCTCACAGACAAGAGAGCACCAGGTCTTTGAGAGCCTTCTCTGGAGACAGTCCGCTTTGGCTCCACGGCCCTCCCATCTACCTTATGTGGCCTTGTATTCATGGCTGTGTCCACCTCCTCCACGGTGGCATAAGTGAAAGACCCAAAGCCTCTGGAGCCCTGGTGTTTAGATCTCTCTCATCACCACACAGCCTGTGAGTGCTCCCCGTTGCTCAGAACAGCCCCTCAGACTCTCATCGGTTGTTTCAAAGCTCAGACCCTCCAGGAAGAGCTTCGGGGGCTTTCGGGCTCCTTGAGAGGATCTGAGTTAGATGTGACGACTGCTGGAGTGGCGACTAACCATGCTTACTCTGCGGCATCCACCGACAGAAAGGAGTGATCTAACGAATGTATCTGCCCTCACTGTCTTACTTTTCTATCTTACTCTTACTTCTTCCAAGAACCTTGTGAGGAAGACACAAATATTACCTATGTTTTAGAAATGAGAAAATCAATTCTGGTAAAGTTGGTTGCCCCAATTCACAACTAATTTCAGTGTTGACAGAGGGAGAGTCATGACACCACCTAATGATGACATATTAAGTTTATGACATGGTGCTTCATATTAAATTTATTTTGAGTCATTAACAACTATAGAAAAAAACAGTAAAGAGAAAGTAAATACCCATCTGTGAATCATAGAATAATGCCGTAGAGGAGGAATAATTTCTCTGCTTTCTTTGGGTCTCTGGCTAAAATTAAGCTGATGGAAGACACTGGAGAAAAGCATACAAATTTTAATTGCATGTATTTTTACGTGGAAGTCTTCACAAGAAAAATGAAGATCCAAAGAGGTAGAATCGAATGCTTATATACTGAATTGGATAAAGCGTAGTAAACTGTGAAAATGTGACTAGGCAGAAGGGTTTGGGCTGGGGAAGTTAAAGGAATGGAGAAGTGACTGGGAAGATAAGGCTTAGTTAACGTTTGTACAGATTTATCTTGGCCTGGACTTCATGTCCTTGGTGATAAGACTGTCCCTTTCCTTCTGGTATAGGCAGGACCTCTTCACATGGGAGTTTCATCTCCTTTTCAGAAAAAGAAAGAAGATCAGAATGTCCTTCAATGTTTTTCAAGTGCCTTAACTCAAAATAGGCAATATGCCAGAGCAGCATATTTTAGGTGGTGTGTTCAGAGCTCCTTCGATGCAAATTACCAAATTAAGCAACTATATCACTGACTATAATTTGAAGATGAGAGTGGAGAAATGGGTGGTGTTGGTGCAAGTGATCTTAAACATCAACCACTATAATAGTATTTAGAGACCATTTAAAATTGATAAGTCAAAAAATAGCAATACAAACATATTAGAAACTTGAAGGTAAATACATACTAGAAGAAACAGCTGGAAGAATTATCACTGATTTAAAAATATTACTGATCTTTAACACAATTCGTTAAGAGAGCGGGACATAAGGCTTTTGCAGAGGAAACAGAACAACCTTCAGTTATGCCTGGTGTTAATGATAGTACCATTTGGAGGGTGCCTCTTAATTGTTTAACAACAGCTACTAGATATGTTAGAGAACATAACATTTTTGCTGTCTAAACACTGGTAAATTCTTGGTTATATTACACAAGCACTGCCAAGACGCACATATCTATATACTATGGATAAATTTTTAAGCAATTTATCATTTGCTGTTTGAAATTGTTGGAGAGGAAAAACTTTACTTTTTTAGGTTTAGTACTTGGAGGCCTGCAAATTAAACTGACAACAGACAGATTAGCAAGAGAGGAAAAAAAATAATTATGTACACATGCATAGGAATTCACAAAGAAATGGGACTCAAAGATGTGGTTAGAATTCAAAGTTTATATGCCATCTTAACTGGACTTGGGGAGAAGCAGAGGGACACTTATGGGAGAACAAATGATTTTTAGGAAAAATGAGATAGATGATAGTTTTATGACAGTATCTGCTTAGGTATGTTCTTATCCAGGTGTTGATGTATGCTAACTTCTCATGTTTAGTGATAAAAGTCTCCCCTTGTGAAATTCCTCAGTGGGCGATTCATAACAGTTGAATTCTTTTTGGAGGCTTTGCTTTTAGGAAATAAGAGGAGCTGAGAAAAAGCCTCTTCCTGTAGCCATTGATTTTCAGATATCTTCAACTCAAAGTAATCCTTATGCCACTGTGGCATATTCTGGACCCCTTCAAAATTAATGTTAAAAAAATAACGTATGTTTAAGTTCCCTGTATATGCATAATAAATTCTAGGAAGATATACAAGAAACTAATAATAGTGGTTACTTCTAAAGAGGAGGGATCTGAGCCTATAGGGAAAGGGAGTGGGATGGAGATTTTTCATTCTTTAAACACATACACACACACACACAGATATATACACACATATATTCACACATATATACACACATATGTAAAACCTCCTTTATTCACAGACTTCATTTTGTGAATTCGCCTAGTTACTAAAATTTATTTGTAATCCCCAAATCAATAATCAAGTCAGTACAGCCCTTTTGCAGTCATTTGCAGACATGTGTGGAGTGGCAAAAAGTTTGAGTCTTCCTACACATGCGTTCCTAGCAGAGGCTGACCAAGATGATGCTCTGCCTTCTTGTTTCAGCTCTCATATTGTAAACCGCAGGAGCTGATTAGCTACCTGAATGTTATAAAATTTTAACTTCTTGTTTTATTAAAGCAATCTCACTAAATCTTTCTCTTAGTGAAGCAAAAAGGAGAAAGAAACAAGATCATTTCAAAGTATGGGCCTGGGAAGGGTAGGAAAGAGGCAGGAGAGGAGAGAAAGTTTTGAATAATGGCTTCTGTTAGATTTTAACAGTTTTAAAACAGCTCCTAAAAAATATTAGATGTCCATTACTGTGAACAAACTATTAGGACATATTTTTACTTCTAAAACTTATAATGTGTTGGTCATTCATCTGTATTCATTCTTCCCTCATTCATTCTTTCAACAATAGCGACTACTTTGAGGCAAGCACTGTGCTATGTTCTAGGTACGATGTGGTAAACAAGAGTCATGATTTCTGCCCTCACTGAGCTTCCAATCTAATGAAGGCAAGAGATGTTATACAAATAAGCATATAAATACATATATAGTTACAATTTAACGTACGCTTATAAAAGAAAAACACCAGATTCAATGAGAAAGTCAAAGTGTAGAAACTTAATTTAGATGAGAGGGTGAGTCATGGAAGGCTCTCCAAGGAAATGCCATTTTGAATTACAACCAGAAGGTTGAATAGAAGTTACTAGAAGAAGAGTTGGGAGTCGGGGAGTTTTCTGGGCAGAGAGAATAGCATTTCCCAAGGCCCTAAAGGAAGAAGTGCTTAAGGAACTGAAGGAAGGCTGGTATGGCCAGAGCCTAGCAAATGTGAAGAACTGACTCCAGATGAGATAGAAAAGCCAGGATATGCAAAACTTAATAGTCAATGTTTAGGAAATGGTATTTTATCTCAGATGTAGTGGGAGTTATTCAGTGGTTACAATTGGGAAAGATATTACGGAATTTATATTTTTAAATGATCACTCCGGCTATTGGTTGGAAAATTAAGTGAAGGTTGGGGGGTACATCTGCAAAGATACATTTGATTCATCTTAATTAATTATGTCCTATAAGGGTTGCTTTTATTTTTGTTTTTAAAGATAGACATGTTCTGATTAACATAGCTCCCTACTAACTTAGAGTACACATATTTGAAACATCAAGATCCTCATTTAGAGAAGAGTAGGAGTAATTTTATTCAAAGGAATAATAATTCTCTTCATTTTTTTTACATGTATTGAATGGCATTGTCAAGTAGACTTCTCATTCTGGAATGCTTAAATTCTCTGTTTCTTTACCTTTATTTAGTTAAAAGTTTTGTCAACTTTTACTCCATGATGATTCCCAGATTTGCTCTTTATTTGTTTAAAAAAATTTTTTTCACAGCTGCTAAATTTGTCCAGGGTTTTATCACCTCACATATACACTTATTGTAATAACTTCTAGTTAATATCCTTTTTATTGTCTTCAAACATCCTGTATACAGGTTCCAGAATAAGTTTTTTCTTAAATTTCTTTCTTGTTTCAAAGTTTTTATTTTAAAAAGTTTTGTTTCCATAAGTTTGAAATTACTTATTGCTAATATTCCCCTTATGTTGGACAATAAAGATTTTTGTTAATTATTTCATTGCCCTACTTATTTAGTTCATGGTTTCTTTAGCTGGGATCCACAGATGCCTAGAGGATCCCTGGATAGAATTCAGAGAATTTGTGAATTTGTGTGGGGGCATCTTTATTTTCCCTAACCTCTAAATGAAAGATAGTATTTCCTTTAATTCTGAATGTAGTCCGTAAACCACAATATTAGCAATACTTGTAACTTTATCAACGAAAGAAAATTCAGATATTTTCATATCATATTATAGTTTTTACAGAGGAGAAACTCATGTTTTTGTTCCATTTACAGTGCTTGAAAAATTGTGGACAAAATAAAAACTAAAAAATAATCAACTAAATACTTTTTAACTATAATGTTTTTCTACATTTTTGATGATATATATTATGACCATGTATATATATATATATTTTTTTTTTAAGTTTATTGAGGTAACATTGGTTAATACAATTATATAATTTTCAGGTGTACATTATAATTTGACATCTGTATATTCTATTGTGTGTTTACCACCCAAAGTCCAGTTTCCTTCAGCTGCCATATATTTGATCCTTTTTACCCACTTCACCCTCCTCCTACCCCCTTATATTTGACTCCCTTTATGCCAAATTCTTTTTCTTTAAAATGTACTTTAAAAAGAGGGATACAGAGATAGTGAAATTAGTTTGAATTCAGTTAAAGGTATACTAATAACACCAACCCACACATTTTTTCCTGTGATAGACATGAACTTATGAAACCTAGAGTTCTTGTTGCCTTTTCCGAACCTGTCTACTAATCCAGAGCAGTGATGAGGAAGATCAATCTGAATTAGATGAAAATGAGTAAAGGAATATTAACTACTAAATATTAAAAGAAATTTAGTTTGGTTATTTTTTCAGGTTGACTTAATTATTTACCCCAAAAAAGTCCTGGCCAACTTGTTAAAGACTAGGTAAGATTAATCGAATTAGTTTATTAATTGTTGATCACTAAAACAATTCTTCCAAAGTGTTTGAAAATACAATGTCTTTTAAGCATTTGTCTACTTTAATATCATTCATTTAAAATATTTTATTGAATCCGTTTATGTGCTAAGATACACTGTGAGCCACATTAATAGCTTAGTTTCTTCCACTGAAGTTGCCATAGCTCATCGCCAGCATACCACAATTTACATTCTCATGATTATAACAATAACCTAAGAATAAGAAAAGAATGGTATGTAATAATGATACAAGGTTGAAAAGACAGGTATTTATTAAACATTTATATGCCGTCAAGTTACAAAAGGACATCAGGGGACTTAAAAAGACGTAGAGTGTAAAATAAGACAATGATAAACATAACAGATTGTCTTAGGTTGATCAACTCTCATACAGTTATATCTACAGTAAATTATTAATTTTTACTTAGTAAACTTTGTTCCAAGATCTGCAAAGTTAAAAGTAGAAGAGTCAAACTATATATTCTGTTAGTACAGTAAATATACATTGATCATGACACATTTATGTCTACTGGATACAGCAGGTAAAATTAAGTGAAGAGAAAGTGTCTCATCTTTCTTAACCTGTTATAAAATGAAGAGATCCTCTAGATTTCTGGGTAAGATGGGTAACTGGCAATCCCACAGTGATTTCCACTATTTCTTGCCATCCGAATATATCCTTTGTCACCAAAGTTCAGGCCCCAGCTTTAGAGAAACAAATAACACAAAATTACAAATGATTACAATCAAATCACATTATCAACTTTCTATCTCTTAGATTGTTTTTCTCCTAAAGTGACTCTATATGAAGAGCTGTAAAACAACATAATATAATAATTTCCCCAGAGCTTTTAGGCAATTTTCAAAGGATACTTTGGAAGGTTTTAGTGCTATTCTTGATGAATAGACTTAATACTTAAGGAAAACAATATAAAGTCCATCCCACATCTTTAATCCTCTTCGTAAATATGCCTAATGCAGAAAAAGAGTATTATTATTGTTCCAAGGCTCCATCTCTAAATAGGATCATAGGTGGTGATTTCCTATCAAACTTAAATTCCTCTAGAGAATGTCAATTAAGAAATATTTTTGAGCGACTACTATGGAAAAGGCATAGGACAAGGAATTCTAAAGTAAGCAACAAAAAGTGCAGCTCTCAAACAGCTTTTTGACCCGGCAGTGGAGCTGAGATGAGACTTTCTCATAGTTAAAGCTGTCAAATGGAATATGCTACCTGGGGGGAGGTGAGCTCCCTGGCACTGGAAGCATTCAATCAGACTTGTCATAACTTGTCAGAGATGTTGCAGAGAGAATTCATGGGTCAGATAAAGGTTAAGGGGATCAGTGGTTCTCTTACCTTTTTATTTCATGGACTTTGAGAATTTTTTTTAAATGTGCAGATTGACATAATTACCAATTTTTAAATTAGCAACAAAAAACGATGTACTCCTTAACATCACCATAATGTTGTAGAAGAAAGGACATTTCAAGAGCAAAAACAACACTTAAGAGGATATAATCTCTAATTTAAGGATATTCCTTCGAGTCAAATAAATTTAGATTTATGAAAGATTCGCCTAAATATTTTTTTCCCACTTTGCCACAGACTAGTGAAAAAAAAAAAACAGACAAAATTCTTGTGGGAGAAATGATTTCCAAAGTTCTTTATGATTCTGAGATTTTGTAATTATAGCAGGGACAGATATGAGGTAAAATTAGCTTGATTGGATCAGGAGGGGTCTAGGGCACATCCACAGTATCCACCTGGGTGACTTATTGTGTGATGTTGCCATTTAGTGAGATGGGAAATTCTGGGGGAGGACAATATGGTGGAGAGGGTGAATTCCTTGTACATGCTGAGTTTGAAGAAACTGAGATTCATGGCGGTAGACATGTCTAGATTAGTAAGTCTGAAATTCAGGGCAGAGGTCAGAGCTAGAGCTAGAGAACTGAAAGCCATTAGCAAGTAGGTTATAGCTAAAAATCACAATGGAAGGATGGATGTACCTCAGAGAAATGTAGAATAAGAACAGTAATAGGTAAAGGATGGAGCCCTGGAGAGAAGACCAGCATTTGGGGGGCTAAGCAGAGGAATAGGTATTCATAAAGGAGACCAAGAAGGAATGATCAGAGGATTGTAGAAGATAAGTCATGAAAACAAACGGCTGAAGGCAAAATAGGAAATGAAGAAATCGGAGTACCGAGTAATTTAAAATGTCACTGTATAAAAAGCTATAAATGTTATCACTGTGAATATCATGATTATCATCATCATAATCACAAGAAAGCATTTGTCGGGGTTCCCTCTGATTCCTGATTTTAACTAAATATCCATTACAGTACAAATATATCACCTGTTTTTCACAAGCCAGTAGTCTTTCCCATCAAGGTTACCATAGCCAACCACTAAGACACCATGATTCACTTTCAGAGTACAGGACTGGTCATAGTAGACACCTAAGAACACGATATGGGTGGAGAAAGAGTGAGTGGCACGTGACAACATTTGAAAACGCTGTTACTTTTATTAGACTGTTTTGCATATATGGCCAGATTAATTAAACTTTTAGGAACATATACTCCTATGTTTAAACTCAAGTTCATAATGCTTTGCCATCAGTACTGCATTTGTCAGTTTTCTTGCCAAGTCTGGCATCCATCCCAGTCATAGTTCCCTCAGAATCTTCTTTGACAAACTGCCACCTTTTCTTAATTATTTTTAACTTATATACAGTCAGTTTTGATATTTCTCTGTATATATTCCTAAATTGTTTGTTCCGTACATTTTTATCCTTTACTAGATTAAATGATCTTTAAGGTGAGGTTTCAAAAAAGATTATGGCCATCTACGTGGTCTTCTACGATGCGGCATCATTGGTGGGTGGCCTTGTTGTGCATGCCTGTGTGACACCTACAGTGCCCAGTGGCTGCAGAGGTTAGGGGCACGGGCTCTAGAATCAAGTGGCATGATTTCTCACCCCAGCTGACCACTTTCAGGTGGTGTGGCTTTGGGCAAGTTCACCTACCTAAGACTTAGTTTTTACATCTGTAAAATAGGGTTGTTATGAGGATTAAATGAGATAATGCATGGAAGAATTTATTATAGTACTTGGCGTGTAGTGTTAGTAAACTTTAGGAAGTATTACTTTACTAATTAGAACTGGCTATAAAATGGATATATGAAATGGAGGGTTCTGTTTAACCTAATCAAAACATTAGGGAAGGATAATATTCTTTCTTATAGTGCAAGGGCAGCATATAACGAGGATAATATATCTGAGTTTTTACCACTTCTGTAGAGGAAGAAAGAAGGATGGCTCGCATCTATAGCAACAGACACCGGTCCTTTATTGGCCACAGCTTCTTTCAAGGCCTCTTCACTGCCAAAAGGAAGTTCAGTGTACTTTGAACATGTGGCAGCTCGAAATTTTGAGTCATACTGGCACTTTCCATCCTGCAAAAAAAAAAGTGTATAAATGTATAAATCAGATAAAGAAGCATACTTCAATTTTCTTTATAAATCACCAATATCTTCATTCTGGATTTCAAATATGTATTTTTCCCTCATCTAGCTTTTTCAAGTGTCTAAGCTTCCTTCCTCTTTTTGAAAAAAAAATCACATCTTCCAAACCCTAACATTTCCATGTTTCATTAGTAATAGAGAAAATACAGAACTATTCTATTGTTTTAAATTGTAAGCATCTTCATACATGCAAAAGTTGTGGGATAATGTCCCTCAGACTCTGGGGTGGATCGTGGGGGTATACTACATAAAGATCATAAACTCTAGACTAGAGCTTTAATACCTTTTTGATGATCTAATGTCTACAAGATGATCTGCAGTTTAAATGATGGTTTATAAAGACCAGATAATATGGAAACATTTAGAATATATTTCAAGTGGGAAAGGAGACGTTACCAACTATGCTTTTAAACAACTATGCTTTTAAAATGCTTAGTGGGAAAAAGAATTTGAAAGAAATAAACCAAAATAAGAGTGGTAAGGTTAGGAGGGTTTCGAGTGATTTTTAAAAATCCTTTTCTAAATATTCTGTAATATAGATACTTTACTATCATTCAGTAAAATATATAATGAACTTGCAAGGAGAGGATAAGAGCATTATTTAGCTTTTCGGTAGATAGAAGAATGATGCGGTTGATGATCTGAGAATAAGGCTGAGCACGGGAGGCTGCAGGTCCACAACGTTTAAATACTGGGCGGATACAGAGAAAGAATTTTGTGGAAGGTTTGCTGAAAATCCATTTTTAAGCATGAATTCTACTTGCTTGTTTAAAACCAATATGCCACTGATAAATTAAGAAGGTTACTGCGTAAGAAAGCGAACTCCAGAGAATTTACGAGTTCTTCATTAGGATTCTCGCACACATGACACTGTTTCTCAAGCGATTGGCTTGGTGGTGAGTTTAGTACAGTCAGTCAAGGGTAGCATCAGTTCACGGAGTAGCACAAAACGTTTGCTTGTGACACACCTGGGCTTTGTAGGGATAGGAAGCTTCTGAATCGATGCCGTTGTTGTCAATGATATATTGGAAAGCACTTGTCATGAATCCACCATTGCAGCCTTTATTGCTGTATTTTTCAGTTGAGCAATCCACCAGATTCTGTGCACTCAGAGACACCAGCTTCCCTGTTTTCAGCTTCAGCTGTGCTTCCAGGGCCCCTACAGCACTGAAAGCCCAGCAAGAACCACAGGAACCCTAAAGCCGAGAAAGAGTCACAAAGGCGATCACAGAAACTCAGTAGGAACGACACAAACTAGGCAACACCCAACATGTCAGCCCTGCTAGTAGTTCTGGGAACAGCGCCCCCTACTACCATTTCCTCTTCTAGACAATGGAACTGAAGACTAAATACTTGATTGTTCTCTGTCCAGCCTCGATAAAGATTTGCAAGGGCTGAGCTCAGCATGATTTCCATATTCAAATATATTAAGAAACTTCTTACTAAGCATGTACGAAATCCCAGCTATCTTCACCCATAAGGAAGGGAGATAGATGCCTACAGTAAAATGATTGTGAGAGGAGCTGGGATGATTCACTTGACCTAAAATACTCTTCCTCCTGCCAAATGATGCCTGAAACATAAGGTTAAATTTGCTTTTAGCTTCAGAATTTTTTGACCAAAAGATATTTTACAAACAGAAAAACACAAAGCTGCTTTTAGCTAAAAAGGTGCAGAGGGCCCCGAGCCCTATCAGAACTGCTCTCTCTCCTCCTCTCATCCCACCTGGCTTTCTACCCAAAGGAAGCAAATTCAATTTGCTTTTGGTTAAAGCAAAATTACCCATCACCCATTAAAATGCAAGCATCCAGGGAAAGAAGTTTATTAAATTATTCATAGTCGGCACCTAGATATGTAGTTTATTGGGTCTTCCGAAACTTATATTTAAGAGAAGCTCCAGTAATAAGCCCAAAACTAGTTAAAAGAAAAGTATCTAGGTGGAAGGAGATTAGAAGTATCGTTCACTTCGTAATGTTTATGTTCTTCATCGGTCACAAGCTGGGGCAGCAGCTCGGCATATGCTGATTCTTCTCCCTCACCCTCCTGGCCTCTAAGGCGGTCCATGTGTGTTACCCTTAGTTACCCCTAACTAATTTAGGATTTTTGTAGTTGTTTTTTTCTTAATAGGCAATCTAAAGAAATACAAAAACATAGGAACAAATTTATAAAGCCCGTATTTCTTATTTTAATGCAAGCCTAGCCATGAATTAACTTGACTGGTACAATTTATAGGCCACTCTGAGTTCTAATTCCTTCCTTGCCTTCAAACCCGAATTTCATTAGTGAGATGGAGGGAGAAACTTCCTGATCAATATTCTCTCACATATAATAACTGTTTCTCAAGCAGTTGGCTTGGTGGAGGGTCCAGTGCAGTGGACGGATAGCAGGCACATGGAAAGTTTGCTCAGTTCACAGTTTTTGTCTAATGTGGTTCTAACCATTGGTTTCTAAGCATTGTGGGGAGTACAAATCAAGTGTGATGTGTGCTCCTTGCCCTCAGAGAGCTTACAATTCGGTTGGGAAGACAAAGATAACAAAAATAATTAGAAAGTAACATAAGGGAGATTCACTGCCAAATTAGGTAGCTAGACTAAGTAAGGAAGAGAGAGCTCTGCCTGGGGTGGAGGCTGGGATGATGACACTCACCTGGTATTTCACCTCAGTAACACACCCCTTGTCTCTCCAGTCCAGAGAATCAGGCAATTTCTGATTAGGGTTTGACTTGTAAGTGACATTTCTCTGCCATTGACTGGGAACTGTCAGGGAACCCATCAAAGAAATCACTTCTTCACTGGTCTACAAGGCATACAAGGCAAATACATATTTATGTACCTTCTTTCAGTTTTATCTTACTTTTCAATATCCTTATTGAATTAACAACAGTGAAAAACCAGTGGTAGTTATGACCAACATAGGTACTGCTAACTATCTGGTAGCTGAATTATCTTTGCATTAGCATCCCAATTAGGCATTGGGAAGGAGAAAAAGAAAATGGTAAAAACTAGAGGGTGTTGGTTCAAAGCAAGGCAGAATTTTATAAAAGGGCTTTATAAAAAGTGGACTGAACTGATTTTCCTTGTGAAAAAGAGTTAGAAAGGAGATGCCTGCATTTAATTAGGAATTTAATCTACCTACGATGTTCCCTTCTAAGGGGTACTGTGATTCTTAATTTTGGCCACAGTGGTAAAGGTTGGTAGGGTAGGATAGAATCTAAAAACTAATGGGAGATTATTTGTGATGTTAAATACCCACGCTCCCCCATTGCCAATTTAGACTTACATAAGTATGGTAGCTCTTAAAGATTGTGAGTAGTCTTTAGACAATGGTTTCTAGAATTAATAAATAAAAGCGATAGTAGTCTGTGAGTTTAAAATGTTCCTCTAAAGAAGGGATTTGTTAAGGAAAATAGTCACAGTAGGACTAAAGGAATCTACAAATTCTTGCTTTTAAATTCTACATTTTTCTAACTTTATACACATAGAGACAGTTCTCCTTTCTTGTTTACCTTCAAAAGGCCTTTGGAGAGAAAGAAGTCATGCTTTCCTACAGGCGAAAGCAGGGTTGTTTGTCATTTACCTACCATGTCTCCCAGGTGGTTCATGCCGAGGTCATATGAGTGCATTCCCATTGAATGCTCCAGGTTGTGAAGCATCACAAACTTTAGGTTTTTTTCCCAGATGAGACGCCGTGCCACTTCTTCAATCTAAAATATAAGGAAAAAGAACATAGTCATACTGAATCCTGCTTAATAAGAGTTCAATAATGAAAATAGACCAAATGTGGATCTCTCCGGTAGCATGCAAATAAATGAATATATTTTATATAACTGGTAAGATTTCATATTAATCTTAATTCTTGCTCTTAATTGCTTTGATGGTGATTAATATTATTTTATGATATACATAATGAACTTCCTTAGTGTGCTAAAAAGTGTTTTTTAAAAACTGCCATTTGCTGAAGTATACCATTTGTAGGTGATAAACTCACTTAATCTTTACAGGTCTTTTTAAAAGGTCCTCTTTTGCCATCAGTCTTGAAAAATTGTTTAGCTGATTGTAAATTTCTAGCTATTTCTCTTCAGTTATTTAAAGATATTTCTCCATCGTCTTCTGGTATCTATTATTGCAGATGTCAGTCTAATTGTACCTCTGTTTCTTTTTAAAGACATATATTCAACGTCATGATCAGACTATTACAATTAGCAATCAACGGCATGGGTGCAAAAAAATCAACATTAAAACCCTTTGTCAGAATGCTTTACACTTTGCACAGAATGAAAACTAAAATAACCTGTTATACAATTAGTCATAAGTACAGTCCTCGAGTCCTTTGCCCATGTACACACGAGTATTGTTTAAAACGTGTCTTCTTTGTAGCAGCCAGGCCCTGCCACCACTGTGCTTGGCTGAGTTCACGAATCTTTTGTAAACTGTAGCTTCCCTGTCACTTCTCTGGCTCTCCTCTCCTGCTAAGCTTTGTTTCCTGCCCTAGCTACTGCTGCCACCACAACCACCTTGGTTCCGAGGTTTGGCAAAACACTGGCCTCTACCACCATAGGAGCCAGAGCTTCTGCCTCCAAGGTTTCCTCCTTTCATGGGTCTAAAATTTGAAGATTGGTTGTAATCACCAAAATCACTGTAGCTTCTGCCACCTCCAAAATTACCTCCATCATTACTAACTCTATTATAGCCACCCCCGCTGCCACCATGTCCTCCACCACCATGGCTGCCACCAAAGCCACCTCGACCACTGAAGTTTCCTCCACAACCAAAGCTGTCACTCCCACCAAAACCACCTCCACGACCACCACCGAAGTTTCCAGAAC
>NW_006442103.1:18804001-18805818 GCF_000325575.1 Pteropus alecto
CGCCTTGTGCAGGGGCCGTGTGAGTCTTCTCTGTCGTTCCAATTTTAGCGTGTGCTGCCGACACGAGCACTCGCACGTCCTCGTTAACACCGCCAACAAAGCTCTTCTCACAGACAAGAGAGCACCAGGTCTTTGAGAGCCTTCTCTGGAGACAGTCCGCTTTGGCTCCACGGCCCTCCCATCCACCTTATGTGGCCTTGTATTCACGGCTGTGTCCACCTCCTCCACGGTGGCATAAGTGACAGACCCAAAGCCTCTGGAGCCCTGGTGTTTGGATCTCTCTCATCACCACACAGTCTGTGAGCGCTCCCCGTTGCTCAGAACGGCCCCTCAGACTCTCATCGGTTGTTTCAAAGCTCAGACCCTCCAGGAAGAGCTTCGGGGGCTTTCGGGCTCATTGGGAGACTGACTTAGACAAGATGACCATGGGGTTGGGGGGCGGGGACTTCAATGACGCTTACTCGGTAGCTTCCCCGACGGGCTGTACCTCTGTTTTTAACTCTGGTAACTTTTGTGATTTTCTCTTTCTCTTCACAGGTCCGGGTGTGGGGTTCTTTGTTTTCCTTTCTTGGGTACTGCTGATTGAAGGACTCAGGACCTTTTTTTTCATATCTGGAAAATTCTCAACCAGTTATTTCTTCAAATATTGCTTCTCTACCATTCTATCTAATTCTCTTCTTCAGAAGCTCCATTCAGATGTATCTCGGAGCCTCAAACTCTCCTTCAGCCCCTCTACTTGCACTGTCACAGTTTTTCCCTTTTGCTCTCTGGGTGATGCTTCACTTTGTCTTCCAGATTGCTGATTCTGTCCAACTCTTAACATGTCTGACGTTTATATCACTTTTATCAGCTTCTCATTTCAATGATTACATTTTTTTATTTCCAACATTTCCAATTGGATTTCTAGTTTATTTCACGATTTCTTGTTCATTTGTATGGATAGTACTCTGTTATGTATAGTTTTATTTTAAAATCATTTTCGGTTCTATTATTTTAATTTTATCCAGAGTGAATCTATAATTCGCCTGTTGATTTTGTTGCCCTCCCAGAGCTTCATTTACATAAAATCCACGTGCATAGAACACAATGTTCACAGTGCCACCTAAAATTGCAGACCCTCTCCCCAGCCCCCAGGGCCATGGCTTCCAACAGCAGCTGCCCGGTGAGCAGCCAGCATCCACTCTTTGCTGCCTGATTTCATTGTGGTGTAGAGCCCAGGCCCAGACCCTGGTCCCAGGGAGCAAGTCCAGATGCAGCCTTCTCCCCCTTGGAGCGAGGCTTCACTGTCACCCCAGTACTGGACACGGACAGACAGATCCCAAACCACTACAGGGGAGATACTGGAATAAAGAAAAATAAATCGAATGAAGTACAGGAAAGGAAAAAAATGAACTTTCATGTAAATAAAGTTAGGATAAATTGAATAAATAAAAGTAGGACACTAATCAAAAGTCATTTTCATTCCTCCTCAGGGACCGAAATCATTAAAAAGAAAGAGCTTTTGTTTAACCAGACATGGTGCTCCTTGCACTTCTAACTCTAGTTGACTTTGAAATTAGAGGTCTGAGCTAAAAGGGGAGTAGGTGAGAGTGAAGCTCATCGCCACTAAAAAAACAACTCAGAGTGCACGTCTTACTTAAAAGTTTCATTTCTATACAAAAATAATACATCAAATAAATAAAAACATAATGTTTGCTTACAAACTCAGAAATATTATGCAGTTATAGGATTTAGTTGTTTGAAGCACTAGGGTTCAAATCTTAAAATCAATAAGTATGCTCTGAAATAAAAACAAAAGTAGGAAGTAGGAAGTGAGC
>NW_006442103.1:18806250-18827598 GCF_000325575.1 Pteropus alecto
CTGGAATCAGGGCTCTTTGTCCCCGAAACACATACTCTTCTCCCCTTGGCCTGAGACTTTCATGCCAGTTACCTACTTTGCTTGTTTCTTGGCTTCTATCACCTTTCCGCTCAAATGTCACTTATATGTGAAGCGTTCCCTGACCATTGTCATATATAGAGAATAATGACTCTCAGCCTCTCACAGCCATCACCCAGGGCCCTTCCTACCCCCATATCTTGCTTTATTTTCTCTACTTCACTTATCACCGTCTAACATGCTATATATCTGCTCATTTATTTACTTATTTCCTGTCTCCCTTACTAGGATATAAGCTCTATAAAAACAGGAACCTCGTTTTGTTTCCTGCTGTATCTCTAGCACCAAGAACAGAATCTGGCAAGAAATGAGAGCGTAACATTTACTGAAGACACTGTTTAGAAGAATGTAATTTGAAAGGCGGAAAGTGTAGGGTACTAGAGTAAAACCAAACTGCCCGCGTGAGGACCTCACTGACCTTTTCCCTGTAGTGCTTGCTGTAAGTCTTCTTCCAGAGGTCCCAGTGGCGATCCAGCGTGGGGTCCCTCTGCAGCTGCGCCACCGCTGCGGAGCACCCCAGGAGCACGCAAGCCAGCCATTTCATTCTGTTAAAAGAAAGGCCACACAGGAAGAGTAGCTATTAGCTGCATATCTGTGACTGTATTTTTTTACAACTCAAAGTCTATCAAAGGGACAGGATATTACAAGTCAGAATATACAGGAAATTTTGGGGATATATACAGGGAGTAACTGCAGACTTATGTCTGAAATATCACTGCTAATGCTTAGGAACTCTTTAAAGCATGATTTTCAGAAATGTCCCAATATCTGGTACCAAACTTACATCCAAGGTCAGGGGGGTCACTGGGGGGAGGGAAGCAGAGACTTTCCAGGATTTGCCAACAAACCTAATCAAGGAAAATCCTCTTTCCTCCTTTCCGAAATAACACACACACACGCACACACACACACGTACTCACACACACACATACATATATCATCCTTAAAAACAAGGCAAACTTTTGAAAAATCACTTCTTCATAATTTTTGAATGCATGACTTCTTAACTGGACTGTTTAAATATCCACAACATTTAGAGGTGGTTAAAAGACAAACCCCCATGTATTGCTTTCACATCCATTTTTTTTTTAACTTTCTTCCTCAACAGTCAAAACATCTATTACAAATAAGGACGCATTTAACTACTTTTGAAAATACAACTCTTGTATTTAATACAAAAAGACTTTAACAGAAATTTAGTGACTAGCCCTCCTTCAAACTGCATTCTACTTTCTTTTCTGTTTCTTTTTCATTCAAAATAACTGGAATGGTAACCATGTAAATCTTCAAATTATATTCCAAAGAAAACTGGGTTTCAGCCTCAGGCTTATCTGTTCAAGCACACAGTAACTTTTCAAAAACAGATTTTTATTTTTAGTCAAAAAAATAAGAGGCAAATCGAGCGACGTCGTTTGTTACTTACTTCCTGAAACCAAAGATTTAAAACCTGGCAGGCAGAGCAAGCTAAACACACAAAGGGTTTAAAGACCAAATGGGAGAAAAAAAAGTGGGCAATACTTACATGCTAGAAACAGCAGGTGCTCCCATACTAGGAGTGCTTGAAGGTGGGTCCTCTCTAAAAGTTCAAAGCCAGCAAAGTGACTTCAGCTACATTGACTTTATGGAGAAATTAGAACTTGTCACATGAGGTATCCACAATGAGGAAGTGAACTTTCATTTCAGTTTCATTTGAAATTTGACCCGATCAGCTGTCTCCTGCCCTCTCTCTCTGGTTTTAGAGACAAAGTGGGTACTCTGAGCATCAAGAAAAAGCCCCCAGTACAACCAACTCAGCAACATAAGAGCAGTACAAGTTTTCCCTTTAATCCCTCTTCATTCTGATAACTCATTTTACCTAAAAACATCAGCTTTCAGATGGAAAAATTTAGTTATGAAGAGATTAGGAAATCCCACTTCCTCCAAGATTTCCTAGGAAAACCCATCTTACTCCTTTTAACATAACTCATCCATGATTCACTATTGTCTAATTCTCACCCAGCTATTCCTTGATTTATCAATTCAAAATAGCTTTATTGATAGTAATATATGTTAGTATATCTGTGGAAGAAAAGATACACCTATGCACAGCTAACTGCCGAGTGGATACCTGGGTGGAAGTGGGGCCAGGATGAATGAGCATTTTTTACAACTTGCATTTTCCTAATTACTAATGAGGTTTGTTGAACATCTTTTCACACATTTATTGACCATTCGAGGTTGCCGTGAAATGGTTGTTCATATCTTTTGTTCATTTTTCTATTATATCGTTGCTTTTTAAAAGTGATTTGTAGGGTTTGTTTCTTGTTTTTTTGTTTTATGTTCTGGCTACTAATCTTTGACAGTTATGTACACTAAAAATGTCTTCCCTCTGTTTTTCCCTTGTCTTTTACACTGGCTTATACTGACTTTTTCTATACGAAATTTTAAAATGTTGATGTAGAAAGTTATTCGACTTTTACTTTATGGTCTATGTGTCTGTCTCATTTAAGAAAGTTTTGTGTCTTATTTAAGAAGATTTTCTTGATTCCAATATAATAAAAGTACATTCATTTAATTCTCATAGTTCTAGAGTGTATATATTTTTCCCTTTCAGAGTTGTTGCTTTGGGGTCTTTATTTCCTCTGGAATTTAGTTTTATGTATGATATGAGGCAGGGAGCTTACTTTATTTGTTTTCTCATTTTGATGGGAAACTTCTATTGTATCCCAAATTCCCACGTATCCATGAGTCAGTTTCTGAGCTCACTGAGCTGTTTTTTACCCACTGCTCCTTCAGTACCACATGGTTTAATTAAAACAGCTCTGTCCATGTCCCACTATCTAGCGGGACAAGTCACCCTGTCATTCCTGTGTTCGTTCCTCTTTTTCAAAGCTGCCTTAGCATTCTGTACATGTTAACGTTTCCATGTGAGTTTGTTAAATCAGCTAATCAAGTTTCCTGGAAAATTCCGTCAGTTTTTATTTGAACTGATATATTTATAATTATATTGACTTGCTATGTATATATAATTATACATATATACATATATGGGGAGACTCGACATCATTACAGGGTGAATCGTCTCATCTGTAGTGGACATTTTCCTGTTCCCAGATTATTTTGAAGTAAATCCTAGAAATCATATTATTTCATATGTAAATATTCTGGTGTATATCTCTAAAAGATAAAGACTCTTAAATATAACCACAATACCATGATCACATCTAACATAAAAACAATTTCTTAATTTCATCAAACATTATGTCAGTATTCACGTTTTCCTATCTTACACATTTTTAAAAATAGTTTGAATTGAGATCCAAATAAAGTCCATACATTACAAAACCATTGAGTGATTTTTGTATCGTTATAAATTTATGGATTTAACCATATATGTTTCAATCTGCTGCAGTTTTGTCTTTATTGATATTCATATTGTCCCATATTTGGTCAATGGGAACTTACTCACATTGGCTCCTGAGTCAATTTGGGGAAACAAGGGCTAGGTCTCACAAGGTAGATTGGAAAGGTGTTTTTCCAAGATTGTGACCAGAAGAAATTAAGAAGAAAGCTATTGTGGGACTCTCAATTACCTCGAGTTGTCTTTTTCTCTGTCCTTTTACACATCTGATATCATACCTAAATTTTCACTTGTAGCTTTGCTGCTGTACATGTATTTGTACCCCCAGACATAAATAGTTCAATTTCCTTAATGAGGAAATGTGCATAAAAACAAATTTCTTTCAACAAGATGAAAACTACACAACTATTTTGAGAAGGCTCCATGGGTTTTCTCAGTCATCGTTTCTCTGCCTTACAGGGTGCATAAACCTACACTCAGTACAGAGTATGAACATGGTAATTGGGCAACAGATAACATCTGCCTTCACCACTTCTGGCTGTTGCCTAAATGAGACTTAGAGAGGCTCGTTCAGGGTCCACGTGGAAGTAAGTGGTGGAATTGAAACTCGAAGTCCACGCTTTCCAACACCCCTTACTGCTCGGACTAGATGTTGCGTTTCATACTAGGCTGGAGCAGTAGTGGCCTGGAGCTGGCTCTTCCTGGTGCTGGCTCACAGGAACTACGTGTTTTTCCTAACTCCACCTTCAGTGGAATTACACTGGTAGCTTGAAATTGGCCATTATGGGAAAAATAAACAAGCTCTACAAATCAGGGTTTTTTTTCAGCCCCTTTTTCTGGAAAGCCAGCTAAACACTAGCATACAGCTGGGCTGGCCTGACTCAGAAGTCATTGACTATGCTTATTTTGAGTTCCTTTCTCTTTGAATCTTTCTTATTTTGTTCAAGACTTGCATTATAAGAAGTTGTGATACCGGCCTGAATTAGTATAGTTCCCAGTTTCAGATTTCAGAGTCATAAAGTTTGAAGAAAATATTAGAGGGCCGACTTAGGGTTGCTATCTTTTTAGTTTGTCAAATTTGGACATTTAAAATTAGTATATACATTCATTATCGTTTCAAAATTGAAGGAGTATTTCAATACCAAGAAAAGGGTAGGAAGGAAATAATCTCCGAATTTAGAAGTTGAATTTATGTAGTTTTATGAAAAACCCACTCTAATGTCTATATTTTAATCATTTAACTGAAGACTAATGAAAATATTGTCAAGGACAAAGATCCCACAGGACAGGGATTTTTTTTTTCCCCCAAAAAATGTATCTCAAGCACCTAGAATAATATCTGGCACGCAGTAAGTACTCAGCTAACATTTAATGAAAAGAATCAAGGACTTGCACTAATCTGAAGACCAAAGTTTGCCACCACTGGTGCAAGCTACCCAAGTTGGTATCTTGGATGGAAGTCAGCTAACATATTTGAAGCATTTAAGGAGATATGAAAGGGGAGGGGGAAAGCACGATTCCTATCTTAGGTTGCTAAAATCTGTTTGGGAGGTATAGAAGATACATGCCTAAAGATGACTTAATATCAAATTGGATGCTCCAGACTTTTAAGACAACTAGGTAGTTCTTGTTTAAGGTATTAGAAATGACTTTGCTAGAAATTGGAGAACCTTTCCATGCTTCACTACTTTCCCCTAAGAATCAAGAGTACCCATGAGACTGAAAGCTTGCAAAGATATGATGAAAGGGGTAGGATTCGGAAACTTCCATTTACTGTAATTCTATTGTCAGGGACATTTGGGAACATCACCTGCAGCTGCATCTATGAGGTGGTGGTAGCAGCAGTAACCCTTTTCTGTAGATGAGGAAACGGCACCAAGGGAGGCAGGGCCAGGATCATTATGGAGTAAGCGGTGGAAGTCGGGGCACTGTGCAACAAACGCTAGAAACAGGAAACATGAGCTCAGAGCTACAGTAAGTGATCAACTCTCCTTAAAGCCATTTCTCCTTTTCACATCCTGCCGGATTTGGTAAATCAACAGGATATGATTTGCCAGTGATTTGAGGGGGGAGGGAGGAGGGTGCTAGGTGCTCATAATCATGAGTAATAAGATAAGGCAGAGGATGTGAAAACACCTAAGGTGGTGTTAAGACTGAAGATAAATGACATTTGCTTCCTTTTATTTATAAAGTTCAAGTGCAAGCCCAGTAATAGCCTTCTTCAGTAAAGGGTGTTTTTGAGTCTATAGACAGGCAGATTCCAGCCTGCAGAAGACTGTGTTCTAAGTCACTGCCTTGTTTGGTCCCTGAGGGCCTCAAGTAGATATTTATTATATTTTTCTAGTCTTTCTCTTTGTCTTCAGTGGCAGGGCAGGCCTGGAAGAGCAGATCCCCGATGCGCTCCTGTTTTCACTCCCCACTACCTCTAGAGCAGCGCTTTCTACCAGAAATACCATGCAAGCCACGCTGCCATGTTTCATTCTCTAGCGGCCATGTTTTAAAAGTAAAAAAAACCCAAACAATAGAACAGATAAAATTTAAGATTATGTTCATTTAATTCAATATATTCAAAATACTGTCATTTTAATATGTAATAAAGAAATTATCATGATTCTTTTTTGTGTGTGTACTGTCTTCAAAATGCAGTTGAATATTTCACACTTAGAGCACACCACAGCTGGGACCAGCCACACTTCAAGTACTCAACAGCCACTTGGGATAGAGGCGACCATATTGGATCACACAGGTCTAAACCCTAGTCACTTCTCTTAAAACAGAGATGTGATCAAAATATTTCCCTTCTCAAAAATCTTCAGTGACTCCGAGAAAATCTTCAATGACTCCATATTACACACTAGTTTAAGAACAAGTCCTTACCCTAGTATTACAGATACAGGAAAAAAAAAAAAAGCATTTCTTGGGACTTCCACTTTTCAGTCTGGCATGTAAGAGGTTAGGAAGTTGCTACTTTACCCTAACAACAAGTAAAAGCTGAATAAATTGAAAAATCAACAATTATTAGAGCCACTGTCTGGAATTTCCCTCCCTCATCTCTGCCTCTTTAAATCCTGTACATCCGTCATGGCCCATCTGAGATGACTCCTCTTTCAAAAAATCTTTCTTCATCCCCAACCTGTTGTCTTTTTTTTTTTTTCCCCAGCCTCTGCATAGTTTTGAGGCTCTCTTATGGCAGACTCATAGATTCTGAGAACAGAAAAATCATCCTCTTTATTTCCTGTGAGTCTACCTGTAAGTGCTCTAAGTACAGGAGTTATGTATATCTTACTCATTTGTGTATCCTCCACAGTATATAATGCACTGACATAGTAGGCTCTCAATAAACATTTGCCGACATGATTTAAATGATTTCAACAGCCTGGAGGTTTGAAGTTGGCTGGCCATGAAACTCACTCCACTGCCAGGGTGCAAGTCTCCCAGATTCCTGCCTAGTAGCATCTACTGGATGCCGTGGACCGATGGTAACGTGTCCTATTTTCCATTCATTCTCTCCTTTCCAGAATTAAGCTTTTTACTATAGTTATACTGTTTCTTCTTCATTGTTTTAAAAGATATATTAGACAAAGATAACTTCCGTTTTAGGTTGTCACGCCTCCAGAGGCCACATCCAAAGTTGATGAGGAAGACTACATGTAACAGTTAAAAATCCTAGTCTTGGATCTGAACGCGGTAACGGGGTAAAGCTCTGGCTGTCTCACTGGGGAGAGGCTGTTGGTAAGGACAGACCCTTTTTATAGATGTGAACACTTTTAAACAACAACCATTCATCCAACTCAATTCTACTTTTGTTTAGAGAACCGCCCTCCACAGGGCCATGGGTGGACACGGAGTCAGAGAGGTAGCCTGAGACTAGATCGTCTTTGCAGGCCTCTTCAGAATTTTGTTATATTCTAAATTCACTAAAATATAAGCTCCATGAAGTCACGAATTCTTGCCGCTGCAGAATTCCAAGAATGGTATCTCGCTTGTTAAATAACTGAAGTGTACGGGGAGGCTTTGTGCAGGGGAGGGGTGTGATTTGCGCAGAGAGCAGACTGTAGAGTCGGCTATGGCAAAGCAGAGTGGAGCATGGAAGTGGGGAAGTCGCTAGAGCCACCACAGAAGTCCGGAGAAGCGATGGGAACTTAAACTGGAGGGGTCTTGGTGGAGGTGAAGAAGTGACCAGATTCATATTATATTTTGAAGACAGAAGGACAGAATTCACTAATATGGATCCTAAGAGAAGACAGAAATAACAAACTTGTAATTGAGCAATGTTTGATTCAGAATCACAAGGCTGGATAATAAAGCTTTAAATAGTTACTAGAACATCTCTCTTTGATTTTTTTTTAATTGTGATAAAATATATATAACAAAATTTACCATTTTAGTCATTTTTAAGTATACAGTTCAGTGGCATTAAGTACATTCATGATGTTGTGTAACCATCACCACAATCTATTTCCGGAACTTTTTTTTAAAAATGCACTTCATTTTTTAGAGCAGCTTTAGGTTCACAGCAAAATGGAGCTGAAAGTACAGAGAGTTTCTGCCACACACATTGCTTGCCACACACACCCACAACCTCCCCGACGTAGAACTTTGTCATCATTCCCAACGGAAACCTTGCGCCCATTAAGCAGTGACTTCTCATCATACTCCGCCAGACTTTGGGGATAGCCTCAGCCTATTCTCGTTTCTGCCTCTATGAATTTGCCTATTTTAATTTGCCTTTCATGTCCTTTCATGTCTGGCTTATTTCACTTAGGTTTTCAATGTTCTTCCATGTTGTAGTATGTATCAACATCTCATTCCTTTTTAAGGCTGAATCGTATTCTGTTGTCTGTATATACCGTATTTTGTTGATCCACTCATCTGCTGATGGACACTTGGGTTCTCTCTACTGTGTTTGGCTGTTGTGAATAAGGCTGCAAAGAACATTGGCATACAAGTGTCCATTTGAGTTCCCTGCTTTCAATTCTTTTGGCTATATATCTAGAGTGGACTTGCTTCAGCATATGGTAATTGTTTAACTTTTTGAGAACCATCAAACTGCTTTACACAACAATTGCGCCATTTTATATTCCCAGCAGCAGGGCACCAAAGTTTCAGTTCCTCCAAGACCTTTCAACACTTTTATTTTCCAATTTTTTGTAATGGATGTGAAGTTTTGTAGTTTTGATTTGTATTTTTTGATTTGTATTTTTTGATTTTCCAATTTTTTGTAATGGATGTGAAGTTTTGTAGTTTTGATTTGTATTTCCCTAATGGCTAGTGATGAGCATCTTTTCATGTGCTTATTGGCCATTCGTATATCCTCTTTGGAGAAATGACTATTCAAGTCCTTTGCCCATATTTGCATTGCTTTTTTGTTGTTGCTGAGTTGTAGTTCTTTATATTTTTTGGATACTAAGTCCTTATCAGTATGTAACTTGCAGATATTTTCTCTCATCCTGTGGGTTGTCTTTTCACAGATGTTTTGATGCACACATGTCTCTTAACAGATGTTTTGATGCACAGAAGTTTTTAATTTCAATAAAATCCATTTTATCTATTTTTTCTTTTGTTGGTTGTACTTGTCACATCTAAGACAAAGCCAAGATTTATCCTTATGTTTTCTTCTTAGAGTTTTATAGTTTTAGCTCTTACATTTATATATTTAAACCATTTTGAATTAATTTTTGTATATGATGTGAGGTAGCATTGCAACTTATTCTTTTATATGTGGTGATCCAGTTGTCCCAGCACCATTTGTTGAGAACACTATTTTTTTCCCATTGAATTGAATTGACATCGTTGTCAAAATTCAAGTGAACATAAGTGAAAGAGATATTTCCATATTCTTAAATCTGTTCTCTTGATCTATATGCCTATCGTTATGCCAGTAATACACTGTCTTGATTATTGTTGGTTTGTAATAAGTTTTGAAATTGTGAAGTGTGAGTCTTCCAACTTTATTCTTTTTCAAGATTGTTTTGGCTATTCTGGGTCCTTTGAATGTCCATATGAATTTTATGTCAATTTTTACAAAGAAGGCAGCTGGGAATTGATAGGGATTGTTTCGACTCTATAGGTCAATTTGTGGAATACTGCCATCTTAATGATTATCTTCCAATCCACGAACATGGGATGTCTTTCCATTTATTTAGATGTCCTGAATTTCTTGAACAGTGTTTTGTAGCTTTCAGGGTATAAGTTTTGCACTTCTTTAAACTTGTTCTTAAATATTTTATTCTTTTTGATGTTATTGTAAATGGAATCTTTTTCTTAATTTCATTTTCATTTTGTTCATTGCTACTGTATAAAAATAAAATTGACTTCTGTATATTCATCTTGTACCCTGCAACTTTGCTGAGCTCATTTATGAGTTCTAATAGTTTTTCAGTTATTTCTTTAGAATTTTTTATATATACAATCCTGTCACCTGCAAAAGCACAGCATCTTTACCTTGTCAAATCTATATATAGAGAGTCTCAGGAAACCAAGCCTTTAGGCTATATATGTCTGGAGGTGAAGAACTAGGTTGCTGAAGTCCTTGGACAAACTCAGCTTATAAGTATAATGAAGCCTGTCAATGACTCATAAAGGCTTTTCAAGGGCAGAAGAGAATCAAAGTTCAGTAAGGATATATATTATAAAAGAATAAAACTGGCCAGGATTTCTATAATACCTGTGCCACCAGAAGTTTAATGGGCTGTCACTTTTAAGTTTGTATTTCCTCCTCACACCACCTATGGAGGATGGTGAGAAACAGAGCATACTGCAGTGGTTAAGACCACTCAGACTGGATTCAGAAGGAGCAAGCAATCAGCCAAATCCAGACTATGGGACATTCTGCTGGAAAAATGACCTGGTTTCTCCTTGAAATCAATTATAAAAAGAAAAATAGAAAGTATGTGTATCTGGGGGTAGTGCAGGTAGGGAGGTAACTGTCAAAGAATACAGTAAACTTACTAACAACCAAATATAGTGTGTAAATAGGATACTGATTTGAATAAGCTAACAGTAAAAAGATATGTTTAAACAATTGGAGACATTTTAAAATGGACTATTAGATGTTATTAAGAAACAGTTGTTACTTTTGTTAGGTATGCTAATGTGAAAATAAATTCCTCACTCACAGATGCATAATGAGTATTTTATGAGTAAAACAATATCTGGGATTTGCTTTAAAATACTAAAAAAGAAAATAAGGAGGGGTAAAAAAGTTTGGAAAATGTTGATAATTGTTCAAGCTGGATGATGGGCACATGAGCTTCATTCTCTCTCTCTCTTTTAAATGTTTAAAATGTTACATAACATAAAGTTAAAATAATATAATAAAATTTATAAAAGGAGATAGAAAAACAACAAAAAAGACCTGGGTCTCAGTGCCGGCTCAGCTCCTTCCCAGCGAGGTGCCCTTGGGTAAGGTATCTGGTCTCTGGTATGGCGATAATAAGGGGATTGTGTTTAGAGCATTTGACACGGCAGGGGCTGCATAGTAAAGCTCAATAAATGTTAGAAAATGTTACTATGAAATAAATTAAAATTATTTACTGATTGATAGATTTGATCGTATTATTTAAACACTTTCTGGTGTCAAAATATCGACCATGGATTATATTATTATTTGTAACTGAGAACACTGGAAACAATGTGTTGATTTATTGAGATTTAGTTAAATAAATTGTGTAGATATTTACAGTAGAATTTTATGCATCTATAGAAATAATCATGTTTCTAGGTTGAGATCTATCAACTCTATTGCTTAGCATCGTTTTGGAGGTATTAACTGATGCAAACAGACAAGAAATAAATTAGAGGTAAAAATCAGAAAGAAAGGGGTAAAATTTACCTCTGTGGATGATACACTTATACTCAAAGAAATCCAAGTGAATCAACTGAAAAACATAAACAAAAAGAAAATTCAAGCAAAGGTAGTTAAGTACAAAAATGAATATAACAATCAATAGCTTTTAAGACATGCCTAATTAGAAATTATATTGGAAAAGATCCCATTTAACTGCAAAGAAATATATAAATAATAAAAGATAAACTCCTAAAAAGAAAGGTTAGCAAGAAATGAGCAATATCTATAAGAAGGGCACAGAGAATACTTGAAAAAATATGAAGGCATCTCTTATTCTTAGATGGGAAGATTCAGTGGTATAAAGAAGTCAGTTTTCCTAATTAGGATATAAATTTAATGTTATCAAAATAAAAATACCTGCAGGGCTTTTGATAATTTGACAAGCTGATTTTAAAGATTAGATGGAAAAAATAGAAAGCAAGAATATTCAGGGAAAAAGTCTAGAAAAGGAGAGTCATAAGAGGAAGACTAACCCTATTAGATATTAAAGCACATTATAAATGTGTGCTTCTGGTCAAGTATAGATATACATATTAATGTACTAGAATAGAAATCTAGAGATAAACCCAAATACATGTAAGAATCAAGTAAATTTGTTGCACACGTGTCCATACAAAAGGAAACTCTGAAAGATGTTCTTTAGGTAGAAGGAAAAAAATCTTGGATCAAAAGAACAGAACTGTGTAGGTTTGCCTAGTGGGGCGTCAGACATCTCTCAAACTTGTCTTTGGTTCTTTTGAAACTCAACAAAAATGACTTGCAGATCGATAAATGTGCCCTCTCCTGCCCACACATTTGAATATGCTATTCTTTGGGTCTGGAATGCCTTTGCTCACCTCTCCATCCGCCAAACTCATCTCGAGCTTCCAAAAAGTTCAGGAGTCATTCTTCTGTGAAGTATCCTTCTTTGAAAGAGTATGTACGATACCTCCTAAGTGTTGACTTTCCTCCAGTTTCTTGCATCTCCATCTTGTTCTTCATCTGTTATTTGCTCTTACACCACTGCCAGAGGAGTACTGCTAAAATATAGATCTGCTCAAAAATATTTTATGCCTACTAAAGCCTGTGTGTCTAAAAAATTAAAGTATGAACTTCTTGGGACATGGGGGGCATTCAAGGCCCTCCGGGATTCACCTCCAACCTCCTTTTCTCACCTCAGCTCTATCAGGTGTGCCTTTGCACCCTGTATTTGAGCCACCCCAAACCTCAGCATTCACACACACGGTGAATGGTGTGTTCACCCAGAACCTTCGGCCTCACGTGCCCTCCCTCCTCCCAGCCCGCTCCCCACCCCTCTCTTCTCTGCCCATTCAGGCCTTTCAAAGCTTTGTTCTCAATGAAGCCTCATCTAAAACCCCATGAAGAGTTAATGATTCACTCTTGAACTTGCAATAATTGGTATTTATTTCATTATGGTTGGTATTATTAGTTGTTTTATGTCTGTCACTAGTCTATAGCATTCTTGAAGTCAGGGCCGTGTCTCACTAATGTTTCATTCTCTTAAACTGCATAGCACCTGGTAACAAATATTCACGCACAAAAATAAATAATTTTTGCATAGAATGAAATTAAATAATGCCTGACACATGGTTAGCATTCAATAAATGTGAACTCTTCCTAGTGGTAATAGTGTTTTGTGGAAAATGGTAAAAGCAGCTGTCAGCTGCTTATTTATTAGCTGGCTAAGTTTTGCTCAAATTAATACTGCTTGGAAACCATTATAAAGAGTTTCCATTTCCCCTTTTGTTAACAGCAAAAGTTTAGGTTCTAGAACTTCAGAGGGCCTTAAGATATTTTTCAAGACCGAGGTTTATGTGTCACTTAATCTGGTCCCTCCAAAATGGAATTAAATATTGAGGTCTCTTTATATCCATTTAATCCCTGAAATTTAGTACTGTTCTTAGTCCAGAGTGAGCACTTCATAAATGTTGGGTAAAGGAATGAATAAAGAAATGAATTAAGACGACTTGTTTGTGACAGTCTCTCCAAACAAACTATGAGCACATCAAGCATAAGGAATATGTTTTATTCACCTTTTTATCTCAGGGAACCTCACACAGTATCCAACACAAAATGAGTGGTTACTAAATAGCTATTTATTAAGTTATAGACAAGAGATAAATACTTGGTTTACTTAAAAAATGCAAAGAAGGAAAAAGAAAATACATTTCTTGTATCATGTTAACTTGTACCAAAAATGTATGAGTACATTTGTGAACTGGGGTACAAAACAGAGACATTTCTACCTTGGGATATAGAAGACGTGAACTTGGAGACTGAGGACTCAGGTCACCTTAGTCTGTAGAGAGGTCAAAGCTAAGCAGGTTCCGTGAATTAGAACCTGGCCTCCAGCTATTTGCACAACATCAGCCCCAGGTCAACGTGGCTGGGCAGGCTATGGTCACATCTCGTAGCCTAAGAATGCACACCAGTCAGTGAAATTCCTACTGCAGCCGCAATGGAAAATAAAGGCCTTGGCTGGAAAGAAGGAAAGTAGGAGGAGTGTCCCTTGAAGAAACAACGAATGGGGAGCCTGAATGACAACCTCCGTATTGCTACATCTGCTTCAAGAAAGGCACACGACTCCCTTCCAAAGCACACCGCTATGTTGCACCATCGAGGAAGGAATGCAAGAGGTAGGGCGGGCCGAGGTCACATCCGGGGGAAGCTGGCCAGGTTGGCGATGCCACAAGCGTTGTTCTTGTTCCGAGCCATGAGGACATAGCCTTTGTTTCCCCAGTTTTCTCCCCAGCTGTGGGACCAACCAAGAAAAATACTCAGTACCCTCAGTCACTTAGCCACTGAGTGCTATGCTCGGCACTGATGGTATACGAAAGTGAGCAAGGCAGTTTTACCTTTAAAGAGTTTATAAGGTCAAGAAACTGAGAGAGGGCACAATGCTATGGTCCCCAAGCCAGGACAGACTGCTTCTGGTCAAGAGGATCGACAAAGACTTAAAGTGGGAGGTGCCATTTGAGCTGAGCCTGAAGGCTGGACAGAACATGGACCTGTGGGAAGGGGATGCCAGCGGAGGGGTGTGAAATGAGTGACAGAGGCGGGAAAGCACAGGACACGTGTGAAGATCATGTGGTTGGAAACAACAGGGTGCCTGACAGGGTGCGGTGAGGGATGTCTGGAAAGGCATCGGGTTGAGTCACTTTTACTGCCAGGCTAGAGTTTGACTCTGTGGCCCGTCACAGTGGAGCAGACACAGAAGGCCTCTGACTGGGAGTGACATGATCTGATTCGTGTTTTAGGAACCGTAATCTGGAAAACATGAGCCTAGAGCATAAGAAACAGGCAAGAAAGGCCGAAGCTGGGCTTGGTTCCAGAGTAAAACCTACCGGCGAGACGAATGAAGCTATGAGAACGGCTGGGATTGCTAAGGCAGCGGAGAGAACGGAAGACCAGAGGAAAAGATGCGTGCGCGGCGGGAGATGGGTCTATATTTCTTCCTAAATTGTTTTCATGAGTTTTCTGTCCTTTTTCCTCAAAAAGCAAATTCTCCAGTTACCCAACACATTTTACGTAAGATCTCTACCCTGTCCCTGTTCCCTTCTCGCGGTTCTCCAGTGATCCTGATCCTGCCTGGGTGTGTCCCTTATTCCACCCAGCTCTCTTGGACACACCTCTGCCCTCTGCACCTGATAAGAAAGGGCAGGGTGCGTGCGTGGGGCTGGGAGCCAAGAAAGGGAAAACATGGGACAGAAGCTGTGGCAGAAGGAACGCCGCCTTAGCGAAGAGCTCCGGTTCACCCTTAGTTGGGACTGTGATATAAAAAGTTGCTTTGAAGTAACTCCCAGTGTCACGGTCTATCCTGCCAGCCCTCCAGGTCACACCAGGGCCTTGGTCTGTGAACTCTCCAGAGTCTAGGACCCTTGCTCCTTGGAGGACACCCAGGACAGAGAATTTAACCAGTACTGTTGACCACTGAGGAGGGACAAGTGTAATTCTCCTAAATCTGCCCCCCAAAGTCACAAGGGAGCCGAGGAGCCCTGGAGTTTTATTTGTTCCCAATATTAGGGAAGGAGACACTTTTTTCTTGTTGCTGTTTACATCTACTTTCTGAAAGGCATTTTCCTCCACAGACTTCAAAATCTTCAGCCAGTTCTGATACACGTGTCTATCCTAAGTGCATCTAGAAGGGCAAAAACTGCATCAGGGGATATTAAGCCTTTCCATTGTCCCCTGCTGCTCACAGACAGACCAATGATGGAAACCTGCCTGAGAAATCGATCACATCACAGAAAAAAGAAAGAAAAACAGATCTAGTTCCCAAGCTCCTGGTTCCTGGTGCTGCTTCGTGCTCTGGTTAGCTAGGTGTGCCTTTCTCAGGGGCTGTGAGACCACCGGGGGCAGACGTCCTGCTCCTTTGTGACTAAGCACCTGGCACACAGCAGCTGCCCAACACACACTTTGGGTGCTGTTGTCCGGCCATCAAACGTTAGAATAGCCTCTGACTGGGGAGTTAGAACTGAAAAGTCGGAGACAACCTTCTCTTGATTTGAGAGAGAGAGGAATGCTGGGAAGTTGGAGTTGCAGTTGAGTGTCAAGAGGGTGCCTGGGGGACACATGCAGTGTTCCTGTCGTTACCTGTTTTTAATTATCCAGTGCTTCCTTCCCTTCTGGATCCCGTATCCCACTGCCAAAACCGCATGGTTCAGATTATCGCTATTGCAGTTCTCGTCGTAATACACACCTAGGAGACAATCAATCAAGGTGAAACTTTCTGCAACCCAAGGGATGTGCTGGGGTCTCCCACGCTAGCGGACCCTGTGTGGAATCCTGTCCCAGTCAGCAGCGCTGATGACAGGCGCTTCATGCTCTGGCAGCTGTTGGTTTCTCTCTGGCAGACAGTCTGACTATGGAACTAAGTCCTAAAAATGCTCAGTGCCCTCGAGGAGCCACCGGCCTGTCATAAGAGCCGGGTGCTAGCGCCTCACCGGCCGGAGCAGCTCCCTACCTTTCCTGTAAAACTGGAAGGAGGTCAGGCTTGCGTCGATGGCCACAGAGATGGGGCCCACTCGGGCCACCGCCCTCTTCAGGGCCTTCTCGTTCCCCTCAGGGATCTCTTTGTACCCTCTGCACTTAGCTGCCTTGCCCGTTGGGTTGTACATACAACTTTCATCCTGGAAAAAAAAGGTTGAAATAGGCAATGAGCTGCTGAGTGAGGACCTCTACCAATGTTTTGCGTGATGTCCATGAACTAACGGGCGGCCGACTGGGGTCTCTAGAGAGGGCCTGTTCTCGCCTCGCCATTTCAGACAACTGTAAAAAAGAATCTGAAAAGCGGATACCTTGCACTGTACACTAAAGTCAGTTCCAGGTGATTCTGAAACAAATGTGAAAGCAAACACTATAAAACCTGAGAGAGAGAGAGAGAGAGAGAGAGAGAGAGAGAGAGAGAGAGAGAGAGAATATTTTCATTACCCCAATGTAGAGAAAGATTTCTGAGATAAGGTTTTTTTAAAAGCACAAATCATTTTCTGGCCCTGCCAGACGTGAGCCGGGAGAGCGGGGAGGCACCGGCTGCTGCGTGGAGGGGGCGCCACGGCCAGGCTGCGAGAGGACCAGCCCGTGCACACCTACCGGGGGGCCAGCGTGAGGCACAGCTTTGGATGGACCCCGTGCTCTTGCGAGAGACAGAAGTAAAATCACACAATCTGATGTGAAAAGAAATTAGTAAAGAACTTAGCAATTCAGTCTGTAAATTTCCAACACTGTATTTTGCAGGTCTAGTTAGCAATGACATGTTTCGCTGGCAAGCCACAATTACAGAATCTAATGGCCGCCAGTGTGAAGGTGGCATATTTTTTTGGTAATTCATTTTCCTATGGACCACCCCTTCAAAACCCTAAAGTTGCATCTATAATACATTATCTAAATATTAACAATAATTGCAGCATTTGACACGATAGTCTAAGATTACATGATATCCTGTCTTAATAATGTCTCAGGATTCCTTAGTTCTCCGCCATGCCATCCGAACCCTTGATGCCTCCTGGTGCCAAAGATTGCACAGATCTACAAGTAAAATAAACTATCTAGGGAGTGGATGCAGAGGGACATTATGCCATGATACTTTCAAGTCAGAGTAACCTACATTATGGCTGGAATGAACTTAAATCACCATATTATCTGGCTGCTAGCAGCCCTACATATGGATCTCTTCCTAGTTAAGTTTTATTTTTCTTTACCTCCCTCCATTCATTCACACGTCCATGTGAGAAGTTCTTTCGGTTTTGGACAATAACTGCTTTTAAAAACTGTAAAGTACATAGATGCAAGAGAACAATTGCTCAACATTCAGAATGTTAAAACTGAATCTAATTGTCATTTTAATTGATTATGAAATCAAAGTCATTCCACATTACTCTAAAGTGCTGAAGAAATCATCTGAGGGAGGAGAAGTCAAATGCTCCTTCTATTCCAAAATAGGGTTTTGAATATTACGTAATTTTCACTTTAATTATTCGGAGTCTGAGCTATTAGTTAAACTATCTCTCAACAAACTGGTTAATACAATACTGAATAAATTATGCAAACTGTCCATGGATGTGTGATCAACTGTTAGTTCTGATAGTATTTATTTTTCTTTAAAATAGTTCAGTTATACAAACTTAAATCGGGTGCCTGGATTAATCGATATGAAAAAATATATAAACATAAATTTGTTTTCTGTATATACTGTTGGGATTTAATTTTTTGATATCAAGTGATGACAAAAAGTTGTCAAAAGAGTATTTGACAATTTAAAAGAGAATATTTTGCCAAGTTCAGATTATCTCACTAATTGGCTGGGTGTATTCAGAATTAAAAAGCTAATCTGTTAGAGCAGCTTCAGTATGCTGCGTCTTACAGTAGCAGCCCCAGAGTTCAAACATGGACTTGGGACCCAGCAGTTGTGAAAACTGTATGCGAGTTAAAGAAAATGTTTTCCAGCTACAAACTGCAACTTCTCTGCCTTGTATACTTGACAGCTAAAAAAACCATAACATGGAATGATAATGGGATGAAATTTACAAAGTACTGTTTTGATGTGGCCAGTGTCATGAGGAGGTGTTAAAATGACTTTCCTATATAGGTTGTTGAGTATCCAGTGAAATGGATACTCATTAGTTAATGTACTCATGTACATTAACGAGGATTTTATTGCAGCAGACGTCATTTCCGATGACTAAACATGAATAAATAACGTTCATTGCTATTGGAGTTTTTTAAAGGCACAAAGTGCAAAGGAAAAATTTAATAATTTTTCTACACTAAAATTAAAAACTTTTCCAGATTGAAAAACATAAATAGTGTGAAAAGACAGACACCAACCTACAACACACATAGTATTAGTATCCAAATATCTTTTAAAAATTCTTAAAAATCGGTAAGAAAGAGAAAACCTAATTTAAAATGGGCAAAAGATATAAACAGTCAATTTACTGAAGAAGAAATACAAATGGCCAGGTGAACGTACTAATGAAGATATGAATCAATGGAATTTCTTATACACTGCCCGTGAGAATATAAATTTTTCCAGATATTTTAGTAAACAATCTGACATTATCTAGTAAAGTTGAAGACGCATGTACCCTACGACTCAGACATTTCTGTTCCAAGGTGTTATAGTCTAGTAAAGAAATTCTTGCACATGTGCATAGAAGACATGCCTGGCAATGTTTGCAGCAGACAAACAGATCTAATAGATGAATCTTGGCTCTGCTAGTAACTATTGGTATGAATTTGAGTATACTGTTTTATCTCCTTAAGTGTCAATTTCCTCACTTATAAAGTGAAGATAAGTCAGTCTACCTTGCAGGGCTGTTATGAGGATTAAATAGAAAATGCACAAGCACATGGCTTAGCACATCACAGCTGCCATCTTTATTACTCACACTTGCTATTTCTCCTTCAAAGGTTCCTGTTCCAAAGGCCCCATGTGACATTATCTGCTGACCCCAAGTATATGAAAAGCCCTCAGATCTTCTTTTGAGAAAGATCTCCTTCTTATTGCTAAAGGATCTTATAGGAAGAAGTGAGTTAATCTCTAAAATTACAAGTATGAGGCAACTTGTTTTTTCTCACATTTTATACAATTTGTTTAAATGCTCCCCAAACCCATGAGAACATACAAAACAAAGCTACATGATTCATGAAATTAGCATGGTAGGTGTGGGGATTTGTGATGAGACTGGAAGAGCTGAGCAGAGGGTTTCAGAGACCTACTAGGAGATCTACGGAATAACCAACCTGTCCTCCGTTTTCTCTCCAGTGCAGAGAAGCAGACAGTCTGTGCTAGGCTAAGTTCCCCAAACTCTCTCAGAGTGAGGGAATCTGGCCTTCTGTGGGTAATTATCCCATCAAGAAAGCAGGATAAGGTGACAGAAAACAAGATTTCTAGAATTGTTCCCAGTGCAAACTATCATGCTGGGGAGGAAGGAGCCGGCACAGAGCTGTGTAACGGTCGGGCAGTCTCACCTGTCCCACGTACGGGTAGGCGTCTTCGGAGTCGATGCCCCGGTTCTTCTGCACATACTGGAAGGCGTTGGTCATGTAGCCCCCTCCACAGCCATCGTTCTCAGACACACAGTCCACCAGGTTCTGGGGACTCAGGTTCAAGAGTTTGCCAGTTTTCTTCTTGAGCTGGCCCTCCAAGGCGCCCACCGAGCTGAAAGCCCAGCAGGAGCCACACTGACCCTGAGCGCAGAGCAGAGAAATTATCAGTCATCGCCCTTCACGCTTTGCTTTCCCCTACCTGCATGACGAAATGCCACCCATTTTATAAATCCCAGCACACGTGTCCCCTTTGCTATGAAGTCTTCCTGTTTCCCTTCATTTAATATTTGTTCCATTGTCCTAGGTTTACAAATTTCTGATACATAATAACCTCTCAAAAAGTGTTTGTTCAGCTAAATTGATTTTCTTTCCCGTTTTGTTTTTTAAGATTGAGGATTTCTTGAACACACAGTATGTCTTAGTCATCTTGAATCTCTACTACTAGCACTACACCTGGTAGATTCTGAAAAAAAAAAAGTTTTTGATGAATGAATGTTAAATCAGTTGTTCGTCTGGATGATACAATCAGCATTATTAAGGTTATGGGAAAAATAATATTCTCATGCCAGTAAGAATGCAAAAACTTCTTTGAAAAGGATTCTCTGTGACCTAGCAATTTTAATTTTAGGATTTATTTTGCATAAATATTTGTACACGTGCACAGGTGTGCTTACAGCAACACTGTAAAAAAGAAAAACCAGAAACAACCTAAATGTACAAAAACAGCAGATGAGTTAAATGGCGATGGAATAGGCTGTGCTCTCTCAGCCGGGAGAGAGGCACCTTAGTTCCTGGTGCCCTCCTGCCTAGGAGCAAAGCAGCAGCAGTAAGTGCAGCTGGTGCCAGCTCAGACAGCGTTCCCAGGAGACAGGAGGGTACCTGGTTTTTGACGGGAGTAACATAGCCCTTCTTTCGATAATCAACGGAGTCCGGGGCTCTGCCCTCCCAATCCGGGATATAGAGGGTGTCATTACTGCGGGAGCGAGACGGGGGTACTTTGAGTCCAGTCATCTTCTGAACCACCTCTTCACTGGTCTGGGACAAAAAAAGAAAGAGGCCAGGCATAAGCAGGAAACTAGGGCAAATGGCAGGTCGGCCAGGAGCTCAGGCTCAACTCACCATGTCCCCCAAGTGGTTCATGGCCAGTTCATACGTGTGGACACCAAGAGCGGCCTCAAGATTATGGATGGAAATATGCTTCAGGTTTTTTTCCCAAATTAAACGCCGAGAGGTTTCATCCACCTAAACAGAGCATAGTGAGCACTGGCAAAGGCTGTGCCCTGTGCACGGTTACATGTGTAATACTCCAGAGCTTTCTCAGAGAAAAGATGAAACTTACAGTCACAGAGAATTTACAGTCTGCTTGGAGAAATTACCACAGGGTTACTAAGAGCACGCAAAGAGAAATTTATAAACAAATACAAGCGCTTTGGAGAGATGTCTAGAAGAGTTGCTAATGGATTAACAGCATTAATCTGAGAAGTCTTCCCAAAAGAAAACTGTAAGACAGTTACAAAGAAAGGACAGAATTTGA
>NW_006442103.1:18827651-18831910 GCF_000325575.1 Pteropus alecto
GGACAGAAGGGAGCCTGGAAGCCAGCGCTGGCGGTCAGGTTCTGGCCCTCCCAGCACGCCCGCTCCAGGCCCCAGGCACCTTGCTGTCATACTGCTTCCCATAGCTCTTCTTCCACAGCTCCCAGTGGGTGTCCAGGATCTCCTCAGGGTAAAGAGCAAAGCTCACCGCGGGCAGCAACAGTAGAACCTTGAGCCCCCACATCCTGGGGAAGGGGATAATTAGGGGACACTCTTCTATTTGCCAGGAAGTCCCTAGCCCGGCTTGGGAGAGGAAATACCTGGAGCCATATTTCCAGACAGGTGGTGCTTAACCCCTGGCAGCCAGACTCCTTTGAGAAGCTAATACAATTTTGCAACCCACCACAACTCCTCTCGCCAGAAACATGCAGGCACGAGCAACAGTTCTGGGGAGTTCGTGAACCTGAAGCACCCCTTCCTCTGGCCTGTGAGGTAGAGGAAAACTAGGCTTCATTAGGAAGGTAGAGCTGAGGGTGATTCACATACGATGAAATAGTGGGGGTTTGGAGGGGTTTGAGAGGGGTTCAGGTGGAGCACTGGTACATCTGGTTCTAAGTATTTTGACTTGGAGAGATTACACACACACACACACACGCACACACTTGCACGGACAGCTGGAGACAGTCAGCATGGGCTCAGCACCTTTCTTCCCAAGGCCCCTAGCTGACTTGGAGATGGACAAGGCAGGGTGGGCTGAGGGCGGTTGGAGAACACACGAAGGAGAGATCTCCAGCTAGGTTTTGCTTCTGGATCCTTCCTTCGAGGCACTCTTCTCTTCCATGCCTAGATTCTTAGCTTTCCAGATCTTGCCAAGAGGGTGACACAAAGGGCAAAGTTGGCAGTATTTCCTATTCTCTGACTGTGCAAGAACAGACTTAAGGTCTCCTCGGGCTTCTTAGCGCGGCCTCCTTTCTCTTCCAGCTCCCTCCTGGGGCAGGAAGCTGTCCTAATCTCAACCAGCTGCTGTGGGCAGGAAGGTTTTATTTTTCTGACATCAAAAACCACTGTGACTGCCTCACAGGACAAAAAGCCTCAGATCCAGTTTGTTAACAGACTATAAGACAGAAAAGCAAAGTCTTGTGATCATTAAATACACTGCTTCTTAGAAGTCCAGGCTAGCCTCACTCACTTCTTGCAGTGGCTTAATTGTGTGTCCTCCATTTTAAGAACAATTTATAGTCTGCAGCAAGTCACACAACTTGTGTAATTTTTGTACAGTCCATTTTTGTGTACTCTGCAAAATATCCAGCAGGAAGGATAATACATGAGAGCGAAAGTCAGTTTCTAGCTGGATCACATACAGTAAATCTATTATCTGTAGTGTTAAGGGCTTGGAGCTGTCTCAAAGACCAAGAGCACTGAGCCACCACCTCCCTGCACCACTCCCCCTGCCAGCTATACATTAACCCTTTTGGTACCTTTGGCCAAATCAGAACTCCCCCGCAGGCCACTCGCTGAGGGATGGGTAAAGGATTCCCTATACCCTTTGCCTTCACTAATACCAACTACGCTAGGCGAACATGCAAATCATGACGGCATACTACAGATTTCCAGGCAGATTTTATTTGGCCAGGAAATGACCTCAGAAGGGCATCTTTTCCACCCACACAGCCTGCAAAGTCACTGCATCTTTAACACTTCGAAAATGTGGAACTGGCAGGAATGAGAAGCTAAGGATCTATGAAGCTGAAAATGTTACCTGCTGATGGAGATCTGTTCTCTGGGCCGGGTTCCGCAGGGATGTGTGGATAATGTGGGCAGATGACTAGGAAGGCTGGATTTATCCCATCAGAATTGCGGAAGTCAGCTCCAGCTGTCGGCTGGAAAATTTGAATAGAGGAAGGAGGCGGGGATAGAAATGCAAAGAAGGGCACTGGGGAGGAGGGGAGGCAGCAGAGCTGACTGCTTCTGCAGGCCTGTGGAGCGTGCACGCCAGGGTGAACTGCTGGGTATTTGGTTTCCACTCTCTGAAGGGCAGACAGAAAAATGAGGCCTCAAGACATATTGCTTAAGTCGGGGCCTACCTTCTCTTTGGTAAATAGAGGGACACAGCCCTGGTCTCCCCCATCCTTCCTTAGCATTAACTATTTTGGGGGATTACATCTTTTCTGACTTTTTCCCATTACCCGTCTCCTCTCCAACTCTGAAACTTGTTTTCACATTTCTGTCAGATGATGGCATCAAAGATGACGGAACAAACAGAAAAGGCTAGAAAATGGGTATGTTGGGGAAATCATAGGTTCCAAAATCATTTGCATTTTATAAGCTTGTTGGCTAAAAGTTGTCACAGGTTCTACGCAGAGGAAAAGCTCTCCCAGCCTGACAGGATTTTGCTGAGGAAGGAGAGCCCAGAAAGTCAGATGAAATCAGTTCTAAAAGTAACGAGAAACAGCATTCAGTAATTTATGACAGCACATGAATCAAGGCCATAAGCACTGACAAACTCACATGTGACTCGTCATTAAAACTCTTAGATGTTGGGATGCCTGATGAACATTATCTGTCTCAATTACTAAAGTCCCCAATTCAGGTCGTCACATGAGCTCCTCCACGTGGTTCCGCCAACATCTAGGCATGTGACAGATCATGAGAGTCTAGTTCAGTCCCTAAACCACATTCCCAAACTCCGTTTTCTTCATAAACGGATGTGGGGGAAGAGGAAAAGAGGGTCCTTGGAACAGGAAGGATAACACATGAGATCGAGACTCGGTTTCTAGCTGGATCACAGACACAGACCCTCAAGATCACAGGTTTATGCCTGTGGGTTTTAAGATTTGCTAATGAACTACATGCTCCTACAGGGTAACCAGGTCCAGACCTGGAGAGTTTAAACGTCGCCATTCCTCACTGCTGTTCATCGAGGAGGACATCCTGGAGGAAGGAATCCAGATGTGCCCTCCTGGTCTCAAGTCCCAATTCTTCCCCTCTCCTGAGGACTTGAGCCATACCCCTCCCCCCATGCCATGGTCAGATGTCCCTGCTGATTTTACTCAGAATGAGTCAGGATCAAGAGGACAACCAAGGAATGCTGAGTGATCAGAGCCCTATGATTTCTGATTCTTGACATTACAGACACGCTGTGCTTTATGTTTGTATATTTGGAGCTCAAGCTATGGATTCAACCAGTTGTGGGTGTTTGTTGTTTATGAGGGGAAAGGAATAATTAAGCCGCAATCAAGATGACACAACACAAAGCGTACAAAAGGAAAAAATATTTTGTTTTAAAATACTTGCTACATGTCATTATTTTTGCCAGTGTAAGGCTCAGCACAGATGCCAGCAGTACAATGGCCAACAAGAAAAAAACAAAACAGTCAAAATAAAACCCTGAAGGAAAAGCAGAAACGAAATCCCCAGAGCAACTTCTCCCTCCCTCTCCCTCCCCAAAAGCCATATAATAACTGTACAATATTATAGTCCTGATCACATTTAAAAACAGGCAATTATTAAAAAACAAGGATTTCATTGGAAACTCAACTTTTTGGTTTCTTAAACTGTGATATAAATATATACGTATACTGCATGTGTGCACATAGAATAAAAAAATACACTGTCTCCTTTTCCACTCCATCACCTGGCACCAGACTGGAGACGAGAGGGAGGGAAGCCTCGTAATGACATTCTCTCAGCCTCTCCAAGGCCATCTGTGCCCCTCATCCCCTATGGCTACGTTTAGTATGTCTCCTCCTTATTCAGTCTTGCACTTCCGATACTGGCCTGCACCAATTAATAGAGCACTGCACACGGCTGTTACCTGAGGAAGGTGAAGAGCGACATCAGTGACCTGTGCTCACACTCATATGGCTGCAGTTAATGACTGAGCAGCCCTGTTGGGGTGAGTCCAGGCCCCCTCTGTCACGTGGGTTTCTTACACTTGCACTATAAAGCAAAATGCAATCCCAAGACTGGAGAGGGAACGAAGAGGAAAGAACTCCAGGCCCAGAAGAGACCTACAGCTCAATTTCTTGCCAGACTGGACACTGAGAGAATGGGATGGAAGAGGTTACTCTGCACGAAGGCTTGGTATTTGGTTTAAACTCCAGCAGTAAGGGTTCGCGCTGGGACTGCTAATCCAAGAAGTTGAGTTTCCACGCAGAAATAACCTCCAGAGCACACACACGTGTGATTCTGACAGAAAAATGCAGCATTATCCTTATGGCCAAGTCGGGGGTTTCTGAAAGTGTTTATCTTGCCAGCCTGTTTCTGTAATGTCTTCCATGTAAGGTGAGAGCACCAAAAGC
>NW_006442103.1:18832137-18842530 GCF_000325575.1 Pteropus alecto
CAGCTTTATCTCTAAGTGTGTCTGATGAGAGACCACCTACATCAACAGAAGACTTTATGTGTCCGCTTACGACTGCATACTGGCTGGGCACAGACGTAAGTGCAGCAAAGACATTTATTTAAACACTCTTTGGCTGCAATACTAAGTGAAAAATACCTGGAAGATTTAACTCCTTAGGACTCTGAAAAACAGAGAAAGACGAAGATAACATCTGAGACAAATTTTGCATAACTCCCTAGTAGGGAGAAACACAGAAACGCACATGTGTGTACACACACACACACACACACACACACACACACACACACACTCACTCACTCACTCACTCTCTCACTTCCTCACCCATGTTTCTTTCTAGAGGAACTGCTCACAGGCAGCAGAAGGAGCATTTGCTCACTTCCTAAAGCCCCATGTACCCTTACCACGTTCCACGGTCCTCAGTCTGAGGACATTTCTCCTCTCCCCTACCTAATTCAGACTTTCTTTCCAAAACAGAAGCCATGGGATCCGAGGCAGAGGACGTCAGGTTCCTCTGCTCTGTGGACTTAGCGCAAGTTGTCTCTGCCCAAGTTTCTGGTCAGGAGACATAGGAAAGGCAGTCTTAACCTCACCCAGCTTCAGTTTTGCAAAGGGTCCCCAAAGTCTTGAGGACTCACTCCATCTCATCTATAAATTATCTCAGAAGGGCAAGAGGGCAAGGGAAAGGCCAGAAGTGAAAGGGGGTACACATTAGGGGTGAGGGAAGGGCAGGGAGAGGAACTTTTATTGTTTACAAAAAGATTTGCTTTTTAAAAACAAATGTTGATTTTTCTCCCCCACCCCTTGTCCTCACCCCAATAGTTCTATTCTGAAAAAGAGGGGAACATAGTCAGGTCGGGAAACTCTTCACTGCTGTAGCTGCTGCTCTGCTCCCCCAGCATGGACAGCATCTCCTAACAGGAGAGAAACAAGTCTGGGTCACACATCTCTGTTCCTTCCCTTTAGCGAGCTCCCCCCGCAACGCTCCCTGAACCATCACCGGTCCCAGAGTTCCTGCTGTGCTAGCTCTAGCCCTCCTTACTCCCAGCATGATGCCTTTAGATCGGGGGTCCCCAACCCCCTGGCCGTGGACCGGTACTGGTCCATGGCCCGTTAAGAACTGGGCTGCACAGAAGGAGGTGAGCGGCAGGGAAGCGAGCGAAGCTCCATCTGTATCTGCAGCCGCTCCCCAGCGCCAGCATCACTGCCTCAGCTCCGCCTCAGATCATCAGGCATTAGATTCTCACAGAGGGACCAATCCTTGGCACCACAGAAGGTGGAAACCGCTGCTTTCGATGACAACGTTTTTCCTAGTCCTTCCTCTGTCTCCCTCCTCCAGTTCCACATTTTCCTTCCTTTCTAGTCCTCAGTATTTTCAAAGGGAGAAAAATTTGCTTGCCACATTTCATATAACCCCCTATAGGAAGAGATGGAGTATCTCTTATCCTCGTTGGTTTTCCACCCAAAAGGAAATCAGCAGCTTTCTTTCGACCTGTGTCTTAAACTAGCCTTTCCTGTGTGCTGCCTGAGACGACTCCAGGACGTATGTGAATGGCCCTTTATCACTATCATCAGCATGTGTACACCCGGGCTAGGAAGGAGGAATGTGATTCTCTTTGAATGGGCTAAAACTACTGTCTTTGACATTGTTGCACAGTGCTTCACGTAATTTAACTGGTCTCATCAGAGGCTATGCATCACACTAAGTTCACGATCTTTCCAAGTAATGACATTTAGCCCCACACGTCTGCACACGGTCTCCCCCTACGCCCCCAATCGCACCCTATCCACGCCTGCTCCTCTGTCTGTCCCTCCCCGACCCTTTCTGATTTCCTGAAGTCTTTTCACCCTCTCACCTGGAAGACCTCAGGCTGGCCAGGTTGCTGTGCTGATGGCTGTTGAACATGTTGCTCATTGGAACTTGAACGATGATGAGGCTGCGGGCCCTGCCACTGTGGCCAGACTCCCACCCCCTCTGCTGTCCGCGTCTGGAACTGTCCTGTGGTCTGCCCGGCCTGCTCAGGAGCTGGTGTGGAAGATACAATGTCAAGCCACCAACTCCAGTGCAGAGGAAACAAGTCACTAATTCCACCTAGAAACTTTCTTCTCTCTTCCAATCAATGCCTCTTCTACTTCAAAACCCAACCCAAATCAATGTTTCTTCTCTAGGTAGCCTTTCCAAAGAGTCCTCTGCTCGTTTTAAATTTGCATATTATTAAATGTATACCTTACATGCTTTTTGTTTTATGTGCAAAAGTCTTTTCCATGTATCGGACAGGTTTTAAATTCCAAATGGACTATCACCTTGCACTTCCCCAACATTAGCTCGTGCACCCAGGACACAAGCAAACTAGTTTAATAAACTACCAAATCCTTTCTCTTTAGTGGTACGATTTTCCGGGTGCCCTCCTTCTAGACCGAACTCACCAAAGCTGGATCCCCGACTGGTGAGACTAGGGTATGCAGCGGCACCAGGGGACGCAGTGGAAGCACCGGGAAGGGACATGGGGCTGAAGGACGATGGCGTCTGAAAGTTGCCCACACCGAACTGGGAAGAACGGGTCTTGGCTGTGGCTTGGGTGGCCACTTGCTGGAAGGGAGAAAGGGACAGAACACTGACACTACTGCACACGCCACTTCTGTGGGATCGACCCTCTCTGTCAATCCCTGGTTCTTCTGAGCCAAGCTCATCTCATTGTTTATTTCCTACTGTGTACTCCTTCCAATGAACTCCCAGTCTCTCTTGACACTATTTTTAGGCAGTTGTGAAAAAGTGAGAAAAGCAAAGAACTATGGGATTAATAAAAGTATACATTTAGAATTGTGATAAATAAAAATGGTTTAAATGAAAACATTTAATAAATTGTAAAGTTATATAAAAACTGGAGGCATTAATAACAGTATAATACTATACATAAAGAAAAAACATTTTGCATCATTTTATTATTCAGTCTGTATCGCATTTATCTGTTCCTAATGATATCTTTTTCTGGGTAACTGAACATTTTTCTCACCATAATAGTAATGCATATGCATTGTAGAGAATTTTAACAGTGAAGGAAAATAAAAAAATAATTGTTCATAATTCTACCACCAAAGACCCACGGTTAACATTTTGGGATAAGTTCTCCAGTTTATTTTCCGGTGCATTTTTTATACAATTAAAATCATACTGCATATAACAATTTTGAAGCCTACTTTTAGTTTTGGCTTTTTTATTTAAAGTATTAGTATTTAACTACTTACATTTATACTACTATTATATATTATGATATATAACACATATTATATATACTGTTATGTGTGTTATATGTCTATTATATATTATCAATGTATGTAAATATACAAAAGAATATTAGCTTTAGGCTTAACATATATAGACACATAAATGTTATATAAAGACTTGTCAACACGTATATTTCTTTTGTAAACAGACATCACTGTGTATAAATTTGTAACTAATTCTCTGCTTTGTTCCTCTACTTTGTAGTCCTAACCAAAGTGGAAACTTCTTAGAATTTACTTCAAAACCAATCCGAAAATCAAACCTATTCCAGATGTTCTGTGTGAGCGATTCTGATTTAAAGTGGATATGTGAAAACCATAAACGACTCTGAGGTTTTTGGATTGTATATGGTTTTTAATGATCTAGTTGCTCCCAACAAAGATAAAAATTGGAAGGTAGGTAGTAGGGGTTGCAGAGAAAGTGTCTAAGATTAACAATAACTTTATAGATGGAAAATAGCCCAACCAACCAAACAAGAAACAATACACAGACGATAAAGAGAGGGGCAGCTTTACCTGGGCAGAGAAGCCTGGGCGAGTGCTAGGGGTCCACGCTGGGGCTGCTCCCTGGGTGGGGTTGGAGTGGCGGGAAATCTGGGCCAACATCTGCCCTGCAGAAGCTGATGGCTGCACGATGGTTACAGGAGGGGCCAGACCACTATTTCTAGGAGTGAAAAAATAGTAAGGTAACGGATTAAAAGGGTGAGTTTACCATAGAATCTAGGAGTCACAAGACAATCTAGTGCTATCCTTGGATTCCCTCGACTTCCCTGGGGTTAAGGAAAACTTGGTAACAGAATTTAGAAAACACGAGAAAGACTGACAGTCACACACTGATCAGGACACACGGAGATGGAACCTAGAACATGGCAATAGGACAGGTGCAAAGAAATAGGAGGAAGGAAAGCAGCTTGCCTTGTCCTAGGCCCTGCAAGTTCCAGTGCTTTGTCTGAAATAGCCAGAGAAAGCTCGCGAAGAATAAAACCTGGATTCAGCAAGCGAATCCCTGAGTAGCCCTGTAAAGCAGCACACACATATGGGGCTCACCTGAAATTCTCGGCCGGCCGGGGGGTAGGAGGGAATGTGCTGCCCTGGGAGAATAGCTGTTGGGTGGCGGGGACAGTGCTGGAGGAGATGCCTTTACTCTGATCTGTGGACCAAAAGGAGTGGGGGGAGGGCCAGTCAAGGGGCTGTAGTGTATCAGTTCAGCAAGTTCCTATTTACTCAGGAGGTGTTATGATTAAGTGGAAATATGTTGGAAGACTACTGACTGGTCTGCAGCAGACCTATCAGCAAGTGATCAGAATGAGAATTTAAAGGCGAATGAGGAAGAAATATACCTGCATTGATGTTGGAGTAGATTTCTGAAAATCTTGGATCTCCATCTTGGGCAAAGAGACCATCTGACTTCTCAAGGGGCTTGCTGTGTTCTGGCCCTGCGGCTGTCACAGGCTGAACAGAAACCTGTGGAATACAGTGATAAAAATAACCATGGAAGGTTTAACATGACAATTCAATAACCCTAAAATTCATTTACAATACAGATATACGCTAACTGGTACCGGGGGACATTTCTTAAGGAAATGCTCACCGTCCTCTTCAAAAGCACACTAACCTGGGAATGATTGTAGCTGGCCAGTCCATCTCTTCCTGGTACCACATCCAATTCCGTTTGCTGTGGCTGCTGCCTATATGTTAAAGACCAGTGAGGAGATAAACAGGAAAAAAGATTTTTAAAAAGAATCTAGGGAAAGGGCTTAAAAAATAAACAAAAAAAAAAAAAAAAACAAAAAAAAAAAAAAAAACAAAAAAAAAAAAAAAAACAAAAAAAAAAAAAACTGGGACTGCAGACAAGCACACCCTGGGTTAGTCACTGCTCAATAAACGATTATTCCACTATTTCTCACCTGGGTGCCAGCTGCCCTGTGCCCATCTCCAGGGGTAAATTAGCTGTGGGACCCAGCTGTGGCCTCTGGATTGTGCTGGATAGTGTAGGCCGTGGTTCCTGGCTGGAGTTCCTGGAAAAATGGAGAGTAGATGACACAGAGAGGGGAAAAATGTATCAAATTCTCTTTGCACATAAAGGTCTGTATATTCACCTGTAGTTGGGGCAATCACAATAAATTACTCCTTCAAGTCCAATCCTAAGGGTAACCTATGACTTCTGATTGAACAAATAATCCACACTGTGGACAACATGGTACAAAGAGAAACGATTCCTATGGCACAGGGGTTCATCCTGTTGGGGTTCTAACTCCTCCCAGGTATTCAACACCTGGTTGTTGTGGACGTGTATGTAACTATGTGTGTATAGCCATATACTGTGTTTTAAAAAAGGGTAAGTAAAAAAACTGAAAGTACATACACTGAAATATTAAAAAAGACTATTTCCGGATAGTGTGAATTTTTTCCTCTTCTCTTATAGCTTTCAATACTTTCCAAATTTTCTACAAAGAATATTTATTTTAAAACATTAGTAATTAATTGTGTTGAGGAAAACTCTATGCAACAATGAGGAAAGCCATTATTTCCAGAAACAAGTTCTTAAAAAGACTTTAAAAAATTCAAACAAAATGGAAACACAAAACAATAGCTGTTCTGTAATGTAAAGATACAAAAAAAAAACCCCCACACACAACTCTACAAAGATTGTGACCATATACCTGAGTCCTAAGTTAACAAAAATTTCTAAAATTCAATCCACTGTTATACCTAGTTAATTAGCAGAGAATTAAACTTTACAAGCCCTAAAAATTGAATTGGAGGATACACACTCAATGTTATTACCAGTTACTTGCTAATTATTTATAAACGGATCTTCAAGCGATGGGTTTAAAGTTGATTCTAGAACAAAAGATTAAACAGAAAATAACTACCATGACAGTCACTAGGATAGGCCCAATAAAAAGGACAGTGATAATGTGGAGAAGCTGGAACCCTCACACACAGCTGACAGGAATGTAAAATGGCATAGCAGCTTTGGAAAAGTTTGGCAGTTTCTCAAAAGATTAAAGACCATGAGACACGGAAATTCCACTCTCAGGTAAATACCCGAGAGAATAAAAACATAGCCACACAAAAACTAGTATAAAAATATTCATAGCAGCATTCTTAACAGCCAAAAAATGGAAACGACTCAAATGTCCATCAACTGATGAGTGGATAAACAGAATGTGGTATTACCATACAAGGGAAAATTATGTGACAAAAACAAATGCAATACAGTTATACGCTATAACATAGATGACCTTAAAACATTATACTAAGTGAAAGAGGCCAGTCACAAAGGAACCATATATTGTATGATTCCTTTCATATGAAATGTCTAGCTAGAGTAGGCAAATTCATAGAGACAGAGTAGCTTAGTTGCTATATACAGCTTGGAAGGTATGACTTAAAGACTGCATGGTATGTGAAAATTATCTCAATAAAACGGTGTTTTACAAAGCTGAGAAAGGAAAAAGCTCAAAGAGGAGAAATGAAGGAATAAGGAGGAACAGGGACTAACAAAAGAGTAGATGCAGCTATGCTCTAAAGCAAACTATGGTCCATGGGCCAAATCCAATACAATGCCCGTTTTTGTAACAAAGTTTGCTGCAACACAGACATCTTTGTTCATTTTATTTGTCTAGGACTGTTTTCATGCTGTAACAGCAGAGCTGAGTAGTTGCGACAGTGACCATATGTCCCACAAAGCTAAGATATTTACTGCCTGGCCTTTTATAGAAAGAGTTTGCAGATACCTGTTCTACAGAAAAGTCCTGCCAGACTAGAGTAATAATCTGGTGTATAAAACAAAATCCTTTCTAGAAAGGGCTGAAACATGAAATCGAAATACGCACCCTTCAACAAATCTCAGAACCTAGTCTCTAAATTATTGTTTGTTAAAATCTTATCCTACCTGGATGAACTATCCTAATGATAAGAAACTGGAAGATGAGGAACTTCAAACTAGTGGTGTTTACTACTAGAAAAACAGAAGAGGAGGTAGCGTGGTAAGACTAAGCAGACCTAGCCCAGAAATCCCAACACTGGAAAAGGCATTCATGGTACATACTTCACGCTGGTGTTGGTACAGATGATGTACTCAATTTCATCTGAGTACGGGTTCTGGAAAGTAAAGGAGCTGGTTCTCATCCACAGCCATTCTCTGTTCTTAGACCGGAACCGGAACATGACAGACAGCACCTGGCCTTTTAATTTCACCACCTGAAAAAGTTTTCACACTATCAATGAAATCACAAAAAATTTTCTTTAGGGAAAAAAAAAAATCCCAGTTCTATAAACCCTAAATTACTTGTGTCACTGTCCTTAAAGTCCCAGTCTCTTTCAATGTTACCAACAAAACATGAGGTGTGAAAACTAAGTGATTAAATAACGAGGAGAGAGAGATTTACGTGTCTTCCCAGAGTCCCAAGCTATCTGACCACTTGTCAAAGTCAAATAGGAATAACGATTATTTCTAGGAGAGAAAGGACTGTTTGCCCACTTCCCTTAAAGATAATGCTGATCTAGCTGTATAAGTCTATATAAGGAATTTCTAAGTTTAAGGACACTGAATTGCTCTTCAATTTTAGATTTTCCCCCCAAACCTGAGACTTTCATAGCACCCATGGAAGTTTCTATAAATAAAACTAAGTTGGCTTTTTAAGTCATATTTTGTTTTAGTTTTTTAAAAATAAACTAATTTTAGATTATTTTAGTTTCTAGTCTCATGAAATAGGAAACAATTTTTTGACCCTCCCTCACTAATAATAAAGAAATAATAATGTTAGCAACTAACATTTATTTTGTTACTATATGTCAACCATTGGCCTTTGTGCTTTTTTTTTAAGAACATCAACATTTATTTAACATGATAACAAAGAAATGTGATAATAACACTTTCATTTAAAAACAGTAAGCAGCTTTTAGTACTTACATGTACTCACTGCATAATACATACACAATGAACATAATCACATTTGCACACTAAGTAGTGGGTTTTAAAACCTGCTTATTGCTGTACAAATCTATTACAATGAAGTATAAGCCTGGTACTTCAAAGATCTACATTTTTAATTGTTTTTCAAGAAAAAGTAAATTGATAACATTTGTGTTTAGGCTGATGAGTGTGGCAGTAATTGCTGATGTGACAATCTAAAAAATAAGAATAGCAACAAATGGAACGTACTTAGCAAGAATAAAATGGCACGTTTTAAAAAAATAAATAAAACTTTTACAAATCAAGCATAAAACAAAGCACTGAAGTAACCAAAATGGGGGGGGGGCGGGGCGGGCAGGAAATAAGCTTCATTGGAATAACTAAATTGATGTACTGAAAAGCAAAAAGAAATATAGATCCATCTAGGCTTAAGAAAGATTGAAGTCTGGAAAGCAGCAACTAAGAGAGTGGCTGGAGAGCGCCTATTAAAAAGCACCTTTATTTATGCACTCTAAAATCATAGCAGCAACTGATGTCAGAATAATAACGCTGAGATTACAGAGTTGTATAGACGGGCCATTAAAGCCGTTTTGGAATAAACATTTTCCGGAAGTGATAAAATGATACTCTGTGGCCAAAAACATCAGAATTAGAAATTTCATGGATTTAAAATATACCCTACAGCATCTTCTCACATTGCTGAAGGTCCATGTCCTTAGCTTTGAATGGTTTCAACAGAAATCAAAATAGTTTTTCTTGAGATTACAGCTGAGTGGACAGAACTGGTGATACTGAGGACACAGGAGACAGACTTTCTACTGCCACTGTCTGATGTCCTCTAAAAGCTGGGCTATGCGCTTTAACTCATTATCTTATTTAATCTTCCAACAACCCTCTGAATTTAAGTACTATTATTAAATACACATTGTATCAGTGAGGACACTACTGAGGCATAAAAAGGAAAATTAACTAGCCTAATATAAAGAACTGCTACCCAATTCACCAGATATTTTCAGGGTATAGGTTCTGAAAATTACAGTTAGGAGTCAGCTTATAAGTCAGAGTCAATCCCATTCATCTATAAAAGAACTGTAAAATGAATTTTTCTACTACCCTTCACAGTTCAGTGAAGCCTAGAATATTTTAAATATCTTAAAGACAGTCCTTCGGATGCAGCTTACTAACCAAACAAAAATACCTTGGACGTTATCTGTAGTTCCAAAGTACTGAATCTTTTCTGTTCCTTACACAGGCTAAGTACCAAAGAATGTAAAACTGTAGTGCCTACTAGGGGGTAGTGCTCAATTCATCAGTAGTCAAGATGTATTTGTGGAATAAAGGTGATAACAGATATTAGATAAAAATGTTATTCGGACCCAAACCAGGAAAAAAAGTTACCTGTTGGAAGCTGTCCCTTAGAAGTTGCTGGTCTTCAGGATGACAGAATTCTACAATATTCTTTCCTAAGAGTTCCTAAAAGGGAAAAAGAGTCAGATCGACACTTTTATGAGCATCTAACTCTCTGGCCCATTACAGGGGGCCTGGATTCCATTTCTCCTGTCTTACAATCCCATATTTTTTTTACTTTTTACGCCTACAGCATCTGGTCTTCCTAGGTGGTCTCCCATCCAAGTACGAACCAAGCCTGACCCTGCTTAGCTTCCAAGATCAGACGAGATCGGACTTGTTCAGGGTGGCATGGCCTTAGACTCATTTCTCCTGTCTTTATTTTAGGATTTTAGTAAGTGGGAAGAAAAAGAGAAATGGAATCTGCTAAGCAACTTGACGCTAGAGCATCTTTTTCAGAATATTGTACGTTTATTTTAACTGCATTTTTTACAGGTTTAAGATATAACTTACATATATCTCTCATCTTAAGCATACAATTTGATATCTATAGTAAAGTTTTACCCTTGTGCAACCATTACCACAGTCGTTTTAGAACACGTCCATTGCCCCAAAAGTTCCCTTGAGCTCCCAATCCCCTAGCCAATCACTAATCTGCATAACTCAAGATCACAAAGACTTTCTCCTATTTTCTTCTAGAAATTTTATAACTTTAGCTCTTACACATTTACACCTTTATGTTGATTTTTGTGTATAGTAGGAGGTAAAAGTCTAAGTTTTTTGGTTTTTTTTTTAATTTGGATATCCAATTCTTTCATC
>NW_006442103.1:18842562-18855316 GCF_000325575.1 Pteropus alecto
AACAGTCTTGATCTTTGTTGAAAATCAGTTGACCATAAGTGTGAGAATAGACTCTACTCCGGTCTACTGATCTACGAACTTATCCTTATACCAACACCACACTGTCTTAACGACACCTTTATAACAGGTAGTGTAAATCCTCCAAATTTGTTGTTCTTTTTCAAGGTCTTTTTTTTTTCACCAACCTCCTCCCACAACCACAGCCAGAACACCCTTCTGGCCACTATAGTTTTGAATGTTTACATAATGACTTATTTCTTGACCCAGGTATAGTGACCTGGTCTGCTGAATAAGAAATCTAAATAAAATGATAACTTGTGGGTTACTGTGCAAAAGCTTTAATTCAGGATTTGAGCAGAATGGCTTTACTAGAACTTGAGGTGATTACATGAATTATCAGAAGGTGGCCATAGCATTGTAACTAATTAAAATGAGCACTTCTGCATCATTATTATCTAGTATTAATATCAGTAACAAAAAAACAAATACATATTCATACCTGCTGCTCCCACCTGGTTTCACAAACCATATTTTTCTAGATCTGATGATAAAAGAGATCATCTCTTTCTGAGCTGGGGCTGACATGTTTGGCTATCTCTCAACTACATGATCGAGTAATCTTAACACAGCCAAGGGGAAACATGAGGCATAAGTGTCAATGGGGTAACGCCTCTAGCCCCTCACCTGTGGTTGGTAGCCAACAGTAGCCACACAGCGGTGATCCACGAAAGTGAAGAGTCCCTCAGTGTTGTGTCGAGAGATGAACTCTGTTGGTTGGCAAACATTACTCATGTCTGAGCAGTTGGGAGAACTAGTTACCTAAAAGTAGGGAGACGAAAATGAGATAAAATGACTCCATCCTTTACAGATGTAGCTCCCACCCCCTCATGGTCCCTTTACATAGATATGAGGCTCCCAGTTTTAGGAATCTCAAAACTTTCACATCTCATCCAGGATGGAAAAAATGACAATCACAAACAGAGAGGGCGTTAATACCAACTCCACTCCCACACATGTACTCCTCACCAACTTTGTAAAGAAAGATAAAAATTCATTCAACCCCAAACCCACCTACTTTCATTTAGCTAGGCTGTGTTCATTATTCAGATTGGAAAATTATAGTCTCAAGTAATCAAGCTTATCTATTTTATGAGACGAATCGAAATAATTCCACTTCTCTATAGTCATGTGATGATAAAATGAAACAAATCTCTCTTCTCTTAGAGCAAAAGAAATTAGTTGGAAATAGAAAATTCGGCATTGCAAAGCTAAGTATGTAAAAGATAAGGGGAGAAGATCCCCTTCCTCTCTCATCCTCTTCAGTCTCTGCTAAATCAAAGAGAAATAACGTTAACTATGAATGCCATATTCCTCTAAATACTTGGAATTTTATAGAATTCTTCGTTCGTATTCAGAGAGAAAAATAACATGGACAAGTCCTGTTGGACATTTCTTCTCAATGAAAAGGGATCATATAGATGTAAAATATTCATGCTTGCCTGCAGTCTGCCGATGGCCACTAGGCAAAACTTGCTCCCCTGGCCGGCCTCTGGGTCATCGTCTGGGAGGGAGACACCTTCAAGAAGGTGAAGTTAAAAGATTTCAGAGAGATCTCAAACTCAACTGCCTTCAAAAGTCAGACAGGTAAAGATTTAAAATACATGTACATATGAAGAGACTAGGTATAAAACAATAAAGAGTGATGAAAGATAAGAATACAGGTACTCGTAGATAATAGAGAACAAACTGATGACCACCAGAAGGGAGGGGGTTAGGAGGATGGGCAAAAAGGTGAAGGGGATTAAGAAGTACAAACTCCCAGTTATAAAACAGTCACGGGGATGTATTGTGCAGCATAGGAAACACAGTCAATAATATTGTAATAATTCTGACAGCGACACGGTTACTAGACTTATCATGGCGATCACTTTGTAAGGTATATAAATGTTTTATCACTGTTTTGTATACCCGAAACTAATATAATATTGTATGTCAACTATAATTTTTTTAAAAAAATAAAGGTAAAAACTACATAGAATATACCATCTACGCCAGATGTTTTAAGTATTTATATATTTCTATATATAAATTCATATATTTTACCCATATTAATTGTAATAAACTACAGAGTACAGGTCCCACCCAAAGTATTCTAAAAAACTATGCCAAACCAAACACATTCATTCTGTGACTGTATCATAGGCAAAGAACAGATGTCTTGCCCAACTTGTGATTTTTAAAGTAAGCAAACAACTGAAAATGAAATTAAACCAAACACCAATAGTTATTTATGTCCTTTGGAAAAGAGAGAAGCCAGTTTTAATGTTTTATGTGGAAATGGAAGAAGGTTGCATTTTCTCTCTACTCTGCAGTTACATTCTTTTTACCAAGAAAAATAGTATTTCTTTGAGAACTATACAGAAGTATGAAAGACCATGTATACCTCAACTGTATGATTTATACAGTATATAAGCTAAAAAGTTCCAATGCCATTACTTCTTAAAATTTACATTTAGCTACCATTTACTGGGTGCCTACCATATGCCAGGCCCTGGGCTGGGAGCTTTTCTTACATTAAATCTATACATCGTCATAATGCTACATGGGATATTTTATCTCCAAATTAGAAGAAAGAAACTGAAAGTTTTTTTATAAAGGTCAAGCAACTTACCCAAGGTTATACCATTAGGAAATAATAATGCCAGAATCAAATCTACATTGTTCCAAATCCAAAGTTTAATCTCTTACCAAAATACACCACGCTGCCTCTCTGTTCTCTCAGTTTCTGTCTCCCTACAGCACCTACTTCCAAATCGTATTCACCTAGCTGGGAGTAATGACATTGCTAAGGTTTGGAAATTCTAACGAGCCAGTTTAAAAAGCTGATCTCTCCGCCCTGACCACCTTTCTCACATGCCCTGTTCAACCTCGAGTTCTAGTAAAGCTAATCTGCTCAGATCCTGACCTGAGGCCTTTGCAGAGAAGAGCCCCTTAACAAGTCGCTACAATCAAGCCATCTCCCCCTGTTCCCCAAAGTCCGGCTCCCACTTTAGAAAGCTTTCCATGTTAACTGTATTCAATTCCAACTGTCTCTTACACTCAAATACTTAGAACACTGGTATTCAGTATACCTTATTATGAATTTGCATGTTTAGAAACTACAATCTGTGACACAGCCAACACTGAGTCATTTTCAAGTCTGAGTAATCCATCTCTTCAACTGAAATATAAGCTCCGTGAGGGAAGGAAGGGGTCTACTTTTCTTTCCTATTCTCTTACAGTTTATGTCAAAGTACATTTCATATACCAGGTACACATGATAAGTGTTAGTTCACTTTCTTGGATGCTGAGGATCCTGCTGCACCAACAGAGAAACCACAATCCGACTTTCCTACCTGCTGGGGGCCAGGCTTTGATGTAGCCTGTGCAGTGGACCACCACGAAGTGAGGCTCCCCATCCTTCACAGAGCCAAGTCCATTCCTAGAAGAATTACAGATGTGAGGAGAGCACCCTCCCCAGTAACACATACGAGGCACTGCTGGCTCAGAACCTTTAACTTTAGGTTCTTGGTTGTTTAGAACACAGGATGACTGTACTTGGATCTTTCCCACCCAAAAGCCAACATCATATTTTGACCCTTGCCAAAGTAAAGCATCTTCAAGGTACTACAGCGGGAGGAAAGCGGTATGGCAACTTCTTTAAACAGGGTAAGCAAAAGCAGCTTTGGAAGTTCAGGAACATACGGCCAGGAAAAAGTAACTGGGGAGCGAGGGATGAGGGTGAGGGCTGCTGAAGGAAGTACTGTAGCAAGCAGCTGAAGAAGTGATGCTCTCTTTCTGTGCTTGGCCATCCCTTGCTTTTCCCCTGCTTAGGATCTCACCTGCATCTGTTCCTCACGAAGCTCAGCCTATTCATGGAGACTGGGTCCACAGAGCTACTGCCACACCTGTTACAATGAACAGAAAGATTAAAAGCAATTAAGCTGCACTAGCAAAGAATTTTCCATTCTTTAAACAGCCAAATAACAGGCTCTAGATATAACTAGACACAGAAAATTGGTAACAATATACCTAACGAGGAAGGATAAAGAAAAAAGATTTGGAATTTCTAAAACTTGTAACTTCTAGAATTTGAAGTTGAAATGTGCCAATGCTCTTCATGTGCAGACTCTCTACAGCAGGGGTCAGTATGATTTATCTCTAAAGGACCAGACAGTAAATATTTTCAGCTTTGTGGGTCATACAATCGGCTGCAACTAGTCAACTCTGCCATTATAGCATGAAAGCAGCCATAGACAATACGTAAACAAACGGCACGGCTATGTTCCAATAAAGTTTTATTTACAAAAAAAGAGTTGTGGTTTGCCAATTCTATTTCACAACCCAATCTATTTGATACATCTTATTATTTATCTTGCTCCTGCCTGTGTGTTTCCATCAGCCACCACATATTGGGACGCTTTCTCCCATCTTCTCTACTTTCCTCTCGTTTCTTTAAATTAATAAGAACAGATAAAACTTACATAGAACTTAATATGTGCCATGCACTAGTCTAAGCATCTTAACGTATATTTATCCGACTAATCCTCGTAACAACATTAAGTTGATATTAATATAACTCAACATTATTAGATGATGAAATCAAAACACAAAATAGTCATTTAATATGCTCACGATCTCAGAAGATAGTAAGAAGCAAACCCAGAAGCTACTCTAACCCAGAGCCACAATTCCATTTTGCACCTCTCCTAGGAAACTTTTCTAACATCCTACTCACCCCTTCTAATAAGCATCATTTCAGTACAATGTAGTCAGTTTCCATTATACAGCCTGAACTTATTATGTGATTTCAAGAGCTACCTCTTCTATCTACGTGAAAAATACCACCATCTTTTTTTCAGAATCCTAAAATGTATGGTATATAATTTATAAACACTAAATACTAAGAAAGACATAAGAAAATCCAAATTTCTACCACAAAAATATGCAGAAATGGTCTGAGTACATGGATGCTGTCTCGTGATGCACTGGGAAAAAATATTGGTTTTGGAGCCTGACTACTATGGATTAAAATAAAATCCTGTATCAGACAATACCTATGTAATCCTGAGAAGTTTCTTTGAGTCTGTTTTTTAATTGGTAAAATAGTAACCATGAATTCTACCCTACAGGGCAGCTGTGGGAAACAAGATGACAGACACAATGAACCTGTCACACCTGGCACTGGAGGAGTTGGGTAAACGTTAGTTCCCTTATCAAACACTTTATTCTGTGTTACAACCCATGTGGGTCTTGAAAGTCAAATTCAATCCAATGGAGACTTGGATTTAAGAGTTTAACTCCTGACTAGAAATCAAACCCTAAGCTCTTAATTCCTCCTATGTCAAATCACCATCTCCAGCTTGACACTCACCTCATACGGCAAATAAATGATCTCCTTGAGCCCATGCACATCCTCATGGAGGACTGCTGGCCTTCCTTTTTCACCGTTCCAGTCTTCAGATCAAGGATACGCCCTGAAGGAGAATGTGAAGAGCAGTCTGGAGTGCACTCTTGGTTATGGGGGAGAGGGGGAAAGATACTGAAGGCAAAGATAAGTAAGTCATCTATTCATGCCCTTCAAGCTCCTTGTTTATAACAGGGCAGGCTAAAGGGGATGGATTTTTTTTTTTGAAGTCCAAAATACCTCAATTCCCACCAATAAACCTTACTCCTTATGTTCAAAGATAGCAGTGGAGATAATCCTGTGCAGGGGAGGGCAGGAGTGGAAAACAGTGTGGACAAGCAAGAGGCGAGGCTACAACCTGGGTCTTCTTTTTATACACAAGCACGCACATATGTGTACATGCATACACAGACGAGCACACACACTCTGAGTGAATGTCACTGGTTTGAAAACATAATTTTATGTGCTTTAGAAACATCTATCTGAAACTAAAATTTTTATTACATAAAAACCAATGGGAACTTTGGGGAAAAAGCACTAGAAAAAGGAAATTCATTAAAACGTGAGAAGAAAAACTAAAAACCAACATTAATATGATCATGATGGACTTTCCTGCATTTTATTTTAATTACCAGTTTTGATCTGCTTCCACTTTAAAATTTTTTCCAGAGTTGCTTAGAAGCAGATGTGACTTTTTTCCTTTAGCAAAACTCTGACAAAAAGACTAAATATCATTAAAATGGAGGGTGGTGGGGGACCAAAACCAAAAACAAGACAGAAAAACAGATACAGAAAAAAACCCTTATACACAGACTGGTAACTACTCCCCTCTAAAAAAAAAATCTATTATCACAGGACCTAGTACAAAGCCAAACCCAAGCAGAGAGAAAAGCAGAGAGAAAAACAGAGATATTTAATTCTTTTAGAATGGAAAAAAAGAAGTTTATTGTAGGGTTGGCCTTTACTGTTTTATTCACACTAATATTAAGATTAAAGTAAACTTTTAATGAGCATTGTCATTAACGAAACATTTTCTGAGGAGAAGCTATAAAGTATCTTATCGGCATGTGAATAAAAAGAACTGATTATATTCATTAAAGGAGAAAATTCTAGAAGCTGTGCCAGAGCCAATAAACAAATTTAAGAGCTAAAACACTTCTTCTGTCTCAGAAAAAAGAGAAGGACTTCCTGTCATTTAACATCCACCTGTCGCATACCTGTCAGGGCATTTTCCGAGGTGGAAAGCTGCTCACGAAGTTTGTCTACGTCGTCGGGGTGCACCTGGTCATAGAGTGTGCTGCCGAACCAGTCAGACTGTGGCTGGTTCAAAACAGGGGTCACTGAGTCAGAGACATATACCACCCGGCCTGTCTCACACGAGACAATAAACAGAAAGCCATCTGCTGCCTCCAAGATCAAGTGTTTCAGTTCCTGACCAAAGAAGAGAAAAAAAAGTTAATACTGAACTCTGAAGAAACAAGTATTATTCATGGAAAGAAGTAAGACACTTCCGGCCCTAAGCATTTTCTCCATAAGCGACTGCTGGCTCCTGCCTGATCCACAGCCAAGCTCTGAGCCCTGAACGTAATCACCTTGGCTGACAGGATAGATTTTTCCAACAGGTATTTCCTCAATGTGTCTATGTCACTATCCACCTCATCTGCTTCATCTCAGGACTCAAGAAGGGGAATAAAAAGACTTAGTACTACCAGTGATTGAGCTCTTGATTTCACCCCCTCTGGTCTCTTTTTAGGATCTTCCTCTACAAATATTCCCATTTTTCTCTCTCTTTCCTCTCAGACCTATAAACATGATCAAGCTTTCTCAATTCTATACAAATCTTCCCTCAACTTGGCCCAATTCAGCTCTCATGCCAACATCACATACTAATGTTAGAATCACTGGCTCTATCCTTTTACCTTTCATTTCTCAACCCACTGCCGTCTTCACTCTAAACCACAGCATTCAGGTTTTTTCCCCAGGAGGTTGCTAATTGTCAACTTAAGTCCCCTTTCCTGAGTCGTTATTTTTTTATCTCTGCAGAATCTGACAATGTCGTCCATTCTATCCTTTGAATTTCATTTTCCCCTAGCCCCTGTGACTCCACACTCCAACTTTTGCTTGCTTTCTAAATGCCCCTTCTCTGCTTCTGGCTCCCTTTCCTTGTTCAAGTCTTAATTGTAGGCATTGCAAAGATTCTATCTTAAGTTCTCTTCCCTATTCCCACCATGCCCTCTCCCTGAGAGAGTATGTCCACTCCTCGCTCCTATGAAAGGAGAGCCCAGTCCACTGCTCTATGCCTGCCTGACCCTTTCCCTTGAGCTTTAAGCAGTATCTGTTAAACATCTCCAAACAGGCGCTCCAGACAGCAACTCCACTTCAGCATCTCCAGACCTGCCGTTACTTCCCCTTCCAAAAATCCGTCCGTGCTCGTCCAGCGTTCATTCCCTTTAAGAGTTATCACCTTCCTCTCAGGCTCTGAGCCCCTAAAATCTAACTACACTTCAGCAATAACTCAGTTTTATCAATTCTATTTCCCAATACTATGTCACTGTCTTAGCCACCTTATGCCAAGACTAATGAAGTGGTCTCCCTGCTTTCTCTCTCTCTAATGCATCCTTAAAATGTTTCCAGGTCTACTATACTTTTTAGATGGCTCTCCACTGCCTAAAATTAAAAACTAAATCCTATGACACCTAAATAGTCCATCATCAGGTCCCAGCCTACCTTCCAATTATCATCCCTTCCTACTACCAAGTAGGCACGCAAAACTACTTGATTTCTTTGTGTAACCCAATCATTTTCACTAGGCTTTTGCTCAGGTTATTCCCAATATTTACAACACTATCCCCCTACTCTATTTCTCATATTTGCACTGCTGCAGGACTTATTACCGCACCCATCTCATAGAACTGATTCTGTGTTTATAATACGATTTCCACCAGTGACAATCTCTCAACATTCTTTACATTTCTCATACCACAAAGCACCTGGTGAGCCCACAACAGGTGCATAACGGGAGATCGTTGAATCAATATCTGCATATGTGTTGTTGGAACAATTGATAAACAATTTTGATGTACATATATATAAAATCTGTGCTCTATGTGCTTTCACTGAGACCATCCTATTCGAAAAGTTCTTCTTTTTGCTTTCTTCCAAACTGTATTCCTTCCTTCTTTCTAATGCTTGGACTAAAAGAGTGGCATCACAGGTCAGTTTTTTTCTTCCTTATACTTCCTGGATTTTCCATATTTTTCTGCAATAACCATGTCCTATTTTTAATAATCAAGACAGGACATGGAACATGGCTTTCTTACTCTTGGGCATCTCTGCTGACCATCCTTGCTCAGGCCAGGGCAGTCTATTCACTTTAGCCATCTCTCCGGTATACACCTACTATATCTAGTCCCATGCAAATCATTTAGGTGTTTTTTAGTATATGTGTGCCAAAGTGAGCACTCATACTTTTTTAAAGGCATTTCTTCTCTGTATTCATTTTCCTATCATTTTTCACTTATGCGTGTATCTTGCCACTCACACATTCGTATTCAGACTGAGTTTCTGAAAGGCTAGATATTTTGCCCTCTCTAGTCGTTTCATAGTGCATCAAAGATAACAGCACGTCTCTAGGCACTGACGACTCTAAGACTCCTTTTATCACTAAGACTGGAAGCTGCTTCGGGAACAAGAAATAAAATTTCTTCCACCTCCTGCACCCCTCAAGCCCAGGAAGATGGCTGGGCACATGGGCACAGTCATCTCTCCTCCCTGTGCCTCCACTGACTGTTCTTCTTTCATCTTCCAGGCTGCGTTCATGAGCGACGTCCTAAAATACTGATAAGCTTTTCGCAAGTCTTCTCTATTTCTCACTGTCCCAATGCTAATAAACGTTATAATCAGGGATCAAAACTCACTTTCCTATGGTCTGAATTTTTCCCTTCAGAGCCGATTTCTTGTCCTTTGAATAATCTACAGCCTCGGCTCTACTCCGACCCCCACTTTTCAGGATTACGGTCATCTACTCCAAAAAGATGGAAACTGTCAACAGATTCTAGATTCTCAGAGCTGTACATCCCAGAGACCTGATCAGTGAGGAAAGATGGCTTGTAGGTGCCATCAGTGGATGTGTTGCCAGTGCCTCGCAAAGACTTCATGTGAGAAACCGCCATGCGTAAGATGGTTAGCTTGTCTGGTTTTCGAGCCAGGGCACTACAGGTGGGCACCATGTCTGACAGTTCTGTGATGTAGGCTGTCATCTTGTTCCGCCGCCGCCGTTCAATTTCACTATGATTTTCCCTGCACAGAGAAAGGAGAAGTCCCATCCAGGAGGTCACATCTGGCCATTTGGGAGCAGGGAGAGTGCTACAGATACCAAGTGAACTGCTGAAGGAATGTGGTATTTAGATTTAGGAGTGCTTTAGTCTCAGAAGTTAGAGTAAGGTTTGCCAACCTCCTCATGCAGAGCAAGCGTGGAACAGAAACTAACGAGGCAGACAGAGAACAAGCAGATATGAACAGTTCTATCGCCTGGAAATTTTACCTTCTATGTAAATTACCACTCCCTCAGAACGAAAAATGTTTTAAGAAATGACAGTCTTAAAAAGATGTTGATTTTATTCACAAAGTTCCTGAAACATAATCATGGCTTGGTTGACTCCATGTTTACTAATTCAATTTTTTAAAGCCTAAAAACATAAAATGACCAATTTTTTCCAACACAAGTATGTTGCTCAACAGTTGATAGAAGAATTGATGGTAAAGACACCCTTGGTCTATAGAATGTTGTTGGTTGTAAGCGTCTGATTCTCAACACTAGAAGACAGAATTAGAAAATTTTGACGTTTTCTTTGTCCCAGGTAATGCACGAAGTTGTACCTTCTCTATCTCAGTGGAGTTAATGCTGGTGCACTGAGCTCAAGCGACTCTAAGATACCATCTACTAGAGGTCCCTTACATGCTCCCCAGTTTGGGACAAAGTGAACTGAAGAGTATGGGTGGAGTGGGGAAGGACGTAAAGGCCTAAAAACAGACATCTGTACTTCATCAGGGGAAGTACACCACACCTCTAATACTGATGTCCTCAAAATCAAGATAGAATGATATCATTGTTAAAAATAATCCACTAGTTTTCAAGTTGGACTTCTGAAAAGCCAACAGTCTCGCAGCGTCTGCCACGGGGAGAGAACCAGTGACAGGCTGCGTTCCTGCTTTCACTTGGGCAGCTTTGCTGTATCTTTTCTTTACTTCTATTACACTTAAGGATTCTATTTGAACAAAAATTCTTTGTCAAAACAAAAAGAAAAAAGAAAACAACTAATGTAACATAAACCTCTTCCCGAGAAGAGCAAACTAAAGTCAAGCAGTTGTATCAAGTGACTTTCCCGAGAGCTGCCTTCGCACCCAACGAATGCAAAGCTCCTCCCACCATACGTGCTGCTCAGTTTTCTGGAGAGTGAGGCACTTAGTAGGAGGCATGAGTTGAAATGGTGGCAAAATGAGCTTGTGACCCAGTTGAAAGAGGTAATGGCAGATAAGAGGGCAGAAAGTAGTAAAAATAAATGTTGGGATCAATGAGCTATCTCGTACTGAGTCGTCCCAAATCAGAGACCATAAAATAAAAATGGGGGCACAACATTTCTTCTGCAATATTTCTTCCTTCTCGACAAGAGTCTCCTTTCCGAATGGAGAAAAGATCTCACCATACAGGCCCATATTCAGTTACTTTGTCTGAGAAACATAAAATTCTACTCTCAAACTTAAAGCACCTATTTTCCTAGTATCTGACAGATTTCTGACACCGAAGTCCAGAAGGCTGATCTTTCAAACAGCCACATCAAGGATGCTGAAACTTTTCTGGGAAACCACAAAAGATTCAATCACCAAAGCGACACCAGAACTGCTGTGACGACATAGTAATTTAGGCTGTGAGTCTACACAGAAAATATGGGTGAGCTTTCTCAAACGGTGTGGAGTAAATGCTGAGGCCCTTTGAACTCAATGCAAACACACGTATATTGATTAGTTTTCTGATAAAAGAGTAGTTTCCTGCTACAACACGAACTGGCACAGCTGCATTGTTTCAAAAAGCTTTTTTATTCTGTGAAACTTAGTGCTGAGATAAAGAGGAAAAGAGAAAACTATAAAACTAATAGCAATTTCTTAAATTCCTAAGTAAAGTTCTCTCAACTCACCACCCACTTGCTGACAGGGGAAGCTGAAATTCCTATTACACACAAACTTCTAAAGAATCTTGTCCCCTCTTGCCACAGAAAAGAAGAACACAAGAAAAAAGGGAAGAAAAGAGCAGAGGAAGAAAAAGGGTAGAAAAAGCAGCGTCATCTGCTTCATCATGCTAAAAGATACTGTTCTCCTACCTGGCAAGTCTCTCTTTATCCGCAGAGCTCTGCTCATCATCCGACCTAAAAACAGAATTAATGAACTAAGCTAAAATTTAAATAAAAAGGAAGGAAGGAGTGAAGGAAGGAAGGAAGGAAGGAAGGAAGGAAGGAAGGAAGGAAAGACGGACGGACAGATGGATGGATGGATGGACAGGGGAGGGAGGAGGGGGGAAAGGAAAGAAAAGGATAGGAAAGGGAAGGGAAGGGAAAGGGAAAGGAAAGGAAAAAGGAAATTGAACAAAACAGATGAAGAGAATAGAGGAAAAATGAAAATTTGGACAGGAACCTTGCCTGTAACTACAAAGCCATCTGTTAGGATAAAGAAAAGTAACTTACAGGACAAAGGTTAACACAAAAGCAAGGCCACTATTCATTATAAATTAACATAATCTGAACACAGAAAGCGTCTTGCCAATCGATCTCGATATACAGCTTGAACAAGAACCGAACACGGGAATATCGGTCTCACACACTGCTCCCAGTCTGGAAAGAAAATGATACCCACATAATCAAAGAGGGAATCACGATAAGAATGTCAAACAAGTGATCACAAACTCAATCTTTCTACAACACACAAGCACGCATGCATGTACTCACAGACAAAATAGCAAGCCGGGTTTTACTGGAGAGATTATATAAGTAAAATTAAGAACTAGGTTTCTGGCATTTTCCCTATCACTGATTTGATCCTAAAGTATTTCTATTCTAGTCATTTCTCATATCTCTGCAATAAAGCCACACATAGCGGGGTCCCCAGTAACAACCCCACTCCCCTGGAGGGGGCCACCAAGGATTACCACTAAATTCCTCTGGAAAACTGAAATACTGGAAGGACTGGTAGCAACTGAAGAAACACCGAGGTGTTGGTAGGCTGGTGCATCAGTAACCAACTCCATTTTAAAAATAT
>NW_006442103.1:18855331-18874125 GCF_000325575.1 Pteropus alecto
ATATATATATAAAGGTTAAGAAGCCTCAAATAAAATGTCTAAGTGTGACATATCAACAGGCCAAAAGACTAGCTATTAAAAATGACAAGAATAATTATCAATGTAGGGCATTTTCTATAAAATGGTCGGCAGAAAAAAAAATAGTCATGATGAGAACAATGTGAAAATTCATGTATATTAACAAGAAGAGAACTGAGTGATCATAAGTAGTTAAAAGTTTCATGTTCATTTGGGTTATTACAGTTCCTTAACAAAGTACAAATCATTTTTCTTTAGTTGAAAAAATTTACACATTTTTAGCTGAATTCCCAAGAATATGTGAAGTGAACTAGCTTAACGAATCGTATCTTAAAGGAAGGAGTTCTGTTGTTTGAAAGTTAAATATCCGAAATTCCTATTATTATTGCCTCCTACTACAAATCCATAATCCTTTATCCACTCTACTATTTCTGAATGAAACATATGAATGTATAAATACTCACATTAAGAAAGACAAATGAAGATTAAAATAGTTTGGGTCATATTTTCATAGCTTTTTGGAATTTCAGTCAAGAGACTGTGAACCCACACCACCGCTACTATTTGATGGCTTGACTTTCTAAAACTACTCCCCAAATATCTATGATTAACTTCTCATCTTAGAGACGGCTCACATCCTGATGTCTCACATACTTCAGTAAACAAATTCTTCAGTAAACAAATTCTTCAAAAACCTCTTAACTTCACTCCTTTGCTATTGCTACTGCCACCACTCCGGCCCAGGCCCTCATGATTTTATAGTTGTCTTATTATTTCAACAGCCTCCTATCCACCCCCTGACTTTACTACTTCTATTTTATCAATCCTATAAATTGCTACTATAGAAATATCTCATACGTATTTTACATAGTATCCTCTCATTCAAAGTCTATGATAGCATCTTACTGCTTTAGAGTAGTTTTAAACTACTCTGACTGATATTTCTTAGCCCTCCACATCAGTGCTTCTCCAGCATGGTCCCCAGACCGGCAGCATCAGCAATGGATAAACACTAAATGCCAAGTTAAGCACTAGAATTTGGATTATTCATTTTTCTGAGGTAGCTGCAAGCTCAACCTTTAAGAAAACAATTTACTATTCGATAATATCCAGAACAAACTTTCTAAAAACCAATATCTGAGTAGAAAAGGATTTACTGTTTAATAAAAAGCAAAGTATTTTTCATCTTGATGAATAATTCAAACAAATTTATTTCAACCAAAACTCCGGTCTCCACAAAAATTGTTTCTCTGTTGTCATTTTTTAAAGAATAAAACCATTATTTGTACAGACTTTGTAGACCCATTTAATAATAAATGTAACCAAGAAATCCATATTGCTTGTGTTCCTGTGGACACCCAGCAAGCACACTGTATGGCTATGATACATAAAAAACAGTGTAAATAAAATATACCATTAGTTTGAAGCCATATCACCTGAACATACACGGTAATTATAATACTAAGTTCACCAGCTTTCAGAACAGGAAAGAGACTAGACAGAGAAATTAACTTTCAATAAAATAAAATTAACTTATCAGGAGATCGATCACTTCTTAAGTTATATAAATGTCTTACCACTATGCTGTTCACCTGAAACGAACGTAATGTTGAATGTCAACTGTAACTTAAACTTATAAATAAATAAGTAAGTAAGTAAGTAAGTAAGTAAATAAATAAATAAATAAATAAGAAATAAAATTAAAACTCAGTACATTTGAACTGCCTGGACCTGTAACATGGACCAAGATACTCTAAGACATTACCTGGCAAACCGCTCCTTATCGTTAGACATCTGATCGTCATCACACCTGAAGGAGGAAAAAAGAGTTATTAGTTCAAAGCATTATATTTGTTATATCTATTTCACTCTGAAATAAAAACTAGAAAGGGGTAAAACAGCTAACAGAAAAAAAGTCAATGGAAAAGCACCACAAAGTCATAGAGAAAATAACAGTATCCCACAGAACTTTAAAAACCCATTACTATAATTTCTCAAGTTTCTGATGTTTCTTCTACCCTTACTTTTCAGATGCTCCAAAAAAATAGAAAAAAAGGCGGACCTCCTGAGGGCACAGCTGACTGCCCTATTGGCATCATTCTAAGGTTAGGGATAGTTTTAGCTTTTTTTTAAATTATGGCAAAAAACACTTAAAATTTACCATCTTAACCATTTTTAAGTATACAATTCAGTAGTACTAACATATCACACCGTTGTATAAAAGATCTCTACAACTTTTTCATTTTGCAAAACTGAAACTCTACCCACTGAACCACCATCTTCCCATTCCAACCCCTGCTCTAGCCCCAGCTCCTGGCAACCATGATTATACTTTGTTTTTCTGATTTTGACTATTTTAGATGCCTCATATAAATGGAATCATACAGTATAGCTGACCCTTAAACAAAGCGAGTTTGAACTGCGCGGGTCTCTGCATTGTTTCAGGGTCAAGGGTCAGCTGTGTTTCCACCCACGGTTTAAATTATACTCAGATTTTTGACTGCACAGGTTATAAAATATTCAACTAATTTGACCCTAATCTCTGAGATGTTCAAGGGTCAACTATACTTGCCCTTTTGTGATTGGCTTATTTCACTTAGTATAATGTTCTCAAGGTTCATTCATGTTGTAGCAAGTGACAGGATTTCCTTTCTTTCAGTGGATGGATACACATTATCTAGTCATCTGTCAATGGATATATGATATGGGTGGCTTCTACCTCCTGGCTACTATGGAAAACAGGGCAATGAACATGAATGTGCACATATCTCTTCAAGATTAATTCTTTTGGATAAATAACCGGAAGTGGGACTGCTCAATCATATGGTAATTCTTTTTTTCTTTTTTTTTTTCCTTTTTGAAGAACCTCCATACTATTTTCCGTATGGAGGTTGCACTACTTTTTTTTTAATGGTGGCCATCCTAATGGGCATGAGGTGGTATCTCATTGTAGTTTCAATTTGCATTTCTCTAATGATTAGTGATGCTGAACATCCTTGCATATGTTTGTTCGCCATTTGTATATCGTCTTTGGAATAATGTCTATTCAAATCCATGGCCCATTCTTAATTGTTTTGTTGTTGTTGCTATTGAGTTGCAGTTCTTCATATGTTTTAGATATTTATTCCTTACCACTTATATGATTTGCAAATATTTTCTCCCATTCTACAAGTAACCTTTCACTGTTTCCTTTGATGTGAAGTTTTTAAGATATAGTTTTAAATTATAATTTAAACAATGCATTTTAAATCTTTGATCAATGAAACACAATCCATTTATTCCAACAATTTGTACCTAATAACCTGACAAATCTTGTTTGCTACATCAGAAACCACAAAGAAAGATGTGCTGAGGGAAGAAAACCTAACTCTAAAAATATTATTCTCTGGATGACTTAAATTCTCCTCTTCTCGAAGCCACAGAATAAAGCAAAGTTTTATCAACTTTTGACAGGAAGTGCTTCTGAGAGATAGGTTAGTCTTACAAAATCTGCAGTTAAACCAGATATTAAAGTAGAGCCAAAATTTATACTGCTCCTTCACAGGCTATAAATCCTGAACTAATCTGACCCCTAGAATTTTCTTTTGAGCTTCTTCCTCTGGAGCTAATAAAAGAACGCTTAAAATTTTTATGGGGTATAATACAAAAACTTAGTTTTAGGATGAAGCACTCTCTCCAGGCCCAAGGATGAAATTACAAATCAGAAAAATAAAGATTGTGAACTAATTTTAATATCAGAAATCTAGAGAAAGTTTTTCAAAATCTTACCTCAAAAATTTACTATTCCCTTCTCCATCATCATCAAAATCCAACCTGAGGAAAACCGACAATAAATATTGTAAGCTTCCTGATAATACAGAATATTAAGAAACTAAAAATTCTCAACCCACGAGCTACTTGAACACCCACCCAAAGGAAAGAAAGAAAAGAGGAAGCAGACAGAAGTCAAGCAAAGCTATGTTACCTCTTCCTAACTGTACCAAACTGGACAAAGAAATCGGGCAATCAAAGCAGAGTATCGACTTTTACCTTTTCCTAAGACAGCACTCACGCCTTTGCCAAAGTTTTACATTAGAGTACAACTTCTATAAAAGGAGTAGGAATCCACTCGAAAAAGACAAGAAAAAATGAATATGAATAATTTGGGCCCATTTTTTATTTCTACAGTCTAAGCTATGTTACCAGCTTTCTGAAACATCTTTCAAAACTGTGATGTTATACAGGGAGTGATTTAAGACTTCAGAAGGTTGTTAATCCTTTTTTGCTTCATTCATTTAATAAACATGTAATACATACTATGTTCAAGACACTTCACAAGATGAGGTAAAAACAAGAGACTTGCCTTCAAGGGACTCCTTGCCTCAACAAATACGAATATACGACAAGTGAGAATGGGAAAGTGCCATGTGAGGAGCACAATCAACATGCTATAGATGTTCAGTGAAAGCAGAGGTGACTTTCATTTCAGGGAATTAGGGAAGATTATAGGTAACAAGGAAGGCCATTCTCCTATTAATCTCTGCACTCTGTTAAACTAAATAAAACATTACTCATGGTGCCACCTTAACCCAGTGATCTCTTGGTGTCTATACTAGCATGACAACCTGCTATCATGGGCCTCTAGATGGGTTATATATGTATGCAGCATCAATCCTGAAAGTGTTCATTCTTCTTCCTCCCTGTAGTCCCTGATCACCTGTCAAATTCTACTTACCCAATGACTCCATTTCTGAGAATCTACGCTAATGAAATAATTCAAAAAATTTATGTACAAAGATGTTTATTGAACATTACATGTAATAGCAAAATCTCCAAAACAACTTAAATGTCCCAAAATAGAAATTAAGTACATCCCTTTATGTAACTATTAAAAATTATGTATATCTAGAATATGTAACAATATTTTCTAAAAGATTAAGACAAGGCTATTTAAAACTATATGTAACTTTTAAAACCCTACATATAAAGAAGTAAATACACTAAAAAACTGATGAGATGCCTTTGGGTAGCAGGATTATCACTATTTTATTTTTCTTTTTAACTTTCTGTATTTTCCAATCTTTTTAAAAGAATGTGTACTGCTTCTTTTAATATATTTTCCTGATTTCCAATATACATTCATCTCAGAAAAATCTGGAAGTAATTAAAAACAAACAAAAAAATGTCTCCCATAAACTCATCATCCAGAAATTTGATGAGTATCCTTTCAGTTTTTTTGCTATACGTACATTACACATACTTTTACTGATAGAGTGGTAGATTACATACGCTGTAACCCTTCTTTCAATACATGTAAACATTTTTCTGTACTGATACATATTTGTCACTTCTAATGGCTTACAGTATTCCATTTTTAAATATGCTGTAACTATACTGTAAGCTCCTAATTTTGATATTTATGTTGCTTCTGTTTGCTATTATATATAACCATAACACTGGGTTTAAGAGAGTAGACTCTAAACCTAACTTCTCAAGGTTCACATCACAGATCTTCCACTTACCAGGTTCAGAACCTTGAATTAAGTTATTCACCCTACGACTCAGGAAATGAGTGAAAATGTGTAAAGCCCTTGGAGACATAACAAGTCTTAATATCTTACTGATGCTCCCCCCTGAACCCCGGATCACTCTTGCATTACTACTGGTGGCATAAAACTTAAAGACTAGCTATCATGTCAGCTATGTAATTCTTAAAAAGAAAAGAAAAAGGCAAATTTAATTTAAAAAAAAAAAAAAACTGGTAAAATACTACCTATTCTTCCAGGTCTTGCTAAACCAACCTCCTTTCCGAAGCCTTTCCCAAACTTTACCAACCAACTGTGGTATTTCCATACAATGAAACACACAGCACTGTATTGTTCCTTTCTTATCAAACTTGGCACATTCTATCTTGTATTCTATTTATGTACTGATGACCCCTGTCAGAACATAAGCAACTTAAAGACATGGATTATGTCTTATTTTTCTTTGTATCCTATTAGCAGTCAGCTCAACACCTTACACTAATCAGGCATTTCATAAATATTTCTGGAACTGAATGGACTCTGCATTCCAAATCAAGCAACATATCAATAACTTAGAGGAGAAGCATTCTAGAGTTCAGCATTCTCTAAATTCAGAAAAGTAAAAAGCCTGCCAAAAACATTTTGAGAATGCAGAAGCAAAGCTCAATGAAAGCAGCAAAGTTTTCTCAGCAACAATGAACTCTCTGGGCTTAGCCACAGTCCTTTACTTGGCAGAGAGTTTTGGTTTAAAAAAAAAAACTATTTATAAGAAACTTAGATAAAAACATCAATGCTAAATAAAGAAAAAAATCCAGGGACTAAAGACAGTTAATCTGAGGGCAGCACAGTATATAACCAGTTGAAGTGAGAGAGGAACAGCTACGAGGGTTCAGCATCCACATCAACCCGCTGGCTCTCAGGAGAGACGTTCCCAGCGCAACACACCCAAGCTCACCCCGGCCGCCGTTTAATAGGTCTCTGGACAATGGCTCCTCCACCTTGAATCCCAGGCCCAGGATTTCCAGATGCAATGGCTGGACCCAGTGACGGTACATCTGACGTCATTTCTGTCAGAGAAAAATGGAAATACATATTTTAAAAAGATGGTCCTTGCTTATCATCATGTTGTCTAGAAGAAAGGCTCAAGCTATGGATAAAAAAATCTAAGTACTTTGCTAGAAAACGCAAGTGCTCATATCCAGACTGTTCTTCTTGCATTCTTACACTGGTAAAAGGTTTCCCTAGACTTCGGTTCTTTCCATTTCATAAGAGTTCGGAAAAAGGAATACAATATTTTGCAAACTTCACTTTTATAAGCTTAAAATAGTGACATAATAGTAATCCAAAACACACACACCCACAAATCGGTTTATACATCTCACTCAAGCAACACTTAGCTCCCTTATTTTGTTAAGAAAATACAAAAAATAAAAATAAAAATCACCAAAATTCCAATACTCAAAAAAAAAGTATACAGAGTAAAACTATAAGTCCCTTATTATGCCTCCTCTCCAGCCTCCTTTACCCCTCCCCTCTCCTTTATAGTCTATCTCATCCTCCAGAAGTAACCAACTGTTAACAGCTGAGCTCATCTTGTCTTATTTTTTCCCTTGGTTTATATATACCTCTCCTAAAAAAAAAAAAAAAAAAAAAAAAAGGCACTTTTTAAAATAAAAATGGAATCTTGATCTGCAATTTGCTTTTGTCGTTTAAATATATATCATGGATATCTATACATACACACGATCACAGACATATACATACCTCATTCTTTTTCATGACTTCAATTGTATAAATATATGTTATTCAACCATTTCCCAACCGACCAACATTTAGGTTGTTTCTATTTACTACTTTACTATTATGAGGTTTTTACTTTATTTAAACTATTATAAATAATGCTCCAAGAACATTTATGTGTACACCTTTGAATTTTCTTTTGCTATTTAGGATAGATTCCTAGAGATGGAATTCACTGTGTCCAAGTATATAAGCATTTAAAATTTTGATGAACACTGCTAAATTACATTCTAAAGAGGCTGTTATGATTTATGGTCCCATTAACAGGATATGAGAATACCTATTTTCCTCACCGGCACTGAATATTAAACTTTTTAATTTTACCAAATCTGGCAGGTAAAAATAGTACATTATTTGTTTTAATTTGCATTGTTTAGTTTTTATATTTACCTTATACTCTCATCTAGAATCATGAGTTGACTCTTCATATTTTTTATGTTGAATATGGACTTTTTCTAATGAATTTACAAGATCAATAAATAAAAGATATTAAGTCCTTTGTCTATTATGTTATTACAAATATTTTCTCATTACCTATATTTGTCTTTAATAATACATTTTGCATTTTTATGTTGTTAAATTTATCAACATTTTCCTAAATAATTCCTGGATTTGTCTTGTTTAGAAAGCTCTCCAACCTCCAGATTATTTCTGTATTTTCTTATACTTGTTTTTCAGATTTTTAATCCATCCAGAATTTATTTATGCATGCCTAGCATAAAGTAGGACGCCAATTATTTTCTTCCAAATTGATAGCTAATTATTCTAACATCATTTGCTAAACAGTCCATCCTTTACTCACTAATCTGAACTGACTCCTTTATTATACTTTAAGTGTCTATAGATAATTATCTCTTTCTACACTTGTATTTTGTATTAATATTTTTTCCTGCTCCTATGTCAATATTAAATACTTTAAATACAACAGCTTTACCTAACCTTTTAATTATCAAATAGGAAAGTTCTCTGTTCCCCATTAATTCTTATTAAATGTCATATACTTATTTCTGCTTCCTTGACAACAGAATAAATGTACTTTTCCTTTTCCTTCTGCTGAGTACAACTGAAAGTCCTGGACACTGAAAAGTGAAGAGAAGGCAGACCAGCTAGGGACACAGGACCTGAGGAATGATATGGTGATGAGTTCCCCTTGGTTTTCTTTTTTACTTCCTATATCCCAGGTATGGGGCTGGAAAAGTCTGCAACTAGGCAACCTGAAGGAGTACAGACAAAAATAGCTCCACCAAAAGCCTGCTCTCTATAGCCAAAGGATCAGGAAAAGGGGTCGCTTACCAAGACAGAACATTCTTAAACAACAACTACTACCCCAGCCAAACACTCCACTTACACCCTGCCAGCAAAGGCTGAGTTGGGAGGCAAACCATACATACTTGTGAGGTTGTAATAAGGTACCCTGAAACCCCTCCAGGGATGGTGTCAGAGGCCAAGTAGGGTCTTGGAACTTTCATTTCCCTGGGTCAGAAATGCAGACCTGTCCCACAAAATAGTAGAGACCACATAAGGAGATGTAACTCCCAATCTCATCCAGCAGTAGCAAGTAGCCTCCACCTCATGTGTCAACAGACGCTGAGTGGGGAACCTGGAATTCTACCTCCACCTAGCAATAACAAGGCAGCACTACTCCCCACCCAAAGTGGTATCAGTGAAAGCCAGCTAAAACAGGTTTAAATAAGATCCAATAACACATAACATTAACACAAAAATGTCCAGGCTTCAATTTTTAAAATATCACTTATCATACCAAGAACCAGGAAGATCTCAAATTGAATTAAAAAAATAACAGCCAGCATATGCCAACAACAATGTGACACAGATATTAGAATCATCCGACGAAGATTCAAAGAGCAGCCATGATAACAATGCTTCAACAAGCACTTACTAATGCAGTTGAAACAAATGAAAAAATAGCCTCAGCAAAGAAATAATCCCAACAAAGAAATAGGAGATATAAAGACGAATCAAAGAGAAATTTTAAAACTGCAAAGTAACAGAAGGAAACAGTTAAGTGGATGGACTCAACAGGGGAATTGAAGGAACGAAGGAAACAGTCACTAAAATGGAAGACAGGAGCCTAGAAATCACCCAATCAGAACAGAGAGCAAAGAGACTGGGGAAGAAAATGAACAGAAAAAAGAATTAACAGGGTCTCAGGGACCTGTGTAACTATAACAGAGGATCTGATTTTTGTATTATTAGAGTCTTGGAAAGAGAGGAGAAAGAAGACAAGGTTGAAAAATAACATCTGAAACTTCCTAAATTTGGCAAGAGATGTAACCTACAGATTCAAGAAGCTGAGTTAACCTCAAAAGGATAAACCTAAAGAAATCCATCCCAACACACGTTACAATTAAACTTCTAAAAACTAAAGACAAAGAAAATTTTTTTAAGCAGTTAGAGAAAACTGAGGCCTTACTTAATGAAGAACAATTCAAATAACAACAGATTTTTCATCAGAAACCATGGAGGCCAAAAGAAAGTGGCATAAAATTTTTTAAGTCCTAAAAGAAAAGAACTGCCAGCCCAGAATCCTACATCCAGTGAAAACATCATTTAGGAATGATGGAGAAATCAACACATCATCAGATGGAAAACCATGAAGAATCTGTCATCAGAACTACCCTAAAAAGAATGGCTGAACAAAGTTCTCTAAACAGAAAAGAAATTACAAAAGAAGGAATTGTGGAACATCAAGAAAAAAAAGAACACGGTATATAAAAAATATGAATAAAACCAATAGGCTTTCCTTCTCCTTTTGAGTTTTCTAAATTTTGTTTGATGGTTGAAGCAAACTTACAATGCTATATACATTCTCTAAATGTATATAGAGAAAATACTTAAGACAATTAAATTACTAAAACTGGTAAAATGTACTAAAACTGGTAAAATGAAAACACCCATAGGCTGGGCCAAGTTATGTGTATATAACATAATGCCCACTACAGCAATTACAAGAAAAGCTATATAAGGAGATACACTAACAAACATTATAGATCAATCGAAATGGAATTATAAGAATGTTGAAATAATCCACAGGAAGGCAAGAAACAAAAACCAAACAACAAAAAACAAAAAATAAAATGGCAGACTTAAGCCCTAACATACTGACAATTTATTAAATATTTATGGTCTAAATGCCGGTGCACAACAGACAGGCAAATTAAAAAACGACCCAACAAATGCTGTCTACAAGAAACTTGCTTCAAATATAAAAGTAGAGGCAGGCTGAAAGTAAAAGAATGGAAAAAGATATCATGTAAACATTAGTCAAAGGAAAGCAAGAGTGGCTACATTAATACTAATCAGATAAACTTCAGAGACAGAGCAGGACATTCTGTAATAAAGACTTGATTCACCAAAACAATGCCTGGTGTATATACACCAAACAAAAGAGCTGCAAAATACATTAAACAAAACCCAACAACAGAAAAGAGAAAATAATTATAGTTGGAGATTTCAACACCCCCTCTCAAAAATTGACAGAACAATTAGAGAAAAAATCAGTGAAAATGTAGATCTCAACAACACTATCAACCAAGAGGGTCTAATTAACATTTATAAAAACACTCCACCCAGCAACAACAGATACACATTCAAGTGTCCCCAAAATATATACCAAGATAGACCATATCCTAAGCCATTAAACAAACCTCAACACATTTGGAAGAACTGAAATCATAAATTGCATTCTCCAACCACAATGGAATCACACTAGACATCGGTAACAGAAAGATAAAAAGAAAATCTCCATATACTTGGACACTATAAACAACACACTTCTAAATAATCAATGAATCAAAGAGGGAGTCTGAGAGGAAATAAAAACACACTGAACTAAAATGCAAAGGAAAATACAAGTTAGCAAAATTTGTGGGACTCAGTAAAACCTACACTCAGAGGAAATTTCATAGCACTAAAATTCTTACACTGGAAGGGAGGAAAAGTCAAATTGATCATCTAAGCTTCCACTTCAAGGACCTAGAAAAAGAACAAAATAAACCCAAAGCAAGCAAAAGAAAGGAAATAATAAAGAACATAAATCAATGAATTTGAAAACAGAAAAACAATAAAGAAAATAAATTTTAAAAAGACTTGGCTCTCCAAATAGATCAATAAAACTGACAAACTTCTAGCAAGAAAGCAAAAAAGAAAAGCCGTAAACTACCAATATCAGGAACGAAAACAGGGATATCACAAACTCTGAAGTAATCAAAGAGAAAACTGAGAATACTAAGAATAACTTACACACATAAATTTCACGACTTAGACAAAATGAACCAATTCCTTGAAAAAAATACAAACTAAAACAATTGACCCAATACAAAATAACTTGAAGAGTCCCATAACTATTCAGAAACTGAATTCGTAATTTAAAACTCTCAAAAAAGAAAGCTCCAGGTCCAGATGAATTCACTGGAGAATTCTACTAACCATTTAAATAATTAACACCAATTCCACACAATCTCCTCCAGAAACCAGTTAAAGAAGGGGACACTTACCATTTCACCTTATGAAGCTAGTATTACCCTGATACCAAATCCAGACAGACAATACAAAAAAAAAAACAACATAAAAAACTGCAGATCAACATTCCTCATGACAACAGATACAAAAATTTTTAAGAAAACATTAACAAATAGCACTTGGCAATATGCAAAAGAATTCTACAATATAACCAAGTATGATTTATTCTACGGAAGCAAACTGGATCAATATTTAAAAATCAACACAATTCACCATATTAACAGGTTAAAGAAATAAAATAACAATCCTATCAACCTACGCACAAAAAGTTTTTGAAAAAATTCAACACTCATTCCTGATAAAAACTCAGAAAAACAGGAATAGAGGGAAATGTCCTCAACTTAATAAAAGAATCTACCAAAACCTACATCTAATATACTTAATGGTGAAAGACAATGCTTTCTCCCTAAAATTGGAAACTAGGCAAGAATGTTCACTCTCATTATTTACATAAACATAGTATGAGAAGTTATAGCCAGTGCAAAAATGCAAGAAAAGGCATACAACTCAAAAGGGAAGAAATAAAACTGTCTCCATTTGCAGATGACGAGTGTCTTCAGAGAAAATCCTAAGGAATCTACCCAAAAAAAACTTAGAATTCGGCAAAGTTGCAGGATACAACATGCACAAAAATCAATTGTTTCTACATACTAGCAATTAATATGCAGACATCAAAATTAAAATACAAAGCCATTTATAATCTTTAAACAAAAACAATATTTAAGTGTTGATCTAACAAACACACAGAATTATGCTGAAAACTACACAACACTGATGAAAGAAAAGAAGATCTAAATAAATGGAGAGACATACCACGTTCATGAATTGGAACTATATGTTTACTCAGCATAGTAAAGATGTCAATTCTCTTCAAACTGATATATAGGTTTAACGCAATTCTTATCAAAATTCTACCAATATGTTTTTGTAGATATAAATAAAGTATTCCAAAATTTATACGGAAAGGTAAAAGAACTATAATAGCTAAAACAATTTTCACCAAAAAAAGTGGGAGGAATCAGTCTACCCAATTTCAAGATTGTACAGCTACAGTAATCAAGACTGTGTAGTCTTGGCAGAGACAGACACATAGATCATTGGAACCCAGAAATAAAGCCACACAAATATGCCCAAATGATTTCTGACAAAAGTCCAAAAGCAATTCAATGGATGAAAGATAGCCTTTTCATCAAAAGGTACTAAAGCAACTGGATATCTGTAGGTGAAAAATAAACTCGACCTAAACTTCACTCCTTATACAGAAAGTAATCAAAATGAATCATGAACTTAAATGTAAAATATAAAACCATGTAACTTTTGAGAGAAAAATAGGAATTTTTCAGAATCTAGGGCTAGGCAGAGTTCTTAGACTTGGCACCAAAAGCATGATCCATGAAAGGAAAAACTGAAAAACTGGACCATTAAAATGAAAAACTTTTGTTCTATGAAAGACTGTCAGAGGATGAAAAGACAAGTTACAGAGTGGGAGAAAACATTGCAACAATAGCAAAAAGACTTGTATCTAGAATATAAAAAGAACTCTCAAAACTCAACAGTAAAAAAAAGCAAACAGTATGATTAGAACATGGGCAAAAGACATGAAGAGACATTCACCAAAGAAGGTAAATGAATGATAAATAAGCACATGAAAAGATGTTCAACATCATTAGCCATGAGAGAAATGCAAATTAAAACCACAATGAGATGCACTACATACCTATCAGAATAACTAAAATTAAAAATAATAAAAATACCAAATGTAGGAAATGACACTGAGAAAGTAGATGACATATATTGCTGGTAAGAATGTTATAGTACATACAGCCACTCCAGAAAATAGTTAGAAGTGTCTTTAAAAATGTAACTGACACATGATCCAGCACTACACGTATGGCTATTTAATCTCAGAAAAATGTTTACACAAAAATTCAACAATTGTAATGGGTTGAATAATGTAAAAATGCATGTCCAGACAGAACTTCAGAATGTGACCTTATTTGGAAATGAGGGTCTCTGAAGATATAATTGAGGTCACATTGGATTAGGGTGGGCTCTAAATACAATGACTGCTGTCTTTACAACAGCAAAGAGAGAGACATTTGGATACAGAGACAGAGACTGGAGTGATGCGTCTACCTGCTAGAAAAGATGGTGAGGTTTCTCCCTCGGAACCTCGAGAAAGAACCAAACCTGCCAACATCTTTATTTCGGATTTGAGCCTCCAAAACTGTGGGAGAATAAATTTCTTTTGTTTTAAGCCCTCCAGTTGGTGGTAATTTGTCACAGCAGGCCTGGGAAACTAATGCAGTAATGATATATGACACTCAATACACTCTGGGTTTGATTTGCTAAAATTAGCTCCTTTTAAATGGAAGAGGAACTTAGTGTGATGTTAAGGTAGCATAGTTAAGGAGTATTCTTAGTGCACTAAACTCATGTACCCTCTATTAAAATCACAAGTTAACAGAAATTACAGAAAAATCGTAAACAACATATTTTAGTCGGTCAATATAGTCTCCCAGATTTACAGAAAAGCTACTCCTAAGTTTAACTACCTTTTCTGAAATTGGAGAAATAATATAAAACTAAGTCAGTGAAAACATGACTGAGGAAAACAGGAGCGATCCAGGAAGCACTGAAAGCTGAACAGAGCGCTCTCGCCTGGCAGCTGCGGAGAAGCGCAGAGGGGAGGCTTGGGCGCACTGGGCTCCACCCGGAACCCACTGCCATGGCCGAGGGAGGCATTGCCGCTGGAGGCGTCATGGATGTGAACACTGCTCTACAAGGGGTGTTGAAGACGGCCCTCATCCACGAGGGCTAAGTTCGCGAAGCTGCCAAAGCCTCGGACAAGCGCCAAGCCCATCTCTGTGTGCTTGCATCCCTCTGAGATGAGCCTGTGGATGTCCAGTTGGTGGAGGCTTATGGTGCTGAACATGAATCGACCTAATTAAGGTTGATGACAAGAAACGAGGGGACTGGGTAGGCCCCTGTAAAACTGACAGAAAGGGAAACCACCGGCATGCACCTGGTTGCAGTTGTGTGGTGGTTAAGGACTATGGCGAAGAGTCTGGCCAAGGATGTCATCCAGCAGTATTTCAAATGCAAGAAATGAACAAATAAACTTGGCTTTTCTTTTTTTTTAGTTGAATAAATAATAAAATGTTTAAAAAATGTTGGTAATAATAATTCATCATATTGGTAACTTGTCTAAAATATGAACCACTTTGGATATGTTTTCTAATGTTTTATTATTCCTAAAATCAATCTCCAAATTATATTTATAATAAACTTCACCTAACCTCAAAACATAAAACTTCTTTTATGCATGTCTTTTATTATAAGCCCAAACATCTATAACTGCCTTTAATACTGGATAAACAGAGTCCTCAAACCACCATTAAAATGATGATGCCTCACAAAGTTACAGTAATCAAAATAGTATGGTACTGGCATAAAGACAGACATATAGAACAATGGAACAGAATAGAGAATCCAGAAATGAACCCTCACACATAAGGCCAAATGATTCTCAACAAGGGTGCCAAGGCTTTCAAATGGGAAAGGACAGTCTTTTGTGAAAAATAAATACCCACATGCAAAAAAAATAAAGTTGTAACCTTCCTGGATCTATCAAAAGCATAAGCAAGAAAAGTGAAAAATGGATAAATTGGACTTCATTAAAATTTGAAACTTCTGTGCATCAATACTATCAACAAAGGAAAATGGCAAACCCATGAAACAAAAGAAAATATTTGAGAATCATATCTAATATGAGATTAATATCCAAAATATATAAAGAACTACAACTCAACAACAACAAAAAGAACACAACCTGATTAAAAAATGGGCAAAGGACTTGAACAGACCTTTCTCCAAAGATACACAAATGGCCAACGAACATATGAAAAGATGCTCAACACCGCTAATCATTAGAGAAATGCAAAACAAAACTACGAGATATCACCTCACACCCATTAGGATGCCCACCATTAAAAAAGAAAGAAAGAAAGAACAATAAATATTAGTGAAGATGTGAGGGAGCTGGAAAGCTTGTGCACTGTTGGTAGGAACGTAAAATGGTGCAGCCACTATGGAAAACAGTGTGGAGATTCTTCAAAAAACTTGAAACAGAATTACTCTATGATCCAGGATTCCACTTCTGGGTATATACACAAAAGAACTGAAAGCAGGATCTCAAAGAGATGCTTGTACAACACCCATGTTCATGGCAACATTATTCACAATAGCCAAGGAGGAAACGACCCAAGTGTCTATTGAGATGAATGGATAAAAAAGTATGGCATATACCACCTTTAAAAAGCAGCAGAGTCTACGGCCATGCTACCCTGAACAAGCCCGATCCCATCTGATCTTGGAAGCTAAGCAGGGTCGGGCCTGGTTAGTACTTGGATGGGAGACCACCTAGGAAGACCAGGTTCTGTAGGCGTAAAAAATAAAAAGTAAATAAATAAAAGGCAGGAGATTCTGCAACATGCTACAATGTGGATGATCTTATAAGATTTTATGCTATGTTAAATAACCCAGTCACAAATGAACAGATACTCTATGATTTCATTTATGTAAGGTAAGCGTAGAATGGGATGGAGGAAGGGGGAAGCTATTGTTTAATGGGGAGTTTGTTTTGTAAATGAAAAAAATTCTGGAGGTGGATGGTACACAACAATGTGAATATACTCTGTCAATGAACTGTACACTTAAAAATTGCTGAAATGGCAATTTTTGTGTTATATGTATTTTGCCATAAAAAAATTTAAGACAAAAAAAAAATCTGAGGTAGATCTATATCATTGAATTGGAAATTTATCTACCATATAAGATTATGGAAAAATAAGTATATATAATATAATCCTTTTAAAGTTCAAATGCTTAACAAAAGCCTGGAAGAACTCATTTAATATTTATTGCATGCCTACTATATGCCAAGTACTGTTGAAGGCCCTAGAGATAAAGCAAATCTTAACCCTTATGAATTTTATATGTTAGTGGGATAAATAAGAAATAATTAAAATCTAAATTGGGTTGACAACATGAAACTGACATTCTATAGGTAAAAATTAAATATTGGTAATTTCATATGGTTCAACCTAATAACATGTTATATAGTGATAAATGTGAAGAAAAATAAACTAGAAGTTAAAGCCAAAGCATATAAAAGTTCACAGGTAGAAGAGTAGCAATTTTAGATAGGGAGGGAAGATCTCACTGAAAAAGTAATGTTCAAGGAAAGATCAGAAGGAGGTAAGGGAATTAACCATGCAAGTATTTGGGGGAAATGCATTCTACAAAGACTGAAAAGGCCTAGACATGAGAGCATGCTTGTTAAGTCTAGAAATAGTATGGATGACATCATGGCTAGAATGGAGTGAGCAAATGTTATACAATACACTATTAACAGTAGTTATCTCTGAGATGGCATTTTGAGACTTCTACATTTTCATAGATATCCATACTACATTAAGCATATATTACATTTATAACCAGAAAATGTATGATCCCAATTATTAAAAAGAAAATGTATGTGTGTATGCCTAAGTGTGTGGCAGATATTGAAAATCTGAGAGAACACAGCTCAAATTCCAAAATTAGATAAATCTGGATTCCAATCCTAGGTAATACCACTCAACACTTGTATGACCTTGGGCAAATTACTTGATCTCCCTGAGTTTATCTGTACAATGTAATAACAGTACCTACCTTTTGGGAAGATTAAATTAGACACTGCGTGTGAAGAGCATTTGGCATCGTGCCTGACACATCATAAGCACTCCTTAAATAGTAATTTTAAAAAAATATATCAAACACCAAAATGTTAAATGATTTTGCCATTAATTTTTTCATTACAAAATATATTAAAACACAATATAGATATACAGAAAATCAAATGTAGAAGTCTCTAAAAATATTCAAATAATACAGAATAAAAATATTCAAAACAATATAAACAAAAGTAAAATCCTCCACACACACACCCCAATCCCATTTTCCCCCATAGATAACTACTGTTAACATCTAATATGAATCCTTTCAGATCTTTTTCTGTATACATTATAGAGTTTTTGGTAATTTTTACATTAAAATGGGGGGATCATATTTCTTATCTCTTCTGAGCATTTTGTTTTTGCCATGTGATAATATTTCTTAGATGTATCATGTCAATAGTTAGCATATTCTTAATAATTATACAGTACTTCGTAATACTAATATAAATATTTATGAAATTCAAATTACCACTAACATAAATGTTTCAATGAATATCCTTGTGTATATTTATGCACAGGTGCCAGCAGCATTCCTACACTAACAAATTTCTAAAAATGACTGGCTGGGTCTAAGAGAGCATTACCGTCCAAGAAGGTTATACAATTAAGAGCTTCACCAACATTATCAAATTATCCACACCTCCACCAGCACTGGATTTTGGCAATCCTTCAAATTTTTACTAATTTTCTAGGTATAAAATGATTACCACTGTTGATTTAATGTGTACTTCTGTTATTACTAAGATTGAGTATAATTTTGTTATTGCTATTAACTTTTTCTATTCCATTCTGTAAATTTTAAATACTGAATATATGTAACTTTCCTAAGAAAAAGCAAAATTTTTCCATAAAAAATAAAGCTCATATTTTTAGTAATAGGTTTATTTAGGACCTAAGAGTTAGAAGAATTTAGAGAAAAACAGATGGCCCTGAGATGATTTAAATTAAGGTCTGGCATAGTCCCAAGCACAGAAGAAGGTACCCAATAAGAAGGAAAAACCAAAGGAAACAAGACAGGTAGGCAGATAGCCAGTCAGGTAGTTTCAAAAAGGTAGGTCAAACTGGGATTCGAAAAGCGTAAAGGAGGCATTCCACATAGACAAAAGGACATGAGCAAATCCTAAAGGGAGGTATAAAAATAGCTGTAAAG
>NW_006442103.1:18874183-18874787 GCF_000325575.1 Pteropus alecto
TGTATACATCTTCTTTTACCCTTCCCCGCCCAAAAATTTTATACAGATATAAAACCACAGGGATGGGGAAAATGGGAGGAAGAAAAGAGCAATAAATTTTTGGAAACTGGGAACATGGCCTTGAGTAGACTCACGATAACTGAATCCTAAGCCAGCAAGGAAAAAAGCAGAAAACCAACCCAATTTACATGATGGAATCCCACAAAGTCTCAAGAACTCGTGATTCCAGGTGTGTGTGTGTGGCAGGGGGAGGGGAGGGAAGGCGAGAATGAAAGCTAAAATAAAAAGGATTGTTTCAACATCTGTTTGAGCAGTGGTCAGATTCTCAGATCCTCTCCCTGGTTCCTTCTAGCAGAGAAATTGCCCCTCCTCCACCCTATCGAAAGATTGGTTTATTCTCCAGAGCGTGTAAACCAAAGATCCTCCAGTCTGGAAAACACCAGGCAAAGCTGAAAGTGAGGGTACCATATTGAAAACTGGGAAATTAAGAATGTATGCAAAATGGGTGCTTCACTTTTCTCCTATTGGACTGCCTCTTTCCTGTATTCCATTTTTCTTCTTTCTCGGTTTACTCTCTCTTACTGGTAAAGCACATCCTTTGGTA
>NW_006442103.1:18874835-18896722 GCF_000325575.1 Pteropus alecto
CTTTCCTCTACTTTGCCTGATAGTTTGCCTAGGTATGGAATTCCAAGTTGGAAATTATTTTGCCTCAGAATATTAAGGTATTGCTTCATTGTCTTCTACCTTCCAGTGTGACTACTGAGAAGCAAGACAAATCTGATTCCTGATTCTTTTGAACTGACTGATTTTTTTTGGTCAGTTCTCTCTGGAGTTGGTAGGATACTCTTTGAATCCAATGCTGAAATCTCATTATAATGTGCCTTGATGTGGCTGTGTTTTCACTCACTGGTCTGGTCCTTTCAATTTGAAAACTCATGTCTTTAACTTTGGAACATTTTATTTAAACAAAAAATTTGGTTAAAAGATATAAAAATGGTTGTCACTGGAAAGAAAGGACTGAGAGAAGGGAGTAGAGGACTGCTATTTTTGTAACAAATCATGTAAATTTAATTCATTAAATATGTACATAGATAATTTTGATTGAAATAACTTTAAACATCATCAAGCATACCAATATTCGCATCATAGGAATACCAAAGAAGAGAGAACAAGGAATTGAAAATCTATTTGAAGAAATAATGACAGAAAGTTTCCCTAACCTAGCTAAGGAAATCGATAAACAAATCCAGGAAGTGCAAAGAGTCCCAAACAAGATGAACCCAAAGAGGTTCATCACCATTATTAAAATGCCAAAGGTTAAAGACAGAGAATCTTAAAAGCGGCAAGAGAAAAGCACCTAGTTACCTACAAGGGAGCTCCCATAAGATTGTCGGTTGATTTCCCAGCAGACTTTGCAGGCCAGAAAGGGATTGGCAAGAATATTCAAAGGGATGAAAAGCAAGAATCTAAACCAAGATTACTCTACCCAGTAAAGCTATCATCTAGAATCAAAGTACGGACAAGAAAAAGCTAGAGGAGTTCTTCACCACCAAATCAGTATTACAAGAAATGTTAGAGAGACTTAAGAAAAAAAAAAGATCAAAAATATGAATAATAAAATGGCAACGGCTACATATCTATCAATAATTACTTTAAACGTAAATGGATTAAATGCTCCAATCCAAAGAGTGGATGAATACCTAAGAAAACAAGACCCTTTCACACGCTGCCTACAAGAGGCTCACTTCAGATCTAAAGACACAGACTGAAAGTAAAGGGATGGAAAAAGATATTTCATGAAAATGGAAACAAAGAAGATTAGATAGCAATACTTATGCCAGACAAAACAGACTTTAAAATAAAGCCTATAACAAGAGAGAAAGAAGGACCCAGTAAATGCCACTTCTGGGTATTTATCTGAAGAAACCCAAAACACTACTTCGAAGGGATACGTGAATCCATTATGTTCATTGCTGCACTATTTACAGTAGCCAAGGTATGAAGGTAACCTGGATGTCTACCAATGGATGAATGGATAAAGAGGTGGTACATATATACAATGGAATATTACTCAGCCATAAAAAAAAGGCATGAAAGCTTATCATCTGCAACAATACCCTCTAGGATGGACCTAAAGGGTATTGTGCTGAGTGGAATAAGTCAGAGAAAGACAAATGCCATATGACTTCACTTACATGTGTAAACTAACTAAGCAGAAACAAATGCATAGATACAGAGAACATTTTGATGGTTGCCAGATGGGAGGGGGATTAGGGACATGGGTGAAAAAGAAGAAAGATTAAGAAGTACAAATCTGTAGTTATAAAACAGTAATGGAGATGTAAAGTATAATGTTAAGGAATATAGTCAATAATATTGTAATAACTATGTATGGTGTCAGATGGGTATTAGATTTGGGGGGGGGTGACCACTTCATAAGTTATATAAATGTCTAATCACCACGCTGTACACCTGACACTAATATAATATTATATGTCAATTGGAATTGAAAAGTAAAATTATTTTCTAAAATAACTTTAAACATGTTTAAATGTTTAAACATATCTATTTTAAATATATATTTTACATGGTTTAAATGTTCTATGTTTTAATATCTTTATATATTTCAAAACATACTTTTTAGTCAAAAAAAGATGTAATAATCATATAGATACATAAAAAAAATCTGTACACTTCTAGTTGCTTAGCCTGAGGAACTGGAAAAACTGTGAAAGTCATGAAAGATACAGAAAAGTTAAAAAGGACAACAGATTTGAAGGAAATACTGGTGAGTATATATATAAACAGTACGTTAAAGATTATTCAACTAGAGATGTCTTTTAAATAGATAAAAATATAGGAAAGAAACTTAATTCTAATTTTACTAGTTTTGAAATTAAATACCCCCAAGATGTCATGGTCTCAGTAAAATCAAGAAAAAAAGGGTCTAGTGTCTTTGAGTGTTGCAATTCGGTGTTGCAATTTTTGAAATTCAACCACCATTTGGCACTGTGGAAATCCCTGTTGCTATTGCCTTAGAAGAAAGTCATCATCCATAGGAGAGAACTACAAAAAACTTTGACAAAACGACCATAAAACGACCTATTAATCTCATGTTAGTGAATTGTTTGAGTAAAAGGGTAGGGCTGAAATGCCAAATAACTAAGCCGAGAGGCCACTATATCAAAAAACCAAGAAAACTAGCTTTCCAAGAAAGCAGAAGTATCTTCTTCTTAATTTCTAAGAAAACAGGGAAGGTTCAAGTTGGTATCTCAAATCTAATAACAGCATAAAAATCATGTAGATTAAGGTTCTTTTTCAAAAACGTTAATTTATTTCAAATGCTGAATTAGTAAAATAGAAACTTTTTTAAAAGGTTTTTACAATGGGAAATAATTTTAAAAGTATCTTTGCATCTTAATTTTATGCTACATAAATTCCTATGTCCCTGTATCTGAAAAAGGGAAATAAAGGTAACAGGTAAGAATTTTGTTAATTAATGCTTTTAAAACTGTAATTTACATAGGTAAAAATTATATGAAAAAAAATTTTTCCTAAATGTCTGCCTTACAAACCCAAACAATGTTGCTTCATTTGCCTTCACCATATCCTCCAACCACAATAAATGGCACCTAATAGCACAAAAAGAGGTCTCTACTAATGAGAATAACAGAATGAAAGGAGGAAAAACCTACACTCCCACACACTCATTCCCGGTGCTCTAGTTTGAATACTAAATTGTAAATCAAATACCTAATCTCTTCCCTCCCAGCTCCTTAGCCAACGCATTACAAATTACACATGCAATTTAAAAAGTGATCCTCAAAACTGTTAGTATTCCACTGGCAAGAAAGATATGGCCCAAGACTTCATGGACCACCCTATCCATCGACTCGTTTGCAGAATCAGTGAAAAGTAATAGAATATGAAGAATTATCAATTCATGCGGGAAAAAAGCCATCATCTCATTAGAACTCTTACTTCAATATAACTCTTAAGAGTATAAACCATATCTTAATCTTTTTTTGATCGAGCATCACGTTTAGACATAGTGAAAATACAAAGGAACCAGGTCCCCTACAAGACACTAAAGGGCCATCAACAGTCTCTAAATCATACTCTATGTACAATTAAAATAATCAAGCATTTTGTTAACACTACGAATTAATATAAATGAAGCTTAAAGAGTTAAATAATTATTACCAAAACCATTTGCAGACATATGTAAAGATAGAACATGAAATGTAGGGAACCCCAAAAAAAAAAAAAAAAAAAAAAAAAAACAAAGTAAAAATAGGTATGAGGTCTCTAGTCCCTGAAATGGCTCTAAGGAAAGGTCTGACCATACAGCAAAGAATTCTGACCCAAAAACCATTTAACTTTCTTTTTACTGAGCATAGTCCATTTCCACCTTGTGTCCCTTCATTCACATCCTCATTTCCCAAAACGCAACAGGCTACTAGAAGTCCACATCTTCAATCTTTCTTTTAATATAAAGGAGCAAAGGGAAAAATGAAGAAAATACATCTTCTGATTTAATTATATTCTGTTGAACATGTGATCAACAACTTGGAAAAGATAGAAGAATTTTTCAACATCAAAAAAGAAATCTAAAAAGTGCAGAAGCAGGCTGCCAAAGGGCAATCAACAAAATCAACTATTTTATGAGCAAGGATTCCGCACAAATATATGCTATTTTCTGCTTACAGATTTAAGCTGATACTTATCAGCTAATGAAAATGTGGTCAAGAGATTGTCATTGTGGTTATTGTTTAAAAAACAAAACACAATAAAACAACCCCACCCACATTGCTGGAAAAAGCTTCTGACTTATGCACTATTAACTTGTTTACCCGGGCCACCCCTTAATAAAAGAAATGCTCTGCAACTTGACTAGGGGTGTTCTGCAATGTGTTATCAGTTTAAAATCTTGTTTACTTACTCCCTACTTTACAGATAGGCTATTTTACTACAAGGCTACAATAATAGCATCTTTCCAATTTGACACATCACACAGCACTTCCTACAATGGAATTTGAGCCATTAACTTTATCTCCTTTTCCTCTAAAAAAATTTAAAAGATTTTAAAATGATATTGACATGTGACAAATTAACTTCTTTAAATAGCTGTTCCCAGAAACATGGTAGGAAAAGACAGTAATTTCACGGTGATTCAACTGTAACAGGAAAACGTGGATATTGCAAAATAATACTGACTTTCAGAGACACGAAAAAAATCCAATTTAAATTTTAACGTGGAAACAGCACTACTGTATTTTCAAGAAATTCACTCCCACCTCTTGCTTTTTTTTTTTCTTTTTAAGTTATCAAAGACGGTTTCTAGGAAGGGATTTTATTTTGCAGAAGAATGGCCAAGGTCAGCAAAGCTAAGTAGGACCCCTAAAATGAAATACTTCCTAAGGAGAAATAACTAATATAGTGGAATTACTCCATCTCTTAGACACGACTGGTTAGATTTTTTTTAATACCCTTTTGAAAAGATGTTCAATTAAAAATGGCATGGAACTGAATATTTCTTACGGAATGGGAAATGCCTCGACTCAACATTCAAGAGTATTTAAACTTGGTGTTCTGGATGCTTGCTTGCTATTGGCAAGATCTGTCCTGAACCTCAAGCATTTAACAAACCTCTGCCCTCGGCTTAGAGACAACAGAGGCACCTCGTAATACATAAACGCAAGTTTCAAAGACTAGCCCGGGGGATAGAGGTACAGCCTAAAGAAACTGTGAGAATACATTTAAAGATTTTTTTTTATTTAAATTAAAATCTAAAACTTTCAACATTTGGAAGTGCCACCTCAACTAGACAGCAACGTGGTCTAGTGTTGATGAATCCAAACTACTTTTAAAGTAAACCGAGTCGCTCTGCCCACAGCTCACTCGCCATCAAGCAGCTCCAGTGGGCAGAGGGTTGAAAGAGGACCGCACCGCGCACCGGAGACCGGCCGGCCCCGAGCGGGCAGCAGCTCCGAAGAAACTCCCAAGGAACCCTGTTTAAGCGCCCGGCTCCCACCCGCCCGCTCCTTCCCTCCACCTCAGGGCTCCCCAAGTCCCCAGGGTTGGGCCCCTCCCCCGGTCACTCCCCTCCCCCACCGCCTCCTCGTCGTCCGCGCGTCCCAGCGCCCTCAGCCCCAACTACGGCCCCTCAGCCCTGGGTCTCCTCAGTTGCCAACCCCTTCAGCCCCTCCTCCTTCAGTGGCGTCCCAGTCCTCCGTCTCCTCACCGGGGTTAGCAGTGGTTGCCGCCATGGCCGTAGGTGCCACCGCCGTCGCACCACCCCCCCAGGGGGAGGAGCCGCCGCCACCGAACCCGGGGGGAGCGGGGGGGAGGGGGAAGGGGAGAGCCACTCCCCAGACTCGGCGCCCTACTACCGCCACCGCTACCGCGGAATCCAAGATGGCGGCCGCAGCAACCCCCACCGTCCCCAGACCCTACGGGGTGAGGCCCCGCCCACAGGGGGCGGGGTCAGGCCCGCGGCCAGCCTCCTCGGGGAAACTGACCAATGGAAACGCCAAGTCGGCCAGCCACTGAGCCAGCCGGTCCAGTGGAGGAGGGAAGGCGAGAAAGAAGTCAGCTGTCTCCCTAATCCCACCTCCTGGACGTCAGAGGTCAGCGATGAGTGACGTCGGTGAAAAACAATTTTACGGAAAAACTTCGTTTGGTGGTCGGTTTGCCTGGTTGGCCACTCTGCAGACGACTGGTTTTGTGAATCCTCTTTAGATGCTTTAAGGCTTAAACTTCACATGGTGATTCGTGATCCTTTCTATAGTTTTTCCTCTTTTAAGGACCTTTGTCCCTGGTGGAAAAGTTCAACAACTAATTTTTGACTGTCTGCTATGAAACTAGTAGTCCAAGAGGATCTGGGCACTTAGGCTCCAGTAAGGGAGATACCGATAGCCAAAAACAGGAGGCAACGTATGAAGACGGTATTTTGATTAAGAGTGGGATCAATTCCTGTGGTCAAAGATAGGGATATAGTGACGGAGTTTTATTTTCCAATAGGAAGCCTGGAGCACTTCGGGCCAGACACTGTCTTAACGATATGTATTTACTCATTTAATCCTCACAACAACATTTTGAGGTTGTTTCTATTACTGTATTTACATATTGTAGATGAAGAAGCAGAAGCAAAGAGGTAAAGAAATGGACACTCAGCTAGTGAGCAGTGGTGTGGGAGACAAACCAAAGACACTCACTCTGAGAACGCGTTCCCCCCATCCCTTGCTTTAGCAGTACACGGTGCTACCTTCTTACATATCTTTTGCAAACGGTTTAATATAGTTTAATTATAATTTTAACAGAAATTTCATTATGCTATTGCACATGTTTGCATTCTTATAGGTTAATCAATGTATCAACGATTACACTGATTCATTTAGTACAGTTATCTCAAAGGTATTTTTACATAATTTGTATATTATTGTTTACATTTGTTAAAATTAAATCTTTGTTGCTATTTTGTTGTGTTGCATTTCAGATTCACTAAAAAGAGAAGTCATCCACTCAAAAGAAGTACATTGAAGCATAAGTAAGGGAAAAAGTAACAAAGTTATGTAATAAAGGTAGCTAGCAGTGCTGATCTAGAATGTGCGTTATTATGTGCCTTTAAATCTGGTAAATTCATCCAGGCAACAAAATAAAAATGCAACTAGTAAGTACAACTATGAGTATTTAAAAATTGGTTTTTATTGGGCCAGCAATCTATTTGTCCTTTGCTGGCTACACTTTGACTTTAGGAAATTTTGTCAAACAGTTACTCGGAAAGACATCAAAGTTTTCAAGTCATTTCTGAACCACAAATGATAATCTTGCTGCCAAATAAAATGGATTTTATTTCCAGAGTAAATGCACAATACTGTTTTCCAATATGACATGGATGAATTTGTGGTTAAAAAAAGATCCAAGTTATATCCCTCATTTAAAAAAGTTGTTGAAAGTCATTTTGTTTCAGAGATGATTGTACAACCAACTACAAAGTTACTAGCAAATGTTTTGCTTGGAGGAAGCATAACAAGATATTGGCAAAAATCTCTAATTAAATATCACACAGAAATAATCATAGTATACAACACGAAAGGGCATTATCAGCCATGTACTTGCTAACAGATGTTTACCTTACAAATGGACACTGTTGGTGTACGCACTATGAATCATTTCACGGCAAATATAAGGTACATAAAGAAAAATGCCCAGAAACTTCCTATTTGGTTTATCACTTAAAATTCAAGTTACAGAAGAAGACATTTCACTTAGAAAAATTTCATTTTAAAAAGAATTACTTTGTGAGTTTTGAGAAAATGTGAAAAAGGTATCTCGGGATCAAAACCGATGGAGTTGTAACTTTGGGGTGCAGAAAGGACATTATTCCTCCAATAAATACATGTCAGTCCACTTCCTGTTTTATTCAGAGAACAGTAGGTAGTCAATATTTCTAATGATTCCGATTCAACATAAAACAAGTTAGTACAAACTATAAATAAGTAAGAAAGCAGCCAGTAAACATAATCTTTGAGAAGAAATAAAATTTGATCATGGGTATGTATATATGGGGAAAAAAACAATACATATAGAATTTGATACTATCTGCAGTTTTAAGCATCCACTGGTGGTCTCGGAATGTACCTCCGTAGATAAGGGGAGACTACTGTATTCAGAATTATCTAGTAGCCATCAAAACACTCACTGTGATATCTGACAAACCCATTGTAAATTCAGATTTTCTAATTTTAGTAGAAACACAAATTAGGAAGTCAATTGTGAAGACGGATCTAGTGCCCATGTTTCCAGTTCACCAATATTAAACAGTTACTATTACTACTATGATTTTTAAACTATTACTTAAATGGTAGTTTGCAGATGCTCCAGTTTTAAATGTCTCCACATAGAGTTGCCAGATTTAGCAAATAAAAAGACAGGTTGGCCAGTTGGTTTGAACTTCAGATAAACAACAAATACATTTTTTGTGTAAGTATGTTCCAAATATTACATAGAACATATTAATACTAAAAAAATAACTTATTATTATTTTTTTTAATCTGGAAGTCTTACTCCTGATAGTTAAAATTTAAAGGAACACTGATCCATGTTATTTTGGGGAGGCGAGAGATTGGAAGCCGGAAATTCACTTAGGTAAACAGCTATGCAGAAATCCAGAGGAGAAATTTCAAGGACTTGACATAGGTCAATGAAACTGAAAAGGCAATGATTGCCATGAATAATGTTGTGGCAGAGTAATGAACAAGGCCTGCTGTGTAATTCCATGTGGAATGAAAGGAAGCTGGGATGTCAAAGGAGGCTTTCGGGTGATATCGGTAACCGACAGGTGCTAACTGGAAGTTCAGATTTGTTCAGTTGAGGTTCAATCTATGGATTGTTTGGTGGGACAGCCAGGTAAAAATACTTATTAAGCATATGAAACGGCAGGGCCTCTGCCCACAGGAGAGGTTAGGACTTAGACCTAAACTTGTACATCAACTGCAAGAGGCTCGCGGTTGCAGAGAACGACAGCACCAAAGTTAATAGAAATAAGAAAAAGGTGCACAAAGAATGTCTCAAAAAAATACCTGTTCTAGATTACGGAAGGAGGAAGAGGCAACCTGGAAAGAGAAGGGCTGTGGAAGCCAAAGGAATTTCAAGATAAAAGCGTTTGGGCAACAGCACCATATGCTTCAAGAAGAGGGTGAGCAAATCTAAGGAGACTAGAGGGAATGGACACCACAGCTCCACTAGGTGAGATGTGAATAAAAAGTGAGTAAATAGAAACAGGTCGTTAGCATACATGGCAATGAAGAGAAAGTAATCAGATGGAAGCTGGGGTAGGGTGGGAATAAAAAAAAATGTGTGTCTATAGACCGAGCTTGTAGAATGAGGCAAATTAAAAATGCAAGAAAATACATGTGCTCAGGAAAAGAAGTAAGGCTGGTCCTATGGAAGAGAGGGAGACAGGTTAGGGCTGAATGTGGAAGTGTCACTCTCAGAAAAACCAAGGCACCTCTTTACTGGAAAAGTGCAGGCATTTCGACGTGGAAGAAGGGAAGCTGACGACTCTCGTGCAATAGCTCTGATTCCCAACGAGAACTAGTAGGTGAAACTTCCACCGAAGATAGAAGGTAGAAATGGTGTTGAGTGTAGGCAATTGGTTGGGAGGTGTATGAATAAAAACGTATGAATTAAATGGCTGTCAGATGCTCAGAGAACCCAGAGCGAGAGGGCATAAATTTTCATGAAACTATAGAGCGTTGTTATTCCTTTGTCTGCCAATACTCACTCAGAGGCCTGAGGAAAGAGAATCAACAGAGCAGTTTACCCAGAATTGGAGAACTGATTGACAAATTAGATCAGTACCTTGGCGATGGAAGATTCTAGAGCTGCAGAAGCAGCACAGTTTAAAAGTGTGTAGGAGGGTATGAGATTGGTCAGAGAAACAAGAAGCACGAAGAAGGTTATTATTGGGCTGAGAAGAGAGGTTGAATTCTGAAAGCTGATGTTGATAAAGAGTCAATTCAAGTAAGGGGGTGAGTGGCAAAGGACAGGAACTGGGAACAACATGCATCACAAAAAGTTTTAAATAAAAAAAAGAATATATATATATATACACATATATATATATGTATGTATCTTCAAATCAATAAGTAAAAGATGAGTAGCCCAATCAAAGAATGGAAAAGATAGGTACAGAAAAATCTTCAAAAGATGTACGAACAATATACCATCATAATCAGGGAAATACAAGTTTTTAAAACCTAAGGTATTATTTTTTGCCTATTAGCTGGATGAATATTTCAGAAATTGAAAGTAACCTATATTGGTGATACTGTAAAAAAAAAAACAGACACTTTCATACCTATTTGAAGGTACCGTAAATTTCTGTTACCTTTTTAGCATGTAATTTGACAATACCTACTAAAATTCTAAATGTCCATATCCTACAACCCAGCATTTATATTTTTAATATTTTGAGGAATTTACCCCACAAAAACATTTCTACAAGTATCCAAAGAAATATATTCAAGAATACCCATTGCAATGTTGATATAATAATAAAAAATTTGAAACAACCCGAATGCCCACTAATGGGGAAAATGGACCATGGAAAATGGAAAATGGATATACACACAGGCATTCAGTAAATATTTATGAAATAAAACACATTTTTCAAGAGAGTTATTTTTTTAAAGGTGTGATATTTTGAAATTTTTTTTCTACTTGAAGAAAGAAATTTTGAGTAGGTAATATGTACATGGCACAATATAAGCCACCTAATTTCTCACCTTGAAGCCCTGGAGTGTGTTCCTACAGAAATATTCTGTATATTATAAGCATACACACAAACACACACACACACACACACACACACACACACACACTATAGAAGTTTTTTTAATGAACTAAAACTTCAGAGGATATAGCAGTCAATTTTGCATTTGAGGTGTATATAAACATGTATAATAACTAAGCTAAGTGAAATAGCTTTGACTTTCCTGACCCAAATGTCCTAAGTAAATCCTTTTTGCGGAAAAGGGGAGATTTTAGAGCTTCGCTGGTCTTGTTGACAAGTAGTTCTCAAACTTGATCATACATCACAGTCACCTGGAGAGACTGATTAAAACACAGATGCCGACACGTCCAAAGTTTCTGATTCACTAAGGTTGAGACCCAGGGCAGGGGCGGGGCGGGGGAGTTCCAAAAATGCACATGTCTCACAATTTCCCAGGTGATGCTACTAATGCAGAGAACCATTGCATGGGCTAAAAAGCTGGCTACCGACCCATCTTCTACCACCCATGTGATCCTACTTAGACGATATCACTGGAGATATTAAACTTGGCTGGCCCAGCCCTGGCAACGTTGTGGAAATATTCTTCTACTGATCTAGGCTCCAATTTAATCTAGTGGGATCATTTTCTCACTCACTATGGGAGTGTCTGAAAGTTGATCCTATTTTAGTTGAACTATTCATGAAGCCTCAGAGTTCAGTGTGGGCGTGAGGAAGAGTGAGAGCTCCCAAGCACCCTCCTTTTGTGAGAGGAGGTTGATGAAAAGAGAAGAGGCTGCCAAGAGATGTGTTTGAGAAGGAGGGGACTGCCCTGCCGACAGCCAGCCTTGGATGTCACACTTTCAAGAGGTAAATAACTACCGTATTGCCTTTCTGGTGAAGTTTTTACGGAATCATAACCAACAGTTCTGAGTTTAATAGCACCTTTCTACAAGCTTGGGAAATACTAGGGAAATGACAGAGAGATAAAGAGCTATTTTTTCTTGGAGCATTTTTTTTTTGAAAAGTGAAACTTTCATCTGAGAGGGGATGTCTTAGGCACAGTCTTGTTTTGAGGCAAGTTGGGAGCGGGGGAGACTGCTATTGGTCCTATTAGATAGAGGATGTCTTTGATTTGGGGGATTATGGTAAGAAAGCTGCATTATTGTATTTCTTCACCATCTCCTCTCCCTTCAGACTAAACTTATATCCAGGAGAGAAAAGCTGGATCTTTTTAAGTTGTTTTTGTTTAAGAAACATAAGATACTTCAGATGGGGGACATGAAGTGATTTGGGAAGAAAACACAATGAAAGGAAGAGCTGATTGATCTTTCTGAGTAGTGTTAACTAAGAGATGAACTGACTTTGCTCCAGATTTGCCGTTATTCTGTTTTCTACTTTAGCAAGATCAAATTTTACATAAACAAATAGATTGATGCCCAACATTCTTCTCCCCACTCTAGTCCTGAGCAGTGCTGCTTATTAATCTCAAAAAGAGAAACCTTCAGAGCTACTAAAAAAATTCTAGGGCAGGTCTTCCCTTTGGAAAAGCAGATTTTGGATCTATCATTTTATCTGTCATTTGTGTCTGCCAAGAAAAGCCATTTTGCCTAAGAGGTCTCAAAGAAAGGAAACAGTATCCAAGGCTTGAACAATTTATTGTGATTTTTTTTCCCATTCTAAGGTAAAACTTTTTATTTAGTCTTTTATTCAGAATCTTGTACTGCATAAAATTGCATAAACTTCAAGCCCTAGAAAACCTGGATCTGATTCCTGCATTCGAAAATGAGCCAAAAACATATATGGCATAATTGGAACCAAAACAACATCAGCCATTCCTTTCTTCCTCCCCCCCGCCGCCCCGCCCCTCCCCCCCTAATAAAAATGTATTTTACTCTTTGAGGGGAAGGGAGGAAAGGTATCAGCCTAACAGGAGAAAAATAGCTTATTGAAATTTGTCAGCTACGAGTGAGATGTTTGAGTGTGTAAACTAGAGACCTTTGATTCAAAGTTCAGGAATTCAGATTCAATTAGATAAGGAAAAAGAGAATCAAAGATGACTGGATGTTTTACAGTTTCCAGATACTGAGATTTTTCTACTTCTCTGTAGCATTTGAGACTGTTGGCAAACCCCCTCCTTGAAATACCCTCATCTCTTCGGTTTCCTTACTCTACACTCCTCGGGTTTTCCTCCTTGTACCTATTCCCTCTGTGGTTCCTTGACCTTTTCTCCACCATAAATGCAGACATTTGTTTCTGATTTCCCTTTGGCCATCTCACCTGCTCCTGTGATTTCCTACCCTTGGTTGACTCTCAGCTCCCAAGACCTTACTCTTCTTTACTCCTAAACTTCAGCCCCGCATTTCTGCCTTAAATTCAGTCTACCCCAAACTGAACTCATCGACGTCCCTTAAAATATCTGCCATTTCTAAAATACATAATTCCACGAATGGTAACATTTTTCTCTCAGCCATCCAAATTCAAGCCCCAGAGTTTTCTTTATCACTTCCTTCTTCCTCCCATTGTACATCCATTTAACTTACAAATCCCGTGGAATGCTATGTTACAATCTCACATCCACGCCCTCTTTTTTGTTACTCACTCTGTTATGCAAGTTTATGCTTTTGCTACCTCTTGTTGACACTGTTTCCACTCTATGGTGTCTGTTATTTCCTGCCCCAAATACCTTTTATATACTGTTATCAGTTATCTTCCTAAAGTGTGGCTTTGATTATTTACCTTCCTTCATTCAATAAGCATAAACCGTGTGTGCACAGTGTGCTGGGCTCTGATCCAGATATTCATTCATTCATGTAGGAATACCAGCCCTGCCCTAGGTCCTGAAGCTATGCCATGAATGAGACAGACGCAGGCCTGACGCTTGGCGCTTATGTTCCAATTAGTCAGTGAGATATACACAGTGAGATACGGACGGCCCTGCTCTCAAGGGTTTGTCTGCTCAAAATCCTTCAGTGGTTTCCTTATGACTGGAAGAATTTAATTCAAATCCCTTATCCTGACTTTGAGGCTTATTATGGTCTTAACTCAAGTAATAAAAGTATGTCTAGATGAACAATCTTGAGTCCACATGGGTCTTATATTCTGTATTGGGCACAACATTTTAAAAGAGATATAGACACATCAGAATCTCTTCAATGGAAAACAAACATGAGTGATAGAAAGACCATCTTCTCCGAGGAATGATTAAATGATGAAATGATTAAAGAAATGAGTTAACAAGTTCTTGATAGCTATCTTCGAATCCTGAAAATCTTGCGTATGGAAAAGAAACATATTGGCCTATGTGGTCCTAAGTTAAAAGTGGAAAAATGCTCATTGGGAGTCAACTTATCTAAAAGGAGTGCCCTTTGCCCTTCCAAAACCAAGAATTGCATGGACAAGCAGGAATTTCCAATGAGCTCCCCCGGCCCCTGCCACAAACTGGTCTCTGGAGCCAATGAGTGCTGTACTCCAAAGAACTTTTTGATTCCTGATAATATATTTGCAGTGAAGGAAAATTGTCTTTTACTCTGCCTCCCACAAACCTAATTCTTTTTTTATGTTATAATATTTGATCATTCAAAATAGATATGTAATATATTTGTCATGAAACACAATAATAAATGAACTGCTATGAACCCACAACCTAATTTAAGAATTATGCCATTCCCATTATATTATTGCTACATCTATCTGTATGCTTTTTCCTTTAGATCATCTTCCTGCCTATCTCCCAGAAGTAACCATTGCCATGAATTTTCTTTATCACTCCTTGGCTTTTTTAAAAAATAGATTTATCACATTTATATGCACCTCTCAATAATATGTTGTTCAGCTTTGCTTATTTTGGGATTTAGTAAAATAATAATGTGTGCAATGTTCTGTAATTTGCTTTTTTCATTTAACAACATGTTTCCAAGATTCACCCATGTTGTTAGATGCGAATCTAATTCGTTCGTTCATTTTTTTCACTGTTTATAATATTTGATTGTGGAGTATGCCACAATTTATATAAGAATTCTCCAGGCAGTGGTCATTTGAGTTGTTTGTTCGGTTTTTGCTTGTACATACAATACCTCAATAACGTTCTTTTATATTTTTCCTGGTCTATATACAAGAGTGGAATTGTTGGGTTGTGAAGAATATGTACATTCATCTTCACCCGATAATACCAAATGGTTTTCCATAGGAAGTTTTATCAATATTTATTTACTCTGATACTGCTGATAGGCAGTGTATATAGGCTTTTCAGATGAATCATCCTTGCCAATACTTTTTGTTATCAGACTTCTTAATGTTTACCAATCTAGTGGATAAAAATATTGATATGTTTCATATCGATTTTTTCATGAGTACTAGTGAAATTGAACACCTTTTCCTATATTTGTGTGCCATTCATGTGTGTGTGTATGTGTGTGTGAAATGCCAGTTCATGTCTTTTTCTTATGAAGTTGGAAGAGTTTTTTTCTTTAACTTGGATACTAGTCCTTTTGTTAAAAATATGTATGGCAAATATCTTCTTTAAGTTTGAACTGTAATTTGACTCACTTTACGGTGTTGATGGTGATCAGAAGCTCTTAACTATAAGGTCAAATTTATCAATCTCTTTTTACATATATTGAATCACCTGTATCTTGTTTAAGAGTTATTTCCCTATCATGAGATCATAAAGATATTCTATATTTTCTTCTATAGGTTTGCAAGTTTGCCTTTAACATATAACTATAGATGCAGTTTTTTAAAACGAATGTCCTATTTTCCAGTATCATTTATTAAACGGTCCACTCTTTTCCTGTGATCAACAATGCCCATTATGTTATAATTCAAATTTCCCTAAATGTGTGATTTGTTTCTGGGCTCTCTAGCCTGCTCAAATGGTCTATTATCTATACCTGCACATATACCCCACTGTCAAAAATACTATAGCTCTATAATAAACCTTGATAGTTAACCTGGGAAATCTCTCCACCCTATTCTTCTTCTTCAGAATGTCTTCTTTATTCTTGGGCCTGTGAGCTTCCATTGACACTTAAGAAAATTGGTTTGTCAGTTTTCCCAAAAAACCCTGATGGCATTTTGGCAGAACTGCACTGCATCTAAAGGTCAATTTGGGGAGAATTAACAACTTTATCGTGTTGAATTTATATATGTGGTATATCCCTCCATTTACTTAGGTGTTTTTTGATGACTTTCAATAAAATTGAATAACTTCTTCAAACAAGTCCTACTTAACTTTAGTTAGATTTGTTTTTAAATACCTATGTATTTTTGTGCTATAGTAAATACTATCTTTTTCAAAGTTATGTTTTCTTATTGTTTATTGCTGGCATTTAGAAATGCAATTGACTTGTGTATCTTATCGAGATACTTTGCTAAACTTTGCTTATTTCTCATATTTTCTGTAGACTATTCTATAGGCAATAACATCTGTGAATAATAAACATTTTTGTTCCTTTCTTTTAAATCCTTATACCATTTTTTTTTCTTTATCATATTTTACTACACTGGTTAGAACCTCCAGGATGATGTTGAATTAAAGTGAAGATAATGAACATCTTTGTCTTTTTAAAAGGAAAATCTTTCAACTTTTGAACATTTAGTAGAATGTTTGCTATACATTTTTGGTTGATAACCTTTATCGGGCTAAAGGTATTTCCTTCTATCCCTATTTTGCTAAGAATATTAATATGGATGTTTTATATTTGTACTCAATTTTATCAAATGCTTTTTCTGCAATTATGGAAATGTTCGTATGATTTTTCTTTTAATCCGCATGTATATAAAAATACATATATAAAATAAATGTGTATATAAAATAAACGTCTTTATCGATTTCCTAATGTAAACTACACTGCACTCCAGGAGTAAACTCAACTTGGCATTTGCATCATCACGGTTTATTTGCAGAGAGCAGAAACCATTCTCCCTATTTTAAGCGAAAAGGGATTAATATATGAAATTGTAAGATTTTAGTTTTACATGACCAAAAAAAAACCCCTAAAAACTCACTCAAGTTGGATTAAGCATATGTGGAAAACTTTGGATTTGCTAAGTGTTGGGTGCAGAGGTGTATAGCTGTTCAACAGGACAAGCTTGTTAATTGTGTTATTCAAATATCCTACTATATCTTCACTGATTTTTGCCTAGTTGACCTACTAATAATTGAGAAAATGTGTTGACAATCCACTAAAATGTCATTTTTTATTGAATTCTCCCTGTAAGTCCTATTGTTTTCTTATTTATCGTGAGGCTCTTTTATTAGGTGCATACAATTTAGAATTGTCATGTCTTCCCACTGAATTTTAGTGTTTGTTATAATGTATTAATCCTCTCTATCCCTAATAATACTTTTTGTCTTAAGGTTTATTTTGCTCTATATTACTATAGTGCCTCGTTTTTCTTTTGGTTAGTATTTACCTAGTATACTTTTTGTATACCTTTTATCTTCAGTCTTTCCATGTCTTTAAATTTTAGGTGAAACTCATTAACATCATATAACTGGATTGAGGCCAAGACCAAAAAAATAGATGTTTGTCATTTTTGTCTGCCCAACATCAAAAAACCTTCCTATTTGAGGAAAATCTTCCTTTATGTGAGTCTCTAGGAGACAGAACCTCATTCCCACTACAGAAGCCTAGAGAAGCCCAATGTCCTCTTTCACCCATGGTGGCTAAGGTGCTGGTGTGTGACTCAGCCTTGACCAGTTGGATGCTCCAGCCAGGAATTGGAATATTGAGTGACACGAAGATGACACAATTTATAAATCAGGCATGGCAGAGGCAGCGGTATCCAATGACAGGAGCGAGAGTGTCCTGTGGTGGCCGTGTTCAGTGCCAGCAATGCCCTAACCAGACTTTTCCTGTGCCGACCTTGGCTGAGGCTCCCAACTCCTGGCCTCTCTTGGTTTCTGCCTGTTTTATAAGAGCAGTTCTCTTTCAGCTTGACTCTGGAATCTGCCTGATCTCCTTATAGTAAATATCTTTTCTGCTTAAGTAAGGGAGACTGTTTCTGTTGCTTGCAAACAAAAACCCTGACCGATACAAAAGTGTTCATTCTTCCCCTCAAGTTGGGGAGGAGGAGAGAACATGAAGGGGGAACATTTGAGGTCTGGATTTGCTGGAGCCAATCTTGCTACTACAGGGAAGCCAGCCTGGGTATAAAATCAACATAGAAGAAAGGTAAGGTTGAGAAAAATCATAGACATATGAGGGCAGAACCTTGAATCTCTAGATCCAACCATACCTAAAGTAACCTTACTGTGGACTTCAACTTCATAAGTCAATGCATTCCATATATTGTTTAATCTCACTTAAGTGGACTTTTCTGTCACTTGCAACCAAACTCATTCTACCTGATACTTTTCTATTCTGCCTTTGAAAAGGAATCTCTCACTTGACTCTGCAATAAGCTCTTAGCTGCTATCCTACATTTCTTTCTTTCCTAATTGAAGTCCTCATAAATGATTTAAAATTTTAGTGTCTTCATTTCCTCACTGCCCTCTCCTGCTTAATCCATTAACATCTGGATTCATTCTTAACCACTTTGCTGACACTATTTTCTTTTAGATCCCCAACAGTCTTCTATCTTAATTTGATGCCACGTCCTCAAAGTCATTCGTCCATTCAACATTTTTACATGCCCACTTTAGCAAAGTGGAGGGCTGCATTTATTCGTTGAAAGGATATACATTGAACATCTAACATTTCCTAGACTTTTAGGATAAAAAAAAAAAAAAAACAAATTAGATATAGTCCCTACTCTCACATAGGATTACGATTTTATGAGAGAAGACAGACACTAAAGTAAATATAATAAACTATAGTGATGAATGTTCCTGTGATATCTCCCTGGGAAATTAATATTTAAACTAAGGACTAAAACTCGAACGTAGAAGGAGGGGAATGAAGGTTTGACTCACAGGAGGATCGTACAAAACTCATGGAACTGTGAGAAGTCCAGCATTGCTGGGTTAAAAAGTACAAGGGAGAGAGTGGAAATAAACATGGTAGACCAAATTGTGGAGAGGCTTGAAACCTCATTAAGAAGTTTGAAGACAATGGGAAGCTGCTGAAGGATTTTAATCAGAGGACTGTGAAAAATCAAATGAACGGAGTCATTTCAAAATAGAATGGGAGCTGCCCTCCCAGAGGAACTGCCCTGTGTATCTTACGCCCCAAACCTTTGAAATGTTTAAACAGGGCAAAATGACCTTTGGACTGGGCCAAAGCAACACTGTATTCCAAAAAACTGTTTGCAAAGCTAACAGGAAAGCAGAAGTTCTGACTGCTGGCTGCAAAACTAAAGACACTCTTTGGAATTAGCACCACCATTTATGGCTAAAGAATAACTTAGTTTATTTGCACCTGTAGAAATTCCTTCCTTGACTTATTAACACCGATAGAAATTCCTTCCTTCTATTCATGTAAGTATTCCCCTTCCCTTTCTCATAAAAACCTCTTGCCTTCACCTCCTAATCAAAACACTATTTGGGCTTCTGCCTGAGTCAGAAGAGCTATTGTTTTGAATTTCAAACATTTGTTGCCTCTCACTTTTGCCTTTCACTTTTTGGTTAACAGGATTGATCGATTTATGTTTATTAAAGATGGCTTTGCGGTTTGGAAGGTAATAAATGTTTTCAGGAAATTGGAGAGTAGTTGCAGGAGTCTGACATTCAATGGCCTAGAGGACAGTGGTGGCCGCAGGGATAAAGAAAAGGAAATGTTTTTGAAAGAGATTTTGGAAGTAGGCCCAAAAGGATATTAGCAGATGTAGGGAGGGAGAAGCCAATGAAAAGCAGATCACGATAACGCATGTGACCCGCTCTCAAAGAGCACTCTACAAAGGATGAGGCACAAATGACCCATTAAACCATTTTTCAAAATACATCTATTAGCACTTTTTCTCTCTGGGCTTGAATGTTGTTCAGCCCTCTTACTCTCATGATGTGCTTTTCATGGTTTCCTCAGAAATTCCCTCGCTAGGGTTATCTAACTTCAGACCCCTCAGAGTCAACGTCCCTCCTTTGGCTGGGCTTTACAATGCCAAATCCAAGCTCACATCCAGCCACGTTCTGTTAGGGTAGCTTCACCTAGTGGGAAGCCCTCTTGACCTTCTTTTCTATGACCCTCCCAGGCTGGTCCCTATCTGTGGGTTCCATAGCTGGCTCTCAAGAAAAAATATATATATATATTTGATCAATTTAACCTCAACTCTGTTGCCACGGGCTGCTCCAGCCATCTCTTTTCTTCCTTTCTTTTTTTTTTTAATTTTATCTTGTTAATGTAAGAACACTCAACAATGGGATCTACTCTCTTAAATGTTTAAATGTACCTTACATTACCATTGAGTAGGTATAATGTCGAACAGCAGATCTCTAGAGTTTATTCATCCCGCTTAACTGAAACTTTATGCCGGTTGATTAATAACCTCTCAAGACCAATAATATTGGACATCTTCTCCTATGCTTATTGGCCATTTGTATATCTGGAGTTATTTGCCTTCTTATTCAGTTATAAGAATTCTTTATGTATTCTAGATACAAGTCCCTTATCAGTTATATGATTTGCAAAAAATTTTCTCCCATTCTGTGGGTTGTCTTTTCACTTTCTTGACTGCTCTTTGAAGCACAAAGGTTTTACACTGATGAAGTTCAACTTCTCTTTTTTTCTTTTGCTGCTTGTGTTTCTGATGTCATATCTAAAAAATCCTTTGCCAAATCCAAGGTTATGAAGATTTATTCCTTTGTTTTCCTCTAAAAGTTGTATAGTTTTACCTATTACATTTTAGGTCTTCGATCTATTTTGAGTTGATTTTTAGATGTGGTGTGAAGGGTCCAGCTTCATTCTTTTGCTTGTGATGCTCATTGTCTCAGCACCATTTATTTTCTCTCCTCATTGAATGGTGTTGGCGCCCTTGTCAAAAACCAGTCGACAATAGGTATGCGTTTATTTCTGGACTGGCAATTCTATTCCATTAATCTTTATGTTTATCCTTATGCCAGCGCCGCTCTGTTTAGTAACTTAACTGTAGCTTTGTAGTGACTTTTGAGATTGGGAAGTCAGTGTCCTCTGACTTTGTTCTTTTCATTATTGTTCTAGTGGACTAAGTTTTAATATCTGAAATCGATCGCTTCTGGAATGTACCTGATTTTTCATTAAGAGATGGGAATGACAGCATATAGTGATTAGGAAAAAAACAAAACAACTTTATGTTCCCATCCAGTAAGTTAAGACTCCACGACAAATTAGTTACAATAGAAGTACTCTGAGAATTTTAAAATCTTAGAGAAGAATTGGACTCAACACAGAATTAGGATATTCGAGAGAACTTTACCTGGATCTTACAGGACAAGGAAGGCCCAGTTGATTTCTCAGTTATATATATTTGCTCATGTTTTGCCTTGGAGTAATTCTCCAGGTATTTTATGCTTTCATGTGTGTATCTTGAACGTCACCTATACTAACTTTAGCAGTTTCATAAGAACTTCTTCAATAAATCTTGCTACTTTCTTTTCGCAAAGCCTCTTTGGTTTCCATATAGTGTGTTACTAAGAAAAATACATGCATACACATGCAAACCAATAAACTTGTTTTATCCTCTCTTGTCTAGGAATATGACAAATCGGAAGGTATACCTGAGGAAGTAACTACAGCTGGACAGGCTCAGGAGGTGTGTGCGCCCATGGATGAGTTCAGCAGCGTCGACGTAGACAAAGGTTTTGCCATCGCCTTTGTTGTTTTCCTATTTCTTTTCCTGATGGGGATGATTTTTCGGTGTGCCAAGTTGGTGACGAATCCCTACAAAGCCGATTTCACAACCACAGAACCATCTCAACCACAGAGCTGAACTCTGAAAAGATCTGGTCGACTCCCCCTCACAGGAGATTCAAACTCTTTTCTACAGATGATTATGATCCAGACTTCATATTATTTCACCTCCCTATTTCTCAGCCATCCTGCTCTTGCATTCCACAATAGGCACTTGAGGGCGAGTTGAGAATAATAAAAAGGATGAATCACAAGCCAGTTTGCATTGTTCCTGCTCAGGGAAATGGGTATAAAAGTAGTACAGAGACAGGTTTGAACTCATTGATTAAAATAAGGCCATGGGTTTCAATTCTACAGTGTTTAATGCCCTTAAGATAAAACAGCCATAATTTTATCACATAATATATAATATCATGATGCTCAGTAAGGCACACCCAAAGCTAGAAGCCCTCCTAGAGGTGGTCCTAGGAGATCCCTGTACTTATGCAAAT
>NW_006442103.1:18896734-18914552 GCF_000325575.1 Pteropus alecto
GGAATCAATTCCTATGATAACAGTCTAAGGGGACCTTTTTAGTGTGTGAAGTTTTATAAAGTCTGCTGCCCTTCTCAAGTGGACAGAGCTCTGTGCTGAAGGGGAACTCATTTGCCTTGGGAGAATTCCTTAATCCCTCTCAGCCCTAGCTTCCTCATGGATAAAATAACATCTAGTAGGTTGAAAATAGGCCCTCAAAAAGGTATGTCCATGTCCTCACCCCTCCTGAAACCTACAAACGTGAGCTTATTTGGAAAAAAGGTCTTTGCAGAGATAAGTAAGTTAAGGATCTCGAGATAAACTCATCCTGGATTATCCAGGTGAACCTTAAATCCAATGACCAGTATCTTTAGAAAAGACAGAAGAGGCGAAGACACAGGGAGAACAGAGGAAGAGGCCATGTGAAGATGGAGGCAGAGATTGGAGTCATACAACCAGATGCTAAAGAACTCTTACCCGAAAGCATCGGCAGCTGGAAGAGTCAAGGAAGGAGTCTCCCCAGCACCTCTGGAGGGCGTGCAGCCTTGCCAACAACTCAGTCTGGACTTCTAGCCTCCAGAACTGTGAGAAAATAAATTTCTGGGTTTTTTATCGCCCCCTAGTTTGTGATAATTTGTTATGGCAGTCACAGGAAACTAATGTACAATACATGATGATGATGATTGATGATGATGATGACGACGACGACCACAGTTATCATCATCATCCGAGGGACCTTTTAAGAGAAAAGAGAAGAAAATCATAATCCCTACTCTCCAAAGTCTGCAGCTAGGGAAATATGATACGGTAGACTATGGCCAAAGGGCAGGAAAGTTCCTAAGAGAATTCATTAGAAGGAAAAGGAGCATCTAGACCACCAACCAAGGCTCATCACGGGTTTGACTTAAGAGGACTGGTTCTGGCACAGTAAGTGAGAGAAATTAAAGCTCTCAAGTTCAGTCATGCTAGCCAAGTATTCTAGACAACAGTGACCTGGCATGTGAACTAAGAGAGCCATAACCTTGGAATCTAAGTGTGAGGCATCACGTGGACTTATGCAGAGACATGGACCAGCATGTAAGTCACTTCAGAGACCTATTGTTGTAGCCGCCAGCCCCCGAAAGACACACAGACCACCAGAAATCAGTGAGTTATAGGAAACATGCTCTTTATTCAGCCAGCTGGGTCTGCCAGGGCTACACAGACCCCAAATTAAGCAGCCCCGAAATGTAGAGGTACAGGGTTTTTAAGCCCTAAATCCCATTCCTCATTCTGTCTTAAACACAAAGGTCTATTTTTCTCTTATTTACTACCTGTCAACCCACAGGTCTGTTGTGCAAGCAGGGGTACAGAAGCAGAAAGCTTATTGTTAGAATGTTACATTCCCATGGGCGATAGCCTCTGTTCCCATGGGCGATGGCCAAGCAGTAATTTTCCAGCCAGCACACTATATCTACAAGAGACCATGCTGGACCGGGCTTTAGCAGCAATATCAAATGGTATAGGGACATAACTCTAGCCACGCACTGTTAACAGAGGCTTGATAATTGTCTCTGATCCTGACTCCTGGAAGCAGGATTGGCCTGAGTAAGTTCCCAGGATTATTTGAAAATGTAGGTAGGGGAACCATAGGCTTCCAATGAAAACACTATACTTTGCCTCCACCAGAACAGCGTGTGCTGTATTGGTTAAACTTGGGGAGGGAGGATGGGGGCGAGGAGAGAGAGAGAGAAAGAGAGAGAGAGAGAGAGAGGACGATCTGTACCCTGATTTGATGAAAAGAAATTCATGGCAGGTACAGGTCAGGGTAAAATGAAAGCAGATCAATACTGATGTCGACACATGGAGGGCCACAGTACGTTCCCTCCAGGAACTCAGAAGTTAATGTTTTCCCCACCTCTTAAAATAAAATGCAACATGAACACGTGATTAATGAGCGCATCCGTATGCAGTCACCAGAGGGTCACAGGTTTGACTGGTATCCCACTTCCTCCAGTAACCTACCTAAGGCAAACAATGTGAAGGTCAATAGAAGTAGATCCTCTTTGGATGCAGAGAAAGAGGAACGGCCCAAGGCAAACTCGCACAGGGCCAATGAGAATGCTACTCAGGAGACAAGGCAACTTAGCCATTGGACAACAGAGCATCTCCAGCCCCAGGGGCAAGATAGTCCTTGAAGATTCAGGGAGTCGCAGCCCACAGACCTTGGGTCTGTCTGGTTTTATGGCCCACATTATCTCAATCTGATGCCTTAAACATTCCTTTCACCCACCTTACACTGTCAGCCAGATCCCAGCAGTCTGCAGAGAAGTTTTACTGGGCCAGACCCTTTCCAGTGTTAATCTACAAAGCGTGTGTGGTCGTGCATTGGATTCTATATTTGTTTTTTGAGTCAACATTTCATAAAAGTAATAAATGCACATTGTAAAAAAATTTCTTTCAAACATTACCTAAGCGTACAAATGCAAAAAATTTCTAGACACGGCCTTGCTTCCCAATCCTTTCTTCCAGAGGTAACTGCTGTTAAGATAGTTTGTTTTTTAATATAAATGTATCTTTCCAGACATTTTCCTTTTCTTTTCCTTTTTAGTGTAATATGTGTGAATAACCCACCTGTTTTCATGTTTCAGTATTTAAAAGGTAAAAAATGGTGTCCTGTGAGAACCCTGACTCCCACTGTCGTCCTGCTCTTGTCCCCCACCTTTCCATTCGTCCTCTTCAGAGACAACCAGGGGTCATTTCTTATGTCTCTTTCCGGTGATATTTTAGGTATATGTAAGAAATAATGTGTGTCGTTGCCATTATTTACACAAATAATAGCACGTCATATACCATGTGCCGTACACGCTGATCTCTACATCTCATCGCTTCAGCTTTATGAGGGCGAAGAAAAAATCAGACTGGAATATGATGCCCCAAATAGCTCCTGTTTCTCTTCAACATTCCCCATTCCTCATTTCTGCCCCCAAACCACCCACACGCACATCAGAAAGCTGAAAGAATCTAATAAAAACATAATCAGGGCAGAACGAAGATTTCCCTTCATTCGTCACACAGTACAGAGCACCACACGCACAGGGAATATGTCGGGGGCTAGGGGAAACAAAGATTAAGACAGGACCTCAGCTTTCGGTCAGTCACAAACTGGCTGAGACAGACACACACAGGTAACACACAAGCGGAAAGGACTAAGGAAATGAAGCGGAGACGGGTTAATTCTGCTACCAATTAGGAGGCAATTTTCTGGCAAGAGAAAGAGCTAGAAAAAGAGAACAGAGTAGGAAAAGGAGGGAAAATATATAATAAACATTTCCAAACTAAGATAAGCAAGCTGTTTTGAATAATGGTTTAAGACCACAAGCTAGAGGGCTAAACTATCTGGCTCTGATACTTTTTAGCTCCGTAGCTTTGGGAAATTTAATTCTGCACCTCAGTTTTCTCATCCAATAAGAGACAATAATAATAGTTCTCACCTCATAAAAGTATGAGAATTAGACAAAATAATAACCGTCAAGTGCTTAGCACAGTGCCTGTTATGCAGTAAACAGTCAATAAATATCGTCTGTATGTGTTTTATGGGGCATATTATGACTAAAATTTCTAGCTCGGGTCAGAAGATAATAGCATGATGTCTTGAGTTTGGAACATGCTGAATTTCAAATATCTAGAGGAGCGCTTCACTCCTCTGTACCTCAATTCTCGGTGTCTTAACAATTGGAAACAGGCACTGAAAGGGGTAAGAGGAAACTGGCGAGCAGGTGAAATGAGCACAGGTGAAAGCGTGGTCAGCAGGAGAGGATTTCAAAGACTTGGATGATCCTGGCTGCTCCGCCTGTTTCCAGTCTTACATAGCAGGTTATGGTTTATACTTTTTAAATGAAGTTAGGCATAGTTAGTGTAAAAGATAACTGAAGAAATTAAAACATCAATGAAATACCATGGCAGTCAACAGTGCTGCTTCATCAGATACACCTGGTTCTCCCTCCTTCCAGAGCGATGAGACATGACTGTTCTTCCTGGCCCTCTTCTGGTTGGGTAGGGCCTTATGAGTCATTCAAGCCAATGAGTTCTAACTGAAAGTGTCCTGAGTCACTTCATTTGTCAATGTGAGACCTAGCTTTCTCTCCTTCTGGCATGACTACTCATCAGCCTGGGTTCCTGAGGAGCTATCATAAGCAGAGCTCCACTGCCAACTTTCTAGAGGTGATTATGCAATGTGAGCAAGAAATACAAGGTTTTTTTGTTTTAAGCTTTTGGAGTTGTTTCCACAACATAAGCTAGTCTACCCTGATAACAGACACTATTTTAACATGTATCAAATTCTTCAAAATTATGGTTAATGGTTAGTCCTAAGGAGGGTATGGGGAAACAGATACTTTCAGAGATTTACTAGTGGGAAGAAAAATTGTTTCAATCTTTTTAAAAAGTAACTCGACAGCAGATTCTATTAAAATGAAAAAAAAAAAAAAGAGTACATATATATTTTTACTCAGATTCCATTTGTGGGAATTTCTTCTACAGAAATATTTCTTTTACAAAAGTATGTTCATGTTTTATGGTTGCATTATTTGGAGCAGCAAAAAAACTGAAAATAAACTAAATTTCTAAAAATGGTTTAGCCACACTATGAAGTATTATATAACTGTCAAAAAGATAAATTTTATATCTTTTATTGACTTCAAGAGATGTCCACATGTTAAATGTAAACATCCCCCCCCCAAAAAAAAAACCCCACAGGGATGACTTTGGACGTACAAGCCTAGAAAATTAAGCTGTTTTACCTCAAAGGAGCAAGGGTAGTAAGCGATGGGAGAGGAGCAAGTATCATGTTTTTCCTATTACGTCTTGCTATTCCGCGAGTCGTTACAATTTGTACGACTTACGTAATAAAACAAAATCAGGTAGAAGTGAGGAAAAAAATCTAAACCTAAGGGTGTCGTCCGACTGAGCCTTTACATAATAAGTTCAGTACTGCGGCCACTAGTTGGGGTGATGGAAGAGGCGGAACTTCTGTAATATCTTCCAGGAGGCCACGCCCACTTCACCTTGCCAACCGCTTCTCACGTGTGCCCTGGAAGGCTCTGTTCTGACGCATGCGCACTCGCCTGAGTTTGCCTGGCCTCGGAGGGGCGCCCTGCGGCTTTGGGTTTGACCCCGTCAGGCCACCGTCGTGGGGGACCGGAACGGCACCTGAGGTTTGCTTCCGGGCGTCTCTTTCGCTTCCCCTTCCCTCCCTCACGTTTCTTCCCCTCCCCCGCTCCCTTTTCCCTTTCGTTCTCGCCCACAGAGGCCCACCCCTCAGTCGTGAGTCTGGGGTCCGGGTGGCGAAAGAGAGCTATTGTAGCTGGAAGCAGGGAGGTGTGGGGGAATTAATTGAGGTATTTGGAGACCAAAGGCTTGTCTGGAATGTTTTGTTCGTGGGAAGAGGTCGGACGAGGGTGGGAAGGAAGTTTTCCCGGTGAGACGAGCGGGGGCGGGGTTGAGCTGGGTTTGCCCGGGGATGGGACGCACCCCTAAAATGGGTAGCACGGGGGTGGGGCGGTGTGTGGGCAGAGGGAAAATGGAGGCGGTGAGAACTGACATTGGGGGCGCATGGCATTCTGACATCAGTTTTGCTTTAACCGTTTGAGCCAAAGAGCAGCAATGTGCAGGCTCTTTAGGTTTTAGGTAGCCGCGTTTTATTCTCAGGTTGCTTTATTTCCCTTTACCTTGGGGAAATCTCTTTGCTGCAGGCTTTTGTGTTTTTAAAGCATTATAGACTTTTAAAAAGTCAATTTCCACATGGAAGCGAAGTGACGTAAGGAGAACAAGTAATTAAAAAAATGAGTTATAGACCAACCGCTCTCCTCCAGGTGGAGATATTTGATCAATAGCAAGCAAACAGATTTATCTCATTAGTCAATTAAGGAATACAAGTCACAGAAATACAGGCGTTCCTCTTTTTATTGCAGTTTGCTTTATTGCACTTAATAGGTGTCACATTTTTTACAAACTGAAGGCAAAGCCCCTCTACCAGCAAAGCCCCTTCTTTTTTGCAATAGTCGCTTCACTAAGGTGGTCTGGAACCCCAGCCCACAATTTCTCCGAAGTATGCCTGTATCTTGCTCAGTAAATTGGTTCTCTTCAGTTTCCTAAAACATTATCTCCTGGTAGCTTTCCTATTGCGTAATATATGCCCTCTCAAACTTTTAAATCTTATTCAGGCCTATAGTCTGTAGCATAAGATGAGAACTCTACAAAATCTCAGCATCATACTGGAGCATGGAGAGACAAACCATAAAATCAAACCTAATGTATTTGAATAACAAGTAAGGAGTAGGAAGGAGTTTTATTATGGGACTGAAATTCTCTATTGCGGTTGTAATGACTCCAGAGATAATTTTAGTTTTTGTTCCATGTAGAGGACAACAGCATGTCCTCCCTCCCCGGCTGCCTTGGTTTGGATGCAGCGACAGCTGCAGTGGAGTCCGAAGAGATTGCAGAGCTGCAGCAAGCAGTGGTTGAGGAGCTGGGTATCTCGATGGAGGAACTTCGGCAGTTCATCGATGAAGAACTGGAAAAGATGGACTGTGTACAGCAACGCAAGAAGCAGTTAGCAGAGTTGGAGACGTGGGTAATACAGAAGGAATCGGAAGTGGCCCATGTTGACCAGCTCTTTGATGATGCGTCCAGGTGAGGACTGCATGGGAGATAGGAAATCTCTCCATTGACAGACAGTTTAAAATATAATTGTTCGTGACACTGTGCCAAGCACTTTGTAAGGCACAGATGTGCAGAACCTTAGTCTTCCTCAAAGGTTAGAGTCCATGTCTTGAGTCCCTTCCACTTCTTCCTTGTGCACACTACTTTAGAACAGGTGGTTTGTTTTCTTAGTAAGATCTGTAAAGAGTTGCTGTCTTAGGTAACTGTGGAGCATTAATAAGTTCCTAGAGTTCTGTATCTACTCCTAGACTCCCAGAAGTGCCCTAGTTGTCACTTAAAACTCTTTTTCAAATAACAAGATAAATAATGAGGTATGATTGAAAGGACCCTACTTTGGGCTTATTGTGGATTTTTGAGGAACTAGTGTGGAAACCACTGTTTAAACGTTTTCGTATGGGAAAAGCATTCCGAATTCTAAACATACTTTTCAATATGGCTGTTTAAATTGAGGTCAGCGTATACTTATGTATAAACTCTAATGGCTCCTACTTCTGCTGGCTTTGACCTTTTCTACGTGTGTTCCAATATTAGGGCAGTGACTAATTGTGAGTCTTTGGTGAAGGACTTTTACTCCAAACTGGGACTACAGTACCGGGACAGTAGCTCCGAGGATGAAGCTTCCCGGCCTACAGAAATAATTGAGATTCCTGATGAAGACGATGATGTCCTCAGTATTGATTCAGGTAAGAGATGAAGCTATGGATAGGAAAGTCTCAGGACTGAAATTGAAATGCTGGGAGATGAGCAGATAGGCGGTAGAAGAGAGGATAAGCCGATGTCACTAAATCATATTTCAAACCTTTGAACTTGTCCGATACAGGAAAAAATAGAGCGTTGTTAGTACCTTACAAGAAGTCCCCTGCGTGCTACTTCCTGATTGACTCACCCTCATTTCACCATTCTGTGTGACCTCTGAATTCTCTTTCTTTATAGGTGGCATTACCACCTATGTACACATCTCAAAACAGCAGATTGTTTGTTTTTTTTCTATTTTTAAACAGTTTTTTTAAGGTATAATTTACATGCTATAAAATTTACCCACTGTAAGTGTACAATTTGAGTTTTAGTAAATTTATACAGTAGTGCAGTCACCACAACCCAGTTTTAGAATAATTGCATCACCCCAAAATGTTGCCTCATGCCTGTTTGCTCAATCTTTGTTGTCACCCTGAGCAATCACTGATCTGCTTTCTTTCTGTAAAGTTTCGCCTTTTCTAGAAATGTCGTATAAATAGAATCACAGTATGTCTTCTTTTGTGTCTCGTTTCTGTCATTTAACAGTGTTTTTGAGGTTCATCTGTATTATTACATGTGTGAGGTTCATCTATATTATTACATGTATTATTACATGTAATATTCTGTTATATGGCTGTTCCACATATTCTTACACATTCCTCAAACAATAAACATTTAGGTTATTTACGGTTTGAGGCTGTTATGAGTAATGCTGCTATGGAATTTGTACGTCTTCTCGTGGACCTTATGTTTCACGTGTCTTGGATATTCTACCCAGAGTGGAATTGCTAGATCTTATGGTCAGCGTATGTTTGACTTTTTAAGAAACTGTCATGCTGTTTTCCAAAGTGGCTGTACCATTTTACATTCCCACTAGCAAAGTGTGGGAGTTCCGGTTTCTCTACAACCTTGTCATTGCTTGGTATTGTCAGTCTTCTATTTTAGCCGTTCTCTTGAGTGTGTAGTGTTGTCACATTGTGATCATAGTTTAAATTTCCCCAGAGACATTGAGCATCTTTTCACATACTCATATGTTATTTATGTATGTTCTTTGGGCACATACCTATTCAAATCGTTTGCCTTTTTAAAAAAATTGGATCATCTCTTTATTATTGACTCAGAAGACATATTCTACTTTAGGTACAATTTATTTGTCCGATATATTTTACAAGTATTTTCTCCCAGTCTTTTCATTTCCTTAACAGTGTCTTTTGAAGAATAAAAATCTTTAAGGTTGGATCGAGGGTGGTTTTTTGTTTCTTGTGCTTATGGCTGTTCAGTTGTTCTACCACCATTTGTTGAAAAGACTGTTCTTTTGGTACTGGCCATGTATGTGAGGGTCTGTTTCATCACATTTATCTAAATGCCTGTCTATATACCAGCACCACACTATTTTAATTACTGTAGCTTTATGGTAAGTATTAAAATCACTTTGTTAGCAAAAGGTCTCCGAAGTGTTTTGTATTTCGTATATATTCCAAATTTTATGAACAGCTTGTCAGTTTCTACCAAAAATGTTTTCTTAACCTGCTAGGATTTTAATAGGAACCGTATTGAATCTAAAGATTAATTTGGAGAGTATCGCCTTTTTAACTCATATTGGGTCTTCTGATTCATGAACATCATACATCTCTCCATGGTATTCTTTTTAATTCTAGTGTGAATGGGATTTCTTAATTTTTTTAATTTCATTTTAGGATCGTTAGTTGATAGGATATAAAAATTATAAAAATAAAGTTGTTTTTGTGTTAATCTTGTAGCCTGTGATCTTATTTAAGTTCACTTATTACTTCTAGAAGCTTTTCGTGGATCCTTTAGGATTTTCTATATACCTGATCATGTCATCTGCAAATAAAGTCAATTTTACTTCATTTCCAATTGGGATTCCTTTTATTTCCTGTTGTACTCTCTAGAACCTCCAGTACAATGTCGAATAAGGATTTTGAGAGTAGACATCCTTCCCTTGTTTCTGATCTTAGGAGAAAAACATTTGGTCTTTAAGCATTATGATAGCGCTGTAGAGTTTTTGTAGATGTCCTTTATCAGGCTGAGGGAAGTTGCTTCTATTCCTAGTTTGCTGAATATTTTTATCATAGCTGGATAGGATTTTAGATTTTGTCAGCTACTTTTTCTCTGTCATCCTCAGATGATCATATGGCTTTTGTCCTTTATCCTGTTAATAGGGTATATTTTTTGAATGTTAAACCAACCTTGCATTCCTGGAATAAACTACTCTCCCTTTGTTTAGTTTATAATCCTTTTTATATGTCGCCGTATTGGATTTGCTAGTATTTTGTTAAGAATTTGTGCACCTGTGTTCATGAGGACTGTTGGTTTGTAGTTTTATTGTTTTGGTATCAGGGTAATGGGCCTTATGAGATGAGTTAGGAAGTGTTCCACCTCCTCTGAGTTTGTGTGGAATGGTATTATTTATTTCTTAAATGTTTGATAAATTCAGCAGTGAGACTGTCTTGACCTGAACTTTTCTTTGTGGGAAGATTTTTTTTTTTTTTTAAATAAGCATTTTAGTTTGGAATAATTTTAGATTTACAGAAAAATTGCAAAGATAGTACAGAGTTCCTGCATATCTTTCACCAGTTTCTTCTAATGTTAATATCTTATGTTACTTTGGTCAAAACTAAGAAGCAAACATTGGTACATTATTTGTAGCTAAATTTCATACTTTATTTGATTTTTGAACATTTTCTATTCTAGGATCCAGTCCAGGGTACCACACTGAATTGATTGTGGGATTTAATTACTAAGTTATTTTCTTCACCTCACATATATATTTAGATTTTCTTCTCAAGTTGGTTTTATTTGTGTCTTTCTAGGAATTTGTCCATTTCACCTAAATTGTCTAAATTATTGCCATAAAGTTGTTTATATTATTCCTTTTGATCCTTTTTAATTTCCATAGATTCTGTAGTGATGTCATTTCTTTCATTCCTGATATTGGTTGTATTTGGATCTCTTTTATTTTCTCCTTGGTTAGTCTAGCTAAAGTCTTATCAATTTTATTGCCCTTTTCCAAGGAACCTTTTTAATGAGTTCATTGATTTTTCTTTTCTGTTTTTCTGTTTTCTATTTCATTGATTTCTACTCTGATCTTTATTTTTTCCTTCTACTTATTTGGATTTGATTTGCCCTTTTATTGTTTCTTAAAGTGGAGGCTTAGATTATTGATTTTAGACCTTTCTTCCTTTCTACTGTAAACATTTAAAGCTATTCCTTTTAAGCCTTGCTTCACTGTATCTCATAAATTTTTATGTGTTGTATTTTCTTTTTCTTTTAACTCAATTTTTAATTTTCTTTGTGATTTTTCTTTGACCAGTGGATTATTTAGAGGTACATTGTTCATTGTTTGATTTCCAAAGTATTTGGGGCTTTCCCAGATTTCTTTGTTGTGAATTAATTTCATTGTGATCAGAAAACATACTTTGTATGATTTCAGTCGTTTTTAATGGCCTAGCATATTATCTGTCCTGGAGAGTGATCCGTGTGTGCTTGAATTGTATTCTGCTGCTGGGGTGTTTTATAAATGCTGCAACAAAAATCAAGTTTGTATGATGAACCATGTATGTATGACTCCGTTTATATGAAATGTCTAGAATAGGCAAATCCATAGAGACAGAAAATAGATCAACGGTTGCTGGGGGCCGGAGTGGATGGAATGGGGAGTTACTGCTAATGGGCGTTTTTATCACCCCAGAAAGGAAACCCCATGCTCATTAGTAGATTTTCTTTTGAGGGTAATGAGGATGTTCTGGAATTAGATAGGCCGTACAACCTTGTGAATATACTAAAATCCACTGACTCAAACAGTTTTAAAGTTTTAAAGGGTAAATTTTATGATACGTGCATTATACCTGAATTTAAAAAAAATAAAAATAATGAAGTTTTAAATTTATTTTCTTCGTCGCACTAGCCACGTTTCATTTTCTTAGCCACATGTTAACAGATTAGATGGTGCAGATATGGAACAATTCTATCATAGCAAGAAGTCCTGTGGTACAGTACTACTCAAGAATAAACATTTTTGCTTAATTTATTGACCACATCTCAGTTTTCACATTATTCAGATAATCCATAAGTAAATTATTGTTATAAAAATTCAAATATATAGTGGAAACCCCAGGTAAGCACTGTCACCTATTTGCTGTATCTCTCCGGACCCTTTTGGTACTTTTAGATATATATCTATATCTTCATTGCAGTTGTTACTGAGAGTACTTCCCTGATAATGTTTTTAAGTGGCTTAGTTCTTGACTTCTTGGAAATTCTTATTTATAAATATCTTATGCTCATTAGAGTTTTTCTCATCCATAGGTGATGCCGGGAGCAGAACTCCAAAAGACCAGAAGGTGAATTGGAATGGGCAGGGGAAGGGCGAGAGAGAATATAAAAATGGGAGACACTTTTGACTTGACCATTCAGTCAGTTCAGCCATTGACATATAATCAGTCACCCTGTAGACAGCCTTGTGGGTTGCAGTCCTCTGACAGACAGTAAAAGAATGTGAAAGAGGTTACTTAGAGGTGCATGCGCTGAAGTGCTATATGAATGTAGAATTTGGCAGTGACCCACCAGGTGACATTGATCAAGGAAGGCTTCCTAAAGCTGATTTCTGAACGATTTGTAAGAAAGTGCAGTTTGCCTGATAAAGTAACCATAAGTATCCAGACATAACTATTTCTATTTTACTTTTTGGAAGACAAGTTATTTTTTATTCTAAAGTTATTCCTAACCTATGCTATTTTAAAACTTATTCCCCTCATCCCCTTCCTCACAGCTCCGTGAAGCTATGGCTGCCTTAAGGAAGTCGGCTCAGGATGTCCAGAAGTTCATGGATGCTGTCAACAAGAAGAGCAGTTCCCAGGAGCTGCACAAAGGTAGAGTCAGGAGGTACCTCAGTACAGGTGGGGGTGAAGCCACAGAGATTTCATGGATAACTGGCTTCGTTTTGGCATCTGAGAACCTTCTCTACTTCCGTTGGGTTCTTCTAACGCTGCAGGCTATATAAGTCAGTATAAGATTGTGATTTTATTTTTCCTTGTTGTCCGCTTAAGTCTTTTGCCTATGTGTGATGGCTTTCTCCAAATAACCTTTTTAGCTCATGTCTACTTCCGGATGGAGTTCAGAGAGAAGCGATTAATTCAAACACTTACAAAGCAGTTTGAAGGAAACTTTGTAGACTGGGGCTCTTACGAGAAAATGTTTTATAAATGCTTCTTTCATTTAATGGTAGTTAATATTGTTGCTAATAAGGAGTTGGAAACATTGGCTTAAAGGGAGGTGTTCTGGAATTACATGTGACTTTCAGTTACTCAGCTTTTTCTGTTAGCGTAACAGTTGAGTCAGCCGTGTCCTCTGTTGCTGGCCCATAGCCAAGAGAGCGGCACAAGTGGCCAAGGATCAGCGATTGCCCCGTTCTCCCCGATTACCCTGCTGCCCTCTTCACTCTTCCATTCTCTCCCCTGTTCGTGTCCTGCCTCTTTATAACAACTTTGTTTTCCTCTGTAGGAGCCCTGAGTCAGATGTCTGGAGAACTGAGCAAAGATGGTGACCTGATAGTCAGCATGCGCATTCTGGGCAAGAAGAGAACCAAGACTTGGCACAAAGGCACCCTTATTGCCATCCAGACGGTTGGTATGTTCAAGCTAGAGGAGGAAGCATTGAGCGGCAGCCTGCAGGTCTCCATTGTTGATCGTTTCTTTTCCCCGCAGACTTGCCTTTCGTCTCTTCCTTAGTAGCCAGGATTTACACAGAAACCGATAGCTTTTAAAAGTTTTTTGTTTGCCTTTCCCTTCTACTTAGGGCCGGGAAAGAAGTACAAGGTGAAATTTGACAACAAAGGAAAGAGCCTGCTGTCGGGGAACCACATTGCCTATGATTACCACCCTCCTGCTGACAAGCTATATGTGGGCAGTCGAGTGGTGGCCAAATACAAAGATGGCAATCAGGTCTGGCTCTATGCTGGCATTGTAGCTGAGACGCCGAACGTCAAAAACAAGCTCAGGTACCTAGACAGAGGATCGCACAGAGCGCGGAGGCCGGGAGCACAGCGCCTGCCCTGTTCAAGCCATAGTCCAGAGCTTACGATTAGCCTTAGTCCCCAGTGGCCAGAAACCCACCTCTTTCTTTGCCACAGGCGTCATATGGGTGATTTTCTCTTTCTCCTTTTTGTTCCTTTTCTCAAAGAGAACACTCGGAAGAAATCTAGGAGAGAGGACTCAGGGTTGATTAATGGTCAGAGGAATAGGGAATTCACATAGAAGGAAGAAGTGAAGCGGGGAAGTAATGGTGTTCAGAATAGGAATCCGAAAGCAGAATAAGAATAAATAGCTTTTGGAAAAGTGGGGGTGTGTTGGTTAGATCCAGGGAACATTCTTAACGCTTGGGGAGGGAGGAAAGCGTAACGAGAAGAAGGTAGTTGACTGACTGGAACTCCTCTCTGCCGTGTGTCCTGTTTGCTGCAGAGGAGTGGAACCTGTGACAGATAACGTCTGTAGGTCGTGTTTAACGCAACGCCCTGATCTTTCCACCATCCCTGTTTCCATACAGGTTTCTCATTTTCTTTGATGATGGCTACGCTTCCTATGTCACACAGTCCGAACTGTATCCCATTTGCCGGCCACGTGAGTGTTCTTCCTTTCTTCCTTAGTTCTGTCCATCTTCCTCTGCCTTGTAGTTCTAAAGACAACCCGTTGAAAACCCCTAGCGTTTTTGGTGCTTCAGTCTCAAAGAGTGTAAGTTCGATGAATAAAACCGTTGGGAGATACAGTTTTATTTGTTCATCTCTAATGCTGGGTCTTTGTGGCCAACAAGTGAAACATTGGAAGGTCATGACTGACATTGGGTGGGTACCCATACTGTAGATGTGTTTCGATTTCATTTCTAAGTGGCAAGTATGAGAAGGTGGTACTGCTTTCCTAGAGTGCGTGTAAGTCTGCGGTCTCCATAGCGCTTTCTACATCAGCTGTGTAAGATCAAGGCTTTGTGATGTTCTCTGTGCCGCGACTGGCTTGGGGACAGATTCCTACAGAAGCAACAGTTTTTAATTGTTGGAGAGTCAACTAACACTGTTGTTTTCACATAACGTGGCAGCGAATGCATCCAGGAACCCTTAAAAGCCTGATAGAGAAAGAATGAAGGACAAATTTTTTTTTATCAATTTCATGATGCCACCTGATCTTTTTTGATTTACTGCTAGACGTACATCAACTTAGCAAGAATTTCCACTTGAATTTTCCTAAGTAGAAACATTCTCTTTTTTATGAAATGAGGACTCCCGTATATATGCGTATTGCTTTTTTTAGTATTTCCTTGATTTGCGTGAGCGTTTACACATTAGGTTTAGTACCTTTAGGTGATGTTAGTTTTGCTCCCCTCGAGGTTATGATTTCTTCATTTATTTTTCCGTCCCTCTCAACTTAAAAAATGCCAAACCAACCATTTTTCCTATCAAGAGGTGCCCTACCTGCCCCCTCTCAACCCCGCTTCTTCCTTGGGACAGTGAAAAAGACTTGGGAGGACATAGAAGACATCTCCTGCCGAGATTTCATCGAGGAGTACATCACTGCTTATCCCAACCGCCCTATGGTGCTGCTCAAGAGCGGCCAGCTCATCAAGACCGAGTGGGAAGGCACGTGGTGGAAGTCCCGGGTTGAGGAGGTGGACGGCAGCTTGGTCAGGATCCTCTTCCTGGTACGGCCCTTCCCTAGGGTTTTGGGGGCAGGGGTCCGGGAGGGGTGGGGGAGCGTAAGAGACAATAAGGATGGTTTTGTAAAACTTGACAGTTTTCCTCTTTCTTATTCTCCTTTCCGTTCTCACTGTTTGGGGTCAAGTTTTACTTTGTCCTTTTTGTTCCTCTGTGGGTGGCGGTTGAAAATAAACTCCCTGAGTTTAATTACAGTACTAATCTGCACGGTGGCGGTTTGGGTTGTTTTCTCTACAAGTATTCACATTGCACGTGGGGACGGAGAAAGCATCCAGTCCATTCGTCCATGGTTGGAGATTTGGTAGCGTAGTGGGACAAGGAAGTAGGGATCAAGGAATTGGGCTTACTGATCTTTCAAGGCCCAGTTTAACCCGTAGATCTTATGTACCCATCCTTTTCTCCCTTTCCACGCCTTACTTAGAATTATATTTTTTCCCTGAGGTATCCTAGTTTTTTGTTTCTAAGGCCTTATTATCCTGGTCATGGTTCTCAGTAAAAACATGTAGCACTCCTGACATTTCTTAAGGAATACATGTTTTTCTGACTTGTATTTCTGATGCCTGTCGCGGAGCCCGGCACAGTTTATTGAGGGCTCCTCGAGGAGTTTTTTCTGAGGAGGCACATGGTGTGTATTCTGCACAAATTGCAGGGGTGCCTTAGTCATTAACACATTTCCCCCGCCCTTCCTTCCTCCCAACCTGCCAGGACGACAAAAGGTGTGAATGGATCTACCGAGGCTCCACGCGGCTGGAGCCCATGTTCAGCATGAAGACGTCCTCGGCCTCCGCGCTGGAGAAGAAGCACGGAGGACAGCTCAGGACACGTCCGAACATGGGTATGTGGCCCAAAAGATCCTGGGGACGGGGGAAGTGGACCGGCCAGCAAAGGAGACCGTATACAACGGCTGTCCTTTGTTTACCAGGATGACACTGGTTCAGTGGAAACAGGACGTGTGCCCTGAGTTTTCCAGTAGTGGTGATAGGTTTGAGGTGCTGCCTCCACATGCTGTGGCTGTCATTCGTTCTAAGCAACCGCTTAAACGTCTGGACTGACTGGCTTGGGTTAGGGGTTAGGGGCGTTGGTGGGAGTAGTGATCTCTGGTACTCCCACGCAGGTTATCCGCTGTTCGTTATCTGTGGTCAGCTTTTTCAAAGCCCAAACTGTTTTTGTTTTCTAATGTTCCTGGCATACTTTCTGGTTGATTTCTCCCGACTACACTAGTTGATCAAAGAATGTATTTTTGAAAATTTTCACCGAAACATTGTTACTAACATAAATCATCTGAGGCAGGAAGATAAAGCCTTATTTAAGTCAAAGTCAGCCTGTGCCAGTATTCCCACTCATTGGTGTGTAAATATTGGGAACCTACGGTCTTAGCACTTCATCAGAATGTTTGTATTTATGCTTTTTTGCATTACGTAAATTGAGGATCAGGTGTGTGCTTGAGTATAGGTGACACAGCTGTCATCTTCTCAATGGTCAGTTTCCTTTTTCCCATAGGTGCTGTGAGGAGCAAAGGCCCTGTGGTCCAGTATACCCAGGATCTGACCAGCACTGGAACCCAGTTTAAGCCAATGGAGCTCCCACAGCCTGCAGCCCCACCCGCCCCACCCGGTCCACCCACCCCACCTGCTCCACCTCTGTCCCCCCAGGCAGGTGACATTGAGTGAGTGCTGTTCCTTCTTTTTTTGTCAGTTTCTTTCATAGTTTATGCTCTCTGCATCCTTTACCATGTGATTTCTTCTTTAATCTCCCAGAAGCTTAGAAAGCCAGCTTGCTCAGTCACGGAAGCAGGTGGCCAAAAAGAGCACGTCTTTCCGGCCAGGATCTGTGGGCTCTGGTCACTCCTCCCCCGCGTCCCCTGCACTCAGTGAAAATGTTTCCAGTGGGAAACCTGGAATCAACCAGACATATAGGTGAGAAAAATCTCAGCCTCTCTGGTGGAGATGGGCTGTGTGGACAGAGTGGTCACTTATAGGGAAGTTCTTTGGTTCCAAGGGGTTTTGTTAAGGCTATGATGGTGAGGAGTTTGGACTTGAAAGCTTTAACCTTGGAAGTTTCCAAGAAATAGAACGTAAACATAATTAAAATAGAAACTAGGTGCCTAGAAATTCAGAATCACCAGAAAGTCATTTGTTAAAACTTATTGAATGTGGCGTCATCGTTGCCACAATGAAGAGGGACACTACAGCCTCTTTCCTTGAATCATGGGAGTCAGAACGTTTATAGGTCATAGCAGGAAAAAAAAGCATCGGTAGAAGCTCGAAGTCCACTTCCATAATTCACAGGCAAAAAGAAATTTTAGGACACGGTACACACACTTGAAATAGATTACCGGTCGGTGATGAGTAACCAGGACACTTCCCTGTCCAGGTTTTTTGGTAAAGCGAGGGAAAAGCTGACTAGAGGAGTGGTTGAGCCAGCTGGAGGAGTGATTACACAACAGAGTTCCTGTCGCGTTCTCACCTGATCTTGCTCTCATCCGCAGATCACCTTTGGGCTCAACCTCTGCTTCAGCGCCATCAGGACCGCCAGCACCCTCAGCACCCTCAGCTCCCTCAGCACCCTCAGCTCCCTCAGCTCCCTCAGCTCCTTCAGTTCCCTCAGCTCCCTCAGCTCCCTCAACTCCCTCAACTCCCTCAGCTCCCTCAGCTCCCTCAGCTCCCCCGGCCCCTCCTGCTC
>NW_006442103.1:18914563-18932489 GCF_000325575.1 Pteropus alecto
CTCCCCCAGCGCTCCCAGCCCTCCCAGCCTTCCATGGCATGCTAGAGCGGGCCCCGGCAGAGCCCTCCTACCGCGCCCCCATGGAGAAGCTTTTCTACTTACCTCACGTCTGCAGCTATACGTGTCTGTCCCGAGTCAGACCCATACTAAGTGAGCAGTACCGGGGCAAGAACCCTCTGCTAGTCCCGCTCCTGTATGACTTCCGGCGGATGACAGCCCGGCGGCGGGTTAACCGCAAGATGGGCTTTCACGTTATCTATAAGACACCCTGTGGCCTCTGTCTTCGGACAATGCAGGAGATCGAGCGCTACCTTTTTGAGACTGGTTGTGACTTCCTCTTCCTGGAGATGTTCTGTTTGGATCCGTATGTTCTCGTGGACCGGAAGTTTCAGCCCTATAAGCCTTTCTACTATATTTTGGACATCACCTATGGGAAAGAAGATGTTCCCCTATCCTGTGTCAATGAGATTGACACAACACCCCCACCCCAGGTGGCCTACAGCAAGGAACGAATCCCGGGCAAGGGTGTTTTCATTAACACAGGCCCTGAATTTCTGGTCGGCTGTGACTGCAAGGATGGATGCCGGGACAAGTGAGTTGGTAGGGGTATTGCCAGCCCTGCCATTCACCGCCGCCTCTGCCTTGTATCTGTATTTCGCTCCCTTTCCCTCACCTCCTTGTACCTCCTCCCTCAGCTGGAGCGCTTGCCTTTATGCTTCCGTGAAAGCTATGAGCTAGGGGTACTGGGGTTGCCCCGGCCCTGCACGACCCTGCGTGTGTGTGTCGCGTTTGCTGCTTGCTCCGAGTCTCCTCCTCCTCCTCCGCCTCGCTCCACCATGCTTTCGGTGTCATTCTCTGTCTCTCTGTTTTCTCACGCTGTCATCTTACTTCGTCTTTTCCTTTCTCATTTATGTGTTTGAGAGAAGAAAATGAAATTTCACTACCTTATCGCCATCCTTTTAGTACTTCTTGCCTCTAGAGAAAGTCTCATGGCTCTATCTGTCCTTTTCTGTCTCATACAGGTCCAAGTGCGCCTGTCATCAGCTAACTATCCAGGCCACAGCCTGCACCCCAGGCGGCCAAATCAACCCAAACTCTGGCTACCAGTACAAGAGGCTAGAAGAGTGTCTGCCCACCGGGTGAGTGGTCAGGGCGAGGCGAGGCGCCGCAGACTGGGGGGCGTGTTCTTGGTTTTCTCTGCTCGCAGGAACCACCAGTATTCTAAACATTGGAACCAGAAATAGAATAACCGAAACAGGCATTTCATCAATTAAATCTTATGAAATCCAGGCACGTTTCTTCCTTGGGCTTTCTTTGAGACAAAGACACAATGCCTGAATACAGTGTCTAGCAATTTTCTGTTGCAGTCATAGGTAATCTTAATTTTATAGCTGTATGAGTGTCTAATAGATTGTGATTTACTGTGGCAAGTGAGATGCATTCAGAGAGGAGAAGATGGCAGAGACCTGATTATTTAGGACTTTTTAAATCAAATAAAAACTGTAGTCAAATTCATGGTGCGATAGGAAACTTGGAGAATTTTAAGGAGTCAAACGATCTGCCTTTTGAAGATTAGGTTGGCTTCTGTATGGACAATAGGTTGTAGAGCAGCAAAAGAAGAATTTGGAAGGTCAGTTAGGAGATATAAGTGAGAGGGGGCGGTTGCTGGGGCTGGACTAAAACGAAAGTGTCCATAGGGATGGAAGAAAGATTCGGGGTGCAGTGGAGGTAGAGCCACAGAACGAGGCAGATCGACTGTAGAGTAGAGGAGGAAAGAAACAACCCAGGACAGTTCCTACATTGTATACTTGAGCAACTAAGTGGATGTCGGTGCTTTTTACTGAGCTGGAAGACCAGAGGAGTCGAGGTCGGAGTGAAATTCCGCTTCTGTTCTAGCCATGTGACGTTTGAGATGCATGTTAGGCAGTCCAAGTGGAAGCGCCCAGGCAGTGAGGTTTCCGAGACGTGTAAAGGCTGCGTAGGGTGGTATTTAAAGTTTGGATGGGTTCACCTAGAGAGAGTATTGGTGACAGAAGAGAAGGGGGCCTGAGAGTGAGCCCCAGGCTCTGCACCCAGAGATCGAGCAGTAGAGATGCAGCCAGCATGTGAGGGTGAGGACAGGTCAGGGGAAAGAGGACAGTGAAGGGCTGGGACGTAACCTAGTAAAGCGGTTCCATAAGATCGTGTGTGCTGATGAGCCTAGTGCTCCAGATGCATAATTAGTAGAACAGAACAGAGGACAAGGACATCAGTGAAATAATGCACATGTTTTCCTATAACAGAAGGGTCTGCGTTTCCAAATTAAAAGAGCCAATCGGGTCCCAGCACAATGGATGAAAATAGGTCCCCACTAAAACTCCGGGTAATAAAATGTGATCACTGGTCCCACAGAACACTGAGGACAAAAGGAAAATCCGAAAAGCTTCTAGAGAGAAGAAATAGATTACCAAAAAAAAAAAAAAGATTTAAAATGACTTCAGCCTTCTCAAAATAAAATTGGAAGCTAGATGGCAATTAAGGAATCCTTTCAGAATGCTTAGGAAAAATTACTTCTTAGAGTTCTAAACCCGAGCAGACTACGAGTGGAGTGTTAAAGGAGGCCAAAGGCGTATGAAACGCCTCGAAAATTTCCATTATTCCTCTTCGCAGAAAATTACTGAAAATGTTTACTCAAGTGAGGGGAGAAAGTCAAGAGAGAGGAGGGCATATGGATTCAAGAAACAGGATCCAACTCAGAAGAGGGGCGAGGGGAATTCCACAGATGACAGTGCAGGGGAGGAGGCTTCCAGGCCGACAGCTGCGTGCCTGGGGTAGAGAACAGCCAGGATGGCAGCAGGCCAGACCCGGCTGCAGGAGATACTTCGGGAAAACGAACAGTTTGATAAAAAACCTTCTGTGTGCAAGTATGTTCAGAGCAGATCGAGACACTGGGGAAATCAGGAGATGAATCTGTGCTGAATACGTATTAAAAACAAGCAAAGGAAAAGATAGTTACTAGCTTTAGCTGCGTCACTGTAGTAGTTAGTTTTCATAATAAGCAACATTTGAATCTTTTAATACCATTTATAGACTTAATAATGCTGGGTGGTAGATGAGTGTTCATTGCACATTTTTTATATGTTTGAAACATTTCATAAAAACGTTTTCAAATAACCACAAATGATAATGTCGCTTCCCTGCTGAAAACTTTCTAAGAGCTTCACTACTACACTTTGCATTTTATTCCAGCTCTTAATCTTGGGTCACAGGACACTGTACTATCTTGCTCCTTATCTCTCTCCCTCCAGAACTGTTCCAGCCACACAGATACCCTTCAGTTCTGGATCCAGGTCACACAGTGCTTGCCAGCCTACCTCGAGGCCCTCTGCGCCTACTGTGCCCCCTTCTTGGCCTCCTTCCACTGTTCTCTGCAGTTATCTTCTTTAACCTTGAACTCCTTCAGCTTGAGTCTCACCTCCTCAGAGAAAACTCTCCTGGTCCCTCTTAAACTAGGTCATCTTCACTCCCTTAGTTCTCTCATTGAGCACCCTGTTTGTGTCCTTTATAGCATCTGTGACGATTTTTGTCTCCTATTTGGTGACTTGTTTCTGTCCTGTCTTTTCCATTAGAATCTAAGCTCCATGAGGTGGGGAACCTCATCTGTCTTGCTCCCCGTGGTATCATCAGCAACTACTTACCCTGTGCCTGTCACGTAGTAACAACTCAAACAAATTTTGAGTGAATGATCTCAGTGTAGCTACTCAGAAAGTTTCATCTAGTGGTGATTAAACCTGAGTCCAAATTCTGGTCTCATCCCTCCCAAACTGATCCTGTTTTATCAGTAAACGGAGAATATGAGCGCCAACCCCCCATCCCCATCCCCATCCCCAAGGGGGTTTTAAGGCACTGAACAAAGTTGTTTCTTGATACAGTGCTGGTTCTGTGGTGGTTTCGTGAAAATTCATTGAGCTGTAGACATGTCTCTATTTTTCTCTGTGTACTTTATGCTTTAATGATCTTCTTAAAGTTAAAAAAAAAAAAAAAAAAAAAAAAAAAGCCAAAGTGTGGAGTTAGGTAGACTGGGTTCAAATCTCAATTGCCATTTAATTGTATAATTTGTGGGAACATCTTTGAATTTCAGTCACAATATCTTTGAGTCTCAATATAAAATGTTTGCAACATAGGCATAGTATGATTTTTCTTGTAGAACTGTAATAAGTTTGAATAAAATAATGAATTTAAAGTGCCTGGAAAAAAAAAAAAAAAAAAAAAACCTTTTAGGGCTACTTTGAGGATAGACTAAGAGAATGGAAGTAAAGCATTGACGTAACGCCGGACGGAGCAGTCGTTCGGTAAATGGAAGCCGCTCTTAACACCTCTGCCGGAAAGAAACAGCTAATGCCACCGCCAGCTCACGGGATGTGCTCCTTTCCCCACATGACCTTCTCCCTTTAATCTACATGCCAGGAAAATAAGTAACGTCCTAACATGAGGATAGACTAAGAGAATGGAAGTAAAGCATTGACGTAACGCCGGACGGAGCAGTCGTTCGGTAAATGGAAGCCGCTCTTAACACCTCTGCCGGAAAGAAACAGCTAATGCCACCGCCAGCTCACGGGATGTGCTCCTTTCCCCACATGACCTTCTCCCTTTAATCTACATGCCAGGAAAATAAGTAACGTCCTAACACTGAGCGCGGCAGGTAGAGCAGAAACACCGATACCTGAAAAGATGAGTTTTCTCACTGTAACTGCCTCCTTTAATGTTGACTAACTTAAGTAGTTTGCTTTAAAAATAGTTATTAAATTTCTTAAACTAGCTATAGAAGATGAGCTCCCTGAGGTGACAGTTTATCAACTTTTCCACTGCTGTGTCCCCAGTGTCTAGCACAGCTCTTGGCCTTTTCATAAATGTTGAGAGTAGAGGAATGAAACTTAGTGTCACCAAAGAGAATCCCGTGAACTTGAGCGCCAGTTCCTCCTCTTGACTCCTTTGGCATCTATTGTGTTGGCTTCTGTTTTTCTTACACATCTTTATTTGAAGCGTCTGTTTCTACAAGTTGGCCTAGCTTATCTACCTATTTTCGTGGCTCTTAATCTGTGTTCACGTCATAGTTGTTTAGCTTTTCTCTGGGTTAGTCATTCTGGTATTCACTGTTACTAACTGTAGTGCTATAAATATCTATAAATCACTTTTCCCCCTTCCAAATTATTTCCTTGGGCTATATTCCCAAATGCATCAGAGCACAGGCAGTTCTGTAAATCTGCTCACTTAGTCACTGCCTAAGTGATGACGGCACCTTAAGAGTCATAACAGTTCTGTGGATTTAATGGATGCTCTAGTGGTCATGTCTTGATTGATTTTATTGTAACTTCCCAGAGTTTATGAGTGTAACAAACGCTGCAATTGTGACCCAAACATGTGCACAAACCGGTTGGTGCAGCATGGACTACAGGTTCGGCTACAGCTGTTCAAGACGCAGAACAAGGGCTGGGGTATCCGCTGCTTGGATGACATTGCCAAGGGCTCCTTTGTCTGTATTTATGCAGGTTGGTGATGAAAGGTTTGCTTTCCTGGGTTAGGACGTGGTGGGGAATCGAATCAGACAAGTTTGAACGTAAGAAAAAATGCTTGACGTGGGAACTGGGAGTAAGAGGCCGGGATTTTCTTCTGTTAAGAACATGACAAGTGATGTGCTTGTCCGGGTGGACGAGGGAGGGACAAAAGTGCTTCTTCATAAGGATGAGAATGACAAGAGACGAAATCGTGGATGTGAGGTTTCAGAGGGACGTGACAGCAGAGTGCGGGGTAGCATTTCTCCCACGTCACTGCCCCATCACTCCACTGCACCCTGAGGGCCTTCAGTGCAGCCGAGAGCTCGCTCTCGCTAAACAAAGAGGAAGAATGGGAAGGCAGGAAGGGCAAGATTTAAGACTGTAGTAAGCTCCCCGTACTCTCCCGCTGAAGACACGAAGGAGGAGGTGTCACCAGAGAAGTGAGACCCCATGTTGGGGGCGTTTGACTCTGTGCGGGTGGGCCGGGTGCTGATGGAATGACCCGTTCTTTCCAAAAGAGCCTCATGTCCCTGGAAGGCCTTTAATTCTCTTCCTTTCCAGGCAAAATTCTGACAGACGACTTCGCAGACAAAGAGGGCCTGGAAATGGGCGATGAGTACTTTGCCAACCTGGACCACATCGAGAGCGTGGAGAACTTCAAGGAAGGATACGAGAGTGATGCCCCCTGTTCCTCTGACAGCAGTGGGGTAGACCTGAAGGACCAGGAGGATGGCAACAGCGGCACAGAGGACCCCGAGGAGTCCAACGACGATAGCTCAGATGATAACTTCTGTAAGGACGAGGACTTCAGCACCAGCTCAGTGTGGCGCAGCTATGCCACCCGGCGGCAGACCCGGGGCCAAAAAGAAAACGGAGTGTCTGAGACGGCGTCCAAGGACTCGCGCCCCCCAGACCTCGGGCCCCCACATATTCCCGTCCCTCTGGCGATCCCCATGGGTGGCTGCAATCCACCTTCCTCTGAAGAGACACCCAAGAACAAGGTGGCCTCCTGGTTGAGCTGCAATAGTGTCAGCGAAGGTGGCTTTGCTGACTCCGACAGCCATTCATCCTTCAAGACTAGCGAAGGTGGGGAAGGCCGGGCAGCGGGAGGCAGAGGGGAAGCTGAGAAGGCCTCCACCTCAGGGCTGGGCCTCAAGGATGAGGGAGACATCAAGCCGGCCAAGAAAGAGGTAAGCGATGACAGAAAGCTCTGAGCAGTGGCTTCTGTGTAACTGCGCTGTGAGGGCAGACGTGGCGGCAGTCTCACCATGAGGCCTCACGCGTCGATTATTTACTTGATGGTTATTTCTCTGGCAAACACGATTATCTTCCCATCATGTTTAAAGAACCAAATTATTTTAAAGTCAACCTGCCGGGTTGGTTCATTCCATAGTGAAAGATTTCTAAGTGCTTTTTTAATTGAATGCTATTTCAGGTTATCTCCATTTCTTTTCAGAGTAGAGAAAAAAGAATTTGAAATGTATTTTGATGTTGAGACTTACCACGTCACAGGTAGTGAACCGTGTCCCTCGTCCCCATGGGACCGCTGCCCACGGTGTTTCTGTGAACCTTTTATGCTCTACTGTCGGGAAGGTCGAAGACCTCTCCCAGGGGGTCTGCCGATGAGCAGAGGGGCGTTGCTGTCAAGTTGCACGCACACCTCAGAGTGCGCCTTGCACTGGCTAATGTCTGTGGAGGTCATTTGAGATGAAGTCTAAGTGTTAGATTCGCTGCCTAGGACCACAAACACGCTTAACCCTTCACTTGCGCTCTCTTCCAGGACCCTGATGACCGAAACAAGATGTCAGTGTAAGTTCCTCCTTTTGACCCGTTTTCCAAACCCGCCTGCTCACCTCAAGCCTACAGAAGCAGCCAGAGAAACAGCCAGTAACCTGACCCCTCTCATTCCTCCCGCCAGCGTTATGGAGAGCGCTCGGAACTACGGTTACAATCCTTCTCCCATGAAGACGGAAGGCCTTCGGCGCCCACCGAGTAAGACGAGTATGCACCAGAGCCGACGCCTGCTGGCCTCAGCTCAGCCCCATGCCGATGTGAGTGGCCGCCCCCCGACATCTGTTCTCTTCGGGGTCCGAGTGAAGGAACGTCTTCCCCCCTCGTCAGGCCCGTCACCATAATTACTGCCAAAGCTGTTCTTGCTGTTTTGGCCTCTGCTTCCTGCCTCGTTTTCCTTCGTCCAGCGCCTGCCCCTCCCCCTTGCCGTAGCCTCAGCCCCCTTCTGCCTGACTAAAAGCAAGGGCGCAGAGGGGCCCTCTCCGTTTGCTCCCCTTCCATCCTCTGACCCCTCCACCTCCCCAGGATGTGCTGACGCTGTCCAGCAGCACAGAAAGTGAGGGAGACAGCGGCGCCAGCCGGAAGCCCGCTGCCGGTCAGACTGCAGCCACAGCGGTCGACAGCGACGACATCCAGACCATCTCTTCCGGCTCTGAAGGCGACGACTTTGAGGACAAGAAGAACATGTCCGGTAGTCGGGAAGGATTCGGGGTGATAGCAGGAGCCATAGCAAAGTTGGGGTCGAGGATTTTTAAAGGAAGCTAAAGAAGCAGGGGGAAGATTGAGACCCTAAGAGTCGACAGGTCTCTGGGAGGGCTCCCTGGCTCCCAGCTGGGCTGGGATACTGTGCGACGCGGCCCCGTCCTCTCCTTTCCTGTCCCCTTCTCTTCCCTCAGCTCCCTTCTCCAGCAGCTCTAACTCTGCTGCGACAAACGGCCACTGACAGTCTCAGCTGGTTATTCCTGAGTTGCAGCGGGCACACGAAACGGGGGTAGCATATCCAGTCATGCGTTGAGGGGTCCTAACCCTGTTCCCCTTCCTGTCCAGGTCCAATGAAGCGCCAGGTGGCAGTGAAATCAACACGAGGGTTTGCTCTTAAGTCGACCCATGGGATCGCCATTAAGTCAACCAACATGGCGTCCGTGGAGAAGGGGGAAAGCGCCCCCGTTCGTAAGAACACACGCCAGTTCTACGACGGGGAGGAGTCTTGCTACATCATCGACGCCAAGCTCGAAGGCAACCTGGGCCGCTACCTCAACGTGAGACCCCTTTCCCTCACCTCTAGACACCGGGTTATTCCATGGTCCTCACATTTTTAGTGCTTTTAACACGACTATATAAACTCACCTTGTTATAAATTCTTGATCTCTAAGGATCTTAAAAAGGTAGCTTTCTTACAAAATCTCTCTGCTATGATAGGGATCAGATGGCATTATTGTTGTCCAACTCTCACTGACGCCACAAAGCCAGATTGTTTTCTTGGTTCTTATTGGCCCTGTCCTTAAACCTACAGCACAGTTGCAGCCCCAACCTGTTTGTCCAGAATGTCTTCGTGGATACACACGACCTTCGCTTCCCCTGGGTGGCCTTCTTTGCCAGCAAGTAAGAGGGAGCCAGGAAAGGGGATGGTTGGGTAGGAAAAGCAGCCCAGCATGGGGAAGGGACGAAGACAACTGGAAGTCCCTGGGCCCCTCCTCCCTGCACGATCCAGCTCCGCCTGCACACTAAGCCCAGGCAGCTGCGGTATCTGCTGTCCCCACCACAGTCCACCCTTGTCTTCCCCTGTAGGAGAATCCGGGCTGGGACAGAACTTACTTGGGACTACAACTACGAGGTGGGCAGCGTGGAAGGCAAGGAGCTGCTCTGCTGCTGTGGGGCCATCGAGTGCAGAGGGCGTCTGCTCTAGGGCACAGACTCGCTCCTCACTGCTCCCTTCCTGAGCTGCCCTGGCCTCAGGACCTGGGTCTTCCTGACTGTTGAACTCTGGGCCCCAAGTCTCCAGGCTACTGCCCCAGCTCCTGGCTCACAGGAGTCGGGGTTCTGGATCAGAAGACCCCTTCCACGTGGTGCTAGCAGGCAGGGTCCCTCGTCCCCCTCAGGCACTAGGGGGCGGGGAGGGGCCACTGCTCTAACCTGGGCCTGACATCCCTCAGTCCTCGTGGCTCATCCCTCCCTTCCGACTCCTTTGTTCAAGTGTTCATGCATCTAACCGACTGTTCTGGAAAGAGGGCTGTGTGTTTACTACCCCTGGTTTGTATTGTTTCTTGAAAGTCTTTCAACAAGATGCTAAGACTAAGGTTGTGGTTTGGTTTTCTTTCCCTCAGCCCCCACATTCCCAGTTCTGGGTCTTTCAGTGAGAGATCTGTCCCCCCCTCCCCGCCCATCCTCCCCAGTGGGCAGCTGTCATTAATCTTATACTTTCTCTACCTTTGCTCTTTCTTATTTGCCATGTGAAATTTAAAACTGTTATGTGACCATGCGGAAGACTACCTTACTTTGCTTAGTTTACCACCCCCGTCTCAATTCCTAATAGTTGCAGAAACATGTTGCCATCTTTTACTTAATCTTTAATATATTTTAATTAAAAAAACCATTAACAGTACATTTTGGTCTGACGTGGTCCCTCTGCTAAAATGTCAGGTGCTAGCTGTAATTCTGGCTTTAAAACCAAAACCCCAAATGTTTAATAAATAAAAAGAAATTAGAACTAATTGCCATTCTACTCCAAACCAGCTAGCCTAGGGGAAGAGGCCAGAGAAAGGAGGCAGTAAGATCTTGGACCTGTGACTGCAGGGACAGCTGGCAGAGAAGTAACACAGACTGTCCACGCAGTCCCCAGTGTGGTGCCCCCCACCCCCGTTTTTGGCAGAGGCAGGGCAAGGGTCATGTGCCCCTTCCTGCACTCAATTCACTTGCATCTTAGGAGGGAAAACTTTGGTTTCTGGTCCAAGTTAGGGAGCTTGGAAAGGTGAGCCTTGGTCCAGCTTTGGCAGAAAGAGGCCCACAGGTGGAACAGTAAGGCACAACCCTGGCTCTGGAGGTCAGGGAGTCAAAGGCAAACGGCCAGATTCCGAAGTGTGAGGAATGTGAGTTGTGAACCCCGTGCCCAGAGCTGAGGAGGGGGCTTGAAAGCGATGGAAAGGACAACTCGGAAAATGAGACCATCCCCCTTCTAACAAAGGGTGTAACCAGGCTCCCCAGGTAGAGACCAGGGGGCAGGCTGGTTAGGGTTTGGTTGAAAGGCAACTGGGTGACAAGCGGGGAGGATGGGGGCGCAGAGGAGAACTCTCCTCTGGCTCTCTTCCTTTCTCTCCAGAGCTTAGTGACCCTGTGGGGAGGGTGGGGTAGTTCCTTGGCTTTACGCATTAATCTGAGCGGAGCGCAGGGACAATGCTCAGTCATTCTTAGGATGGTGGTTGTTGAGGATGGGGTGGCCATTGGCTAGGGGCCGGCTCTTTGCTCCACCCCCAGCCGCAGGCTCCTCCCCCTCGGAGCTCTCTGTTTCTTCCCGGTCACTGCGTTCGTCCTCTACCTGCTGTGGAAAGCGAGAAGGGTTGAGATGAAGGGTTATTCGATGTCCACAGGAGCCCTAAGGGCGGCCTCTGCACGGGCTTGTTCCAGTCACGCCCAGGGCCCCAAGGTTTAGAGGGAGGGTTGCTTGCCGGTGGCGGGCGGTGTGGGCAGTCTAGAGTTGAGGGCCAGCCAGGCCCACGTAACAGGGACAGCACCCTCACCTTTCCAGTTATGAACTTGTGGGCCATGCGCAAGATGAGGTAGGCCCAGAAGATGTGCAGCGCCTGCAGCACTCCCATCATGGAATTGAAGAAGTAATAGCCGAAGAAGGCGGGGTAGAGCTCCAGTGGGTACACCACGGTGCAGTGCAGGATCCTGGGGCCCGGAAGGGAGGGACAGGATTGTCAGTACGGAAAGGAAGGGGCTGGGGAGGAGGCAGGACTCCTGATTTCACGAGGAGAGGAGCACAGTCTGGCCGCCCACTCACCAGAAGGGCAGGATGACCAGTCGGGTGATGATGAAGACGACGGCGAAGACGATGAAGATGTTGTTGCAGGTGTTTTTCCATCCCGCGTAGTTAAACATCTTGGCTGACTGCACAGACAGCCCCCGTCTGCACGCTCAGACATACACCCGCTACCACACGCCCTGTGCCCGGTCCCAGGAACGTCACACGCCCCACCCCGCCCCGCCCCACCCCTCAGAGAAGGACAGAGAGACAGGAGAACCTGTACCAGGGGCTCCGGGTCTGAAGAAATGCCCAGAAAGCCTGACCTCTAGCAGGTAGTCGGAAGAGTCATGCAGCGCCATGATGAGAGTCCCTGCCCGGATGTAGTTGGCGAACCAGGAGAAGCTGATGAGGATGATGGTGGCCACGTGGTGGATGATCTGTTCCTTGAAGTCCTGCAGCAAAGACGTAGGCTCCAGGACTTCTTCCTGTCCCCAGCCCCTGCTACTCCTTCTTCCTCCCCCAGGCCTTCTGTTCCCCATGTCCCACGGTTCCATCCAAAGCGTCACAAAATCAGAGGGAGGCTGTTCACAGAACTCTATTTGGGCTTCTGGGCTTAATGGCACAGGCCCTTGACCCACCTTTCGCTTGACATCAGAGGCGATGCTGAAGAGCAGGGACCAGTAGAAAGAAAGTTCGATCATGTAGTACCAGTACTGGGAGGGGATCATGCTCTGCAACGGGGGCGCAGGACATAAGAGGCCGGAGCGACTGGACCCAAGGGTCTCGCCTCTCCAAGCCCAGCCCATCTGGCCGCTGAGGTGGTTCAACGCCACGACACCCGTCCCTTCTGCCACGTATTCCCAGGGTCCTCTCTTCACAAGGGGTGTGTGTCCTAGTCCTGTCCTACATCGATTCCATTAGTCACCCCCATGGAAGGAAGTCAGGACCCCATCCTACCTGTATGGGATAGCCCTCCCAAACCTTCCTCAGGTCATAGAACCAGGGTTTCTGCAGAGAGATGGTGACAGGTTAAAAGAGGAGCCCAAATTCTATGGCCTCCCCCGCCTTGCCAGAGAACCACCTCCCGCCTCCCTGTAATCCCCACTCACATCCACAATGACAGCCATGCCGGCGATGAAAGCAATCAGGTAAAATGTGAATCTCCAGCTGGAAGAGGAAGCGGAAGTGGCCAGGAGAATGGGGGGGACGGGAGCAGCCCTCCAACCGCCCCAAGAACCAGACCCCTTGGGAACATCAGGACGATCCCAATTCCTCCCTCTTGAATGAGATCTCACCCTGCGCACAGCCACTGCCCCCCCACTCCCAGCACGGCACCCCAAACCTCCCTCTGCCCCCAGCTTCTCGTGCCTTGGCCTCCCCACCTGGCTTCTCGGAACTTCTTGAGGAGACTGGGCCGGTCCTGGTTGCGGCGGCGGCGGAACCAGCGCTCCACCTGGCGGCCGGAGAGCCCGCTCTGCCTGGACAGCAGCTCCACCTCGGCCTGTGTGCAGCGACGGGGCCCGTCACAGCTCGCCCAGAACTCGGCGGCGCCCGCCCGCCCTCCCCGGGAATGGCCCACGTCAGCACCACTGCCTCCTCGACTTAGCCACCGGAGCGGCATCCCGACCCAGGTCTCCCCTTCCCCGCTCCTGAGCCAGCCTGCAGCGGTACCTGTTTGGGATGCTTGCCGCTGGTCAGGTAGAAATGCTCCAGGGTGGGGTTGGGGGCTGCCCGCAGTCGAGTTTTCTCCTTCACGTTCAGGAGGGCAGCCAGTGGTGTGGCCACATAACTGGGGAAGGGACATGAGTGAGAGGCGTCTGGCTCTCCTGAACCACCTCAGTCCCTCGGAGGGCCTCAGTTTCCCGGCAACCCTCTCTCCGGCCTCCTTGGGCTGCCCACAGCTGACAAAGCTGCCTGTGTTCACGAGTGACCAGGCGGGGAGGAGGGTGAGAACAAATAACCATTGACGGAAAGGGCCTGGGGGTGCTGGGTCCTCAGGAAGACAATGCTGCCTTCAGTGGGGGGACACATAGTAGGCAGGGACCTGGGTGGCCAGAACACCAGGGTCCAAGACCAATTAAACGGGAAGAGACACTTGAAGTGCAAGAAACTGGGGCTGGCCACCAGGGAAGGCATGGAGGTAGGATGGTATGCTCACAGCTCAAAGAAGTATCGAATGATGAGGAAGAGCAGGGCCAGGGGTAGTGTGATATAGAGGTCTGAGGCTTTGGCGTAGACACGTCCATCTCGGTCTTCTAGATCAGCCCAGGTTAAGTTCACAGGCAGCCACAGCCGTTCCCACCAGAAGTAGTCGTACAAGGTCTGGAGCATCCTGAGTGGGGGCGGGGGGAAAGGGAGAGGGCATCAAAGGGGACAGCGAGACAGACGACAGTTTTCACAAGCAACAAAAGGAGCAGATGGCAGAGACTCAGCCCCGGGCTCAGGTCCTGGTCATGTGGCCTTGGACGCAGCAGTTTCCTCATCTGTAATATGGTGGTTTTCCAGTTCTGACATTTGCTATTTACTGCAACTGAATGGGATGCTCGCGCCCCCCGAAGTCCTGATTCCCTAGCATTAAGAACCTCAAGTCTCCTGTCATTTCGCTATCCAGCACGGTCTGGCCCAAAAAGCTGTAGCCAACAACCTGAGTAAGGTCAGAGGCACCCTCCCTTCCCGATGACTTTCCGGCCACTAGTCCCCTAGCCAAGCAACTAGGCAAACTTCTCAGCCCAGGAAGCTCAAAAGCAGACTGCAGGGCTGAGCAAACCCCTCCACTTCCCCCGACAGCCCATCTAGGCAGCAGGCACCCTAGGGAAAATGAAGAAGCCAGAGTAAAGCAAAATTATGTCCCCAAATGAAGCTGAGCTCTAGGACAATCGGCAGACAGCAAACTTTTGCACACAAGGTGAACATCCATGCCAAGCCACCTAATACTGCACACAGGGCAAGAGAGCCCTAAGGCACCAAAATGAGGCAAGGCTGCTGATGGGGGTTGGGGGACAGCAGACCGAGACAGCAGACCGAGACACCTGGTGGAAGTAAGGGCTATCTCGAAGGCTCATCCAGAAAATCAAATCCTAGTCTGCAGGGGAACACCTGTCACAAATACCCCCAGCTCAGCTGCTTTCCCCGCCCGTCCCCCCTTCCTCCACTGAACAGAAAGGATCCACAGAGGGGTAGTGACCACTTGGATGCCCGAATGAGGGAGGGAATGGTCTGTGGCTCATGAGGGGACAGCAGCTGCTTGGAGCTGAGAGCAGTAAGATGCGCCTGAAGAGTCGGTGGCACTGGAACCAGCACACCACCTGGCAGTCCTGGGACCCATCAGTGAATGCAGCAGATGACAGGGCAGGGCTTCGCAGGCTCCCCACTCCTGCATCCTCCCAGGAGGGAGGCGAGCTGATGGTCTTCAGGCTGGCCGTGGAACTAAGAGCTGACACAAAAGGCAGGTGGTCGTGCCCCGCCTCTGTCACCAGGGAGGAGAGAGTGGGGAGATTGTCCTCTGTTGTGCGCTGGAGACCAGTGGGTGGCCCTGGCACGAGGCTGATCAGATAGCCCGCAGCTGAACTGGGCCGGGCTGGTCCTCGGCCCCTCCTCCCACAGCTCCGCCCCCACCCAGCACAGAAGCACTTGCGAAATCCCTCTCAGCCTGTCACGGGTCAGTATTCCAGCTCAAGGACTTTACCCTCTTGTCCCCACTCCTGGTCACTGCTCTCTTGGATGAAATCAGAGGTCAGCACTGACAAAGGAGCTTTAGCTCTACCTTCCCCCAAGCCCCCATTCCCCCACCCACGCGCATTCCGGGCCTCGGCTCAGGAGGGCATTGCCCCTTCCCCTTCTACCTTCGCCAGAATAAATATTTAATCAGTTAAAGAGATGGAAGTCTTTTGAAGTGAACAAAATTAAACAATGATGCACAGTGGAACTTTCCCCACACAAGCGCACATGTGTGTGCACACACACACTTTTCCTACAGAAAGTGGTAGAAAATGCAGTAGACAAGGAACAGGTTGGACCACAGGTGGCAGTCCCTCTGGCTTTCCCTGCCCACCTTTTCGCTTAGCTGGATGGGAGGTGGGCATATACCTGACCCAGTCACCTGAGGGCTATGGCTCTTGGAACCCAACTAGCCCTCTGGTGAGATCTAAGGCCAAGGGCACAGACAGGCCTCGGACGCTGGGCCCATCCCACCCCTGGTCAGTAGAAACCGGCGGGACGTTTCTCCTAACGGGGATCTTTTGAGGATTAAGGGTTCAGAGGGCTGGCTGGGATCCCGGAGGGGCAGGCGGAGACCCCCGCCCCGACTCCTGGGCCCAGGAGTGCCTGACGCCAGTCTTTGCTCCCACAAAGAAGGCGAGGAGCTGGGGAGGGAGGCAGAGGCATCCAGGGCGAGCCTGGATAGTGCGACTCCCTGAACCCAGGACGGGGAGAGCGGGAGGGGGGTGCGAGCTGTGAGGACACAGCGGGGTGTGTCAGGCGGCCAGATTAACGGGGGCTCTCTCGCACCTGGGTCTCAGGCTTTCTGTGACCACAGCCTTCCCTTGCTGCCCAGGCCTTCCATTAGCACAGGAGCGCTACCCAGTCCCAGTCCCCGCCCCCTGGCCCAGCGGGGAGGGTCACCAGATTCAGCAGGTCGGGACTCGAGTCAACGTGGGGGAAGGGAAGACACCGGGCTCCCAGCCGATGGCTCACACAGCCCATAGAACCAACAACCGCCCAGGGGCCATGGTGGCTGCTTGGCACCGCACACCGAGGGCTCTGCGAACAAAAGGCTGTGACTGGCGACAGGGAGCCGACCTGCTTCTCCAGGCCCCCTCGGCCCTCAGGGCAGTTTCTTGCTTTTCTGGTAGAGAAAAATCACACCTACAGATATTTTTCCAATCACAGAATTTACTCCGCCCCCCCCCCAAAAGAGACAATGGCGGGGCGAGGTGTGTGTGCATCTCTCAGATTCTGTCACACACACACACACACACACACACACACACCTGCCTCAGAGACACAGGCACCGCTTTCCGCTTTCCGAGGCACAGGCTGGAGCACGGCCAGCGGAGCAGGGATTTCGTGGGCATTGGATTACCACGAACTTGAGCTGGCTCAGCCTGGTCCACACCCTTTACCCCAACTCTGACTGACCCCTCCCAGACCCTCACAGATGCATGAAAAGGGGCAGAGGGTCTCCATGGGAGATTGTAGACCCAGAAGGCAGGGAGGGCAGAAGTCTGAGTCTGTCAGAAAGGGATCTCACAGACTCCTGATAACAGTCCCACTGGCTCTTAGAGCTTGGAGGAAAAACTGAGGAAAATAAAACAGAATCGGCAAGGGAGGAGAGAGTGACAGAGGGTCTCACGGGCTCCCGGGTGCCACTGTAGCCTGAGGAACTACAAAAAAAGAAGTGGCAGGCGACCTGAATAGTCTTCCTTGTTGAAAACTTTACAGGCAGCAACAGCAAGAGGTCATGAACTGGAAGGCTGCAAGCAAATGGACGAAGCCAAGAAGAGGTGTCACTCACTGCTCCAGGCTGCAGGATGGGCCCCAAAACTAGCTTGTCTGGGCAGCCCCATCAGAGGCCCCAACACACCCAACACTGCATGAGCCTACAGCACCCAGGAGTAAGCAGAGGCTGGCAGGTTGAAGAGGGGGTTGCGGGGTACAGGGCTGAAGGGCACAGTAAAGGATCAGCCAGCCTCTGGCCAGTGACAGGGGAAAGAGAAGGCCTTTCCTCCCAGGGGAAAGCTGGCCAGAGGCCCCGGTGAAGGGAGTGGACTGTGGGGCACCAAGGGACACAAGGGACTCTCTTTAGAACAGCGTCTGTTTAGGTCACTGTATGATTAGGGCCAGCCCTGAGGGATGAGGCTGCTGACAAGTCCTTACCCCCGGGAGCCCCAACGCAAGTGCAGTCAGCCACCCACACTCAGGCCCAGTCACCTGGACTGCAGTATGGGACAGTGACCTAACAGATGTGGGAGTGACTGCCTGCTGGATGCTATCCTTGATTGATTTTCTGGCAAGAGGGTCTCGCTCCACAACTCAGGATCCACAACTCAGAACCCCGCCCCAATGCTGGGCCTGGACACTCGGGTGGCTGAGACCAGGTCTGGACGCCAGAAGCCTGGCTTGGGGTGAAAGAGAAACCCCCAAGCTCAGGCCAAAGATTCCTGCCACACACCTGCAATTAACTACTTGCTAGAGAGCCTACGGGCCCGTGATTCGCAAGCTGTGGCAGAGGAAACCAGTTTCACCAGGCTCCCCCGCTACACACACACACCCCATAACGGTTTGGGAGCCTTACCCTTGGGGGGCCGGGGCAGACTCTCAGAGCCACTCCTTCCTGTTTCCCGTTAAGCACATGGACGCTCTGACCTCCCTCCCGGAGTGGGCACAGTACGCCGGGGAGAAGAAAAAGCAGCAAGACCCTCTGTCCCCTCCCACTGTGGCCATGGCCCCGTCCAGGCCAAGGGCAGCGCCGCGGGCCCCTGTCCGGCCGGGGCCTCTCGCGCGGACGGTCACCAAGCCTTGCTACTCCCCCCACGAAGAGGCGCCCGTGGCTCGGGGCCTGGGCCACGGCCCCGCGTCCCCGCGTCCCCAGCTCCGGCCGCTACCTGTTGCCCAGGGCGGCCTGTCCCGCCCGGCCCGC
>NW_006442103.1:18933341-18948712 GCF_000325575.1 Pteropus alecto
ACGCCCAGGACCGACCCCGGCAGCCGGCCCTTCCCAGCGCAGAGCCCGCGACCCCTAGGGCGTCCCCACCCTCGCCGTAAAACCACAACGCTCCCACCCAGCAGCCATACGGCCCACGGCAGCGGCACTCATACCCTCCCCGTGTGCTCCGAGAGAGCCAGCCCCCCACTTTTAGAGCTTTCAATCTACATCACGTTTATCCGTGTTCAAATTCATCTTTTCAAAAAAATGTTTTTTTCGGAGTCTGGTAAAACTGATGTTTCAGTAAGATGCAACATGTTTACTCTGGAAAACTGTCCTTGACTCCTAGCGAGGATGCCGAAGGAGCAAGATGTGTTTGGGGTTTGTTCAGAGAGAGCTACAGCCTGCTCCATGTAGAGGCAACTTAGTTTTTTATATTGATGAAATGTTGCCATTTGTATACAATCACAGAACCTCTGACAGCCGCTCATTCCATGGTTTATCTAGTCAAGTTCAAGTGCTGACAGGAAGGAGTGTGCCCCCCCCCACACACACACACACTAATCCAGTTGGAGGGCTGGGACCTCACTTATAGCTCTTTCTGGAGAACCAGAGAGGCGGAAGCTGAATGACTTCCAGCCGGTTTGTTCATTTGCTCTGGCAGGGGCACCCCAGCCTAGGCCCACCACCAGAGAACCCAGACCTGTTGTCCCACGCGGTGACCCACCTCCTCCTGAACCCACCCAGGGGACTCCAGCCTTTTTTAGCCCCAGATCTGCCAGTTCTCGTTCCCAGCCTCCAGCCCTGTTTTCCTTTGTCCCATTCTGAACTCTTCCCTTATTAGCAAATTTTATAATTTTCGACCCCTTTGTAACTCCCTCCCCACACACACCTTCAGCCTTCCAATTCCAGACTTCCCTCTCCCTGTCTTGAGCGGTCCCCAGAGCCAGCCCTTCTCCACCCACACACCTTCTCCCACGTGTCTCCTCATTGGGCCCCAGCTAGCCTTCCGTCTGTCTCTAACTCCTCCCCACACCTCTGTCCTAGTTGGCCCTCTCTTTTGGCTTCTGAATCTTTTCATCAGTCAGTTTTCCTAACAGCCAGGCTTTCCCAAGTTCCCCACCAGACTTTTTCAACGAATCCTCTGAGAACTGGAGACCAATTAACTTGCTGTAAAGATAACAGAGGGGAGGGAAGTTTGGGGACAGAAGTTAGATTGCCAAGGCCTGTGAAATAAAGATAAGGGGGTGTACCCCTCCCCCAGGAGACAAAGGAGGAGGTGGGTAGAGAAGAGGAAACCCAGCCTCAGGCAACATTAGAATGATGCTACCAGTTCTGTCAGCTTAATCAGGATACAGGCGCGTGGGCACACACACAGCCTGGGCTGGACCAGGAGGTTTTGAATGCCGCCCTTGTGACCCATCCCCCACTGCCCAGATTGGTATGGCCACGCCCACAGTGCCCCAAGCTGCCTGCCTTGCTGTGACTCACTTCCTCTATACGGCTGCTGAGGTGTCCGGAGGCCTTCAGCCTGGGGTTTAGGTATCTGAGCAGGCTTCTGGGATGGGCGGAGGCATGGACCCCAGTTGTGGAAACTGGATCTTCTCAGAGGAAAAAGAACTCCCAATATTCGGTGAAGGGTTTTGCAGAAGATTTCGCAGAGCTCAACAGGCTCCTTAAAACGTTTGAAAACATGGACCCCCAACACCAAAAGGTTTTCATTCACAGAGAAGAATGTTTATGGTGCATTATCTGTGTTAAAGAACAAAATCCAACTGAGTAAATCTGAAGACCTAATAATGGGCTTTATTAAGCCACTGACAGTGAGGCAGCGTCCCCTCCAGCAACTAGAAGGGAGCTTCCAGGGGCAGCAGGAAATGCAAGGTTTTCACAGGCACTAAGAGGGTGGGACTAAGAAGTTAAAAGAGTGGATTATTTCAGGCCAGGACATTCTCCTTCAGGGGAAGGCTGGGGCGGGGTAGAGGGTCTTTATCAGGCAAGATTACTCTGCTAAAGTTGATGAGGACATGTCAGACCGAATGATTTAAAATTCCAAGGCTGGGAGAAGCCGAAACTGCAATTAGGTCAGTTATTAAGTTTTGGTTTGGTGACTGTAGCTTAGCAAAAGTGACTCCATTTTGGCCTGTTTCTTTTTTTTCCCCACACATCTGCTCACAAGGAAATCTATGGTAAAAAAAAAAAGAAAAAAGAAAGAAAAAGAAAAAGAAAAAAGAAAAAAAAAGAAAGTAAGCAAACCACCATGGACATATTTCTGAAAAGAGGGACACCTCGAGAAGAGCCTCTGCCAGGTCCTTCGGGAGATGTTATCAGCCCTGAAGACCGTTCAGTGAAAGGTCATAGAGGTGGAAGCCGGTGATGCTGATGATTCTGACACTGTGCAGGCCCGGGCGAACCTGTGTGTTTGTTTGTGTCTTAGGTTTAACAAAAAAGTTTTTTAATTTTTTTTTAAATTTTAATAGAAAAAATCTTATAGAATAAGGGAAAAAGCAAGAAAATATTTTTGTCCAGCTATACAATGTGTGTGTATTTTAAGCCAAGTGTGATTATAAAAGAACCAAAAAGTTTTTAAACATTTTAAAGTTAAAAAAATTTTTTTTACATTTGTAAAGTAAAAAAAAAAAAAAAAAAACAGTAAGCTAAGGTTACAGTAAGCTAAAGTTAATTACCGAAGAAAGAAAATTTTAAAAATAAATGTAGTGTCACCTACGTGTACAGCGTTTATAGAGTCTCTAGCAGAGCAGTCACCTCCCAGTCATTTCACATCCACTCACCCCTCACTCACTGACTCACCCAGAGCGACCCCAGTCCTGCAGGCTCCCTTCATGGTAAGCGCCCCATGCAGATGTTCCATTTTATATCTTTTACGCCCATTTTTACTGGACCTTTTCTATGTTTCGATGTGTGTAGACACACAAACTCACCGTTGTTAGTTGCCTGTAGTACTCAGTATAGTGATGTACTGTGCAGGCTGGTAGCCCAGGAGCAATGGGCCGTCCCATCTAGCCCTGTGTGGAGTGGGCTGGACCATCTACATTTGTGACGCGCACTATGATGTCACCCAACGACGAAACCACCTAACCATGCATTTCTCATAACTTATCCTCTTTGCCAAGCGACCCGTGACTGTATTTGCAGAAAAGCAAGGTGGAGTTCAGAGCTGAAGAGGTGTACGTGCGTCAACAGCTGAGGCTCCATGTATTACTGCGTGTCCCTATGTATTCCACGAAGAGGGACTCAAATAAGCCACGTCCCGCTCTGAGTGAGGAAGAAAATGCTGAGAAGAAATAAGGAGACTGGATTCTGGTTCCAACACCATGGCCTTGGGAACTCAGCTCCCATGAGCCAGTAAGAGAGGGTGGCAGACCAGGTCATCTCTGAGATCTCCTCCGACTCTGAAATTCTACAGTTTAGGGCATGCGGGTGGAAGGTGACTAGTCAACCTGAAAACGACCTCAATCTGGCCCTGGAGTTGAACAAAATGAAACCAAGAGACAAAAGAAGTGATTCCACCGAGTTTCAGTGGAGCGGCTGTAAAGGCATCACGCACACTCCTAGGCAACGAGGATTATGCTTCTGCCGCGTGACTGGGGATCTGCCTGCCTTCTCCAAATTCAGAGTTCAGCCTTGCAGGTCAGCCAGGAGGCCCTTGCAGAGGTTTGGACTTGGGGAAACAAGAGCCCTCTCTCCCACTTCATGCTCCTCTAAGCCTACTTGGGACTGGTGCCCAGAAGCAACTCTGAAGGGTACAGAAAGCAGAAAGCAGGGGACCCCGGCTGTGGAGCCACTGCAACTCCTGCAGTAACCCTGCCTAGCAAGTCTACCGATGCCCTGAGGTCAGTCTCAAGGGGGGGTCCTTTGAGTGTCAGATGTCTACCTGGGGCTCTTCCCCTGACCCTCCTGCCCACTAAGTCCATCTAGGAACCTGAAGTCTTCAGGACATCTGCACTTCTCAACGAGGAAACGCAGAGGGGCTTTGAGATCTGTGTGGGACCAGAGCCTTGCAGACCTCGGGTGGCCACTAGGGCCCTCTCTGCTCTCGGTGGCAGCTGATGCCCTCTTGTGGCCAGATGGGGGATTGGCAGGAAAGAAGTCGCAAAAGAGAGCCAAGGTTGGACTTCCTAGGGAGACAAGTTAATAACAGTTATCATTGTAAAATAACATGATAGCAACATTTATTATTATATATTAGCGAACACTGTGACATGTGTACTTACCACTCTGTGCCCGGCGGTCTTCTAAAGTGCTTTACATGTATTGATTTAATTCTCATAATAGAAACACTATTATTAACTCCATTTTGATGAGAAAACAGCACAGAGAAGTTAAGGTAATTGCTACGGTCACACAGCAGACCAGATTTCTGAGTCTTAGGAGTCCAGCTCTAGAACTTTTTCTTTAACCATTCCGAAACTAAGTCTCATTTTTCAGGTTACTAGGTAAAATACAGGACACTCAGTCAAACTACAATTTCAAACAAACAACAAATAATTTGTTAGCGTAAGTATACCCCATGAATACTTGGGTCATACTTAATGCCAACAAATTATTTGTCATTTGTTTGAAATTCTAATTTGATGGGGTATCTCGTATTTTTATTTACTAAATCTGGTGACCGTCGTTTATGAGTCACTTGTCTGTCAGATGCCATCACGTGTTACCTCATGATTTAATCCACCCAGGAACCTACCCTCAGGTGTCCCTAAAATGACTGGCTGTGGCTACAGAACATAGCAAGTAGGGACCGAACCCACGGTGTCCAGCAAAAACCAGTGCACGTTTTCCGCTTTGGCAGGAGAGAAAAAGTGAGGAGCAGTGGATGCCTTCCTGGCATCTCCTCAGCCCCGGTCTGCTCTCTGGAAGAGCTGAAGGTCCCCCTCAGGTAGGAAACCCAGTGAGGGCCTTCCTGGGTTGGGATGGTGGCAGAGGGATGGAGACAGCTCTCTAAGTGTCCGTGCCCAGCCCCCACCTGACCTCTTCAGGGAGGCAGGAAGGCCCTAGGGAGCTGGCTGTGAGGTCGAAGTGACTGCCTGCTGGGGGGCCCCTGAGGCGCCCAAGACTGCTTACCTGCTGCTCTGGGCACTGACGGTACCGACCCCAGCTGTCGGGCTTGCGTCACCGGCTGCCAAAACAGTCCCGGCAGCCGAAAGACAGCAGAAGGGACCGAGGACACAGGGATCCAGGGGGCCAACCCATCTCCCCACTGCCTCGTGGGAGCGCGGTGCTTCTGTCCGCAGGGAACACCCTTCGCGTTTTTCTCTCCTGACTCTAATCTGCTCCCACCCCTGAATGCCTGCGCCCTTCCTTCCCCACAGGTATAAAAGTCCCCTGGCGGTCCCCACCCAGGCTGGCTGCCTCTAATAAGGCAGTAGTCGAGGGAGTTTCTGGGCTGGGACCCCTTCTGGAAGCAGGCTGGGGTGCCTTGTTGGTATGCGCCCCAACTGGTTTTTCTCTATCAGCCTGAAATCAGCCTGGAGCCTGTCTGACCTGCCCCTCGGGGAGCTGGAGCCAGAGGCATAGCCAGGTCAGAAGCTGGACTCAGAGACTGGCTCCTATGGTCCCACCTGGCTCCGCCGGGAGAGCAGAGCACAAAGCCTCCTGTGTGCGCGGCCGCGAGAGGCTTGGTGGAGCGCTCAGGCGTGGGCCGAGGCCCGGTCCTGGGCGCAGGGATGCTCGGGAGGGAGGCGTTTGCTTGTGGGGCCCGGTACTGCCTGGTCCTCTCCCACGTTTGGGAGGGGCCAGAGCTGGAGGCGACAGCTGGGCCGGTCTGCTAGAGAGGTCACCTGACTGGCCGCTCGGCCTGGCTGCACATGCCCCCCTCTCCTCTGCCAGGCCACACGGGAGCTGGTGCCCACACAGACGTGCCACCCGGCCGTGAGACACCCACCTCACCCCCAGCACCTCTGGGTAAGCACTGGGCTTGGGGGTGGGGGACCCTGTGGGTAGTTTGGGGGAAGGTGGAGGGAGTTTTTCTTTCTCGCATGAGAACCTGCTCCCTGCTCCCTTGTCTAGGCACCCATGTCCCTGTGAGAGGACACAGACTCACACCAGCTCAGGAGCTGCACCTGCTGATAGAGGAACCCCAGCCAGAGACGCCAAGGGTGAGAGGCGGGCGGCAGGCAGGCAGCCTGGGGGGCTGGGGCGGAGGGGAGCCTGTGCTGCTAGGGGTTGGCTCCCACCCCCGAGACTTACTCCTGCCGCCTCCCCTCCCCTCCCCTCCCCTCGGGCCCAGGGTTGGGGGGCCTTGGGACCAGCCCCGGAGTGGGGGGCGGGAGGTTGTTTGGTGCTGGTTCTGGCAGCTCCCTGACCAGTCCCTGCTTCCCGAGGGAGGTGAGAGGTGGGGAAGGCGACGGCTCCCCTCCCAGCCCACCACTTGGGCTCCCAGACCTGCCAAGCAGGTTAACGTCCTCTCCTCCTGCGACAAGGGAATGGAGTGATGGGAGCCCGGGCTCTCGGCCGGTGGGTCATAAGGAGGCCGGGTTGTGGGACGGTCCCCTGAGCTGCTCCTGTTTCCCTTAGGGCAGCCAGTCACACCATGTCAGTGACCAGCAGGAAAGCGAGACCATCCCTGACCCAAGAGATCCTCAGCTACCTGGGCCTTGCCAACAAGGTAGGGCTGCCGGGCCTGGACGGGTCATTTTTACTCCACCGACTCAGGGGCTATGAGGGCCAGGGATGGGGGAAGGGAGCAGGCCCTGGGCCACACCATGGGCTCCGGGGGAGCCAGGCGGTGCCCGGAGGCGGGCAGACCAGTGCTGCCCCCTTGTTCTTACAGACTGCGGCCTGGGGGACCCTGGGCACCCTCAGGACCTTCTTGAGCTTCAGCGTGGACAAGGATGTGCAGAGGCTACTGAGGGCCATCGCAGGCCAAGGTAGGCCCCTCTCCCTCTGCATTTGAGGATCCATCTTTTAGAAACTGGTCTGTGGACCGAGAAAGGGCCAGGACGGAGGAACCCACGCTCTCGACAAAGAGCTGTGGAATGCCTTAATTCCTGTAGGTCACGTACCACACCTGGTGTGTCACAGCTGTTCCCACAACACCCTGGGAGCTGTCTCATGATTTCCATTCTACAGATGAGGAAACGGGCTTAGGGAGGTGAAGAGGCTCGCCCAAGGTCACACGGCTCATAATGGCACAGCTGGGATTCTAACCCAAGTCTGCCGATCCCCAAAAGCCACTTTCTCCCCATCACGCAGGCCCCCTTTGCCTAAACGTGGGTCAGATTTGCATGCCGTTGGGTATCTTATTTGCATCTTCTTTCGAGACTGAATGGAAGCGGGGCGATGGCACCTCTGCTCCCGTCCCTCCAGCCTTTTCCTAGATCTTGTCCTCTTCAGATCTGAGGAGCAAGGGGCTCCCGGCCCTGTAAAGACCCCGGCTGGGGTCTGTCCACCATTCAGTCCAGCCCTTGTCTCGGTTCAGGGGTGGACCGCCACGCCATTGTGGATGTGCTGACCAATCGGAGCAAAGAGCAAAGGCAGGTCATCTCTCGAGCCTTCCAGGAACGCACCCAACAGGTGAGGCCACTCTGACTCTGCAGGAGCGGTGGGCTGGGGTGAGAAGCCCCTGGGTGAGCAGACTCGGGGTGCAGCAATCGTGGGCCAGTCTTGCCCCCTGGTTAAATTGGGAGGCGGTGCTTCAGGCCTGAGATGAAAACCAGCCAACTATTCCCAAACCTCCCCGCACAATGGGCCTCCCCCTCCCCCTCACTCCTCTATCATGGGGACCCCTTGCAGGACCTGCTGACGTCCCTGCAGGCAGCACTGTCCGGCAACCTCGAGAGGATTGTGGTGGCTCTGCTGCGGCCAGCAGCCCATTTCGATGCCCAGGAATTGAGGACAGCCTTGAAGGTACCAGGAGAGGAGGCTCGTTGGGTCATTGGAAAGCGAGGACAGTGCTGAGGGACGGAGCGGGCCGAGGGACTTGCCGTCGCCCAGAGGAGAGGCCCCTTTCACATCCTATACTGACCCTCAGATGGCCACACGGTCCGCATCTGCTCTCTGCCACCCTAATGGCATGGCCCGATCTCAGAGTGGTGTCTCGATTTATTGCAGGACTCAGGTCCTGCCAACGAGGTGATCGTGGAAATTCTTGCTACCCGCGCTCCACCCCAGCTGCAGGAGTGCCTGGCGGTCTACAAACACGGTCAGAGCCGAGAGTGGGGCTCTAGGGGCTGGAAGGGAACCCAAGGGATAGTCCCCTCCTCCCCTGCCGTCTCCCCAGGCCAGCTCTCTGGGATCCCGTCTGCCCACGTTCTGTCCCCTGGAGCTCTCTCTCCCTCCTCCACCCTCCGTCCCTCCAGCCCTCAGTCTCCCCAGGGGAGACGGCCAGATGCGATCATTAAAGAAGGAGAAGCAACCATTAGCCATCTTCGTCTGGGGCTTCAGGGCAGATTCCGGGGTAATGATGACTGGGGCTCTGTGGCAGTCCCAAGGGTCCGCCTGTCATCTTCCCAACCCCTGCTGATGCATCCCGGGCTGAGTGGAATCTTGCTGCAGCTGGAGGGAGAGGTGGGGACCTGCTTTCTAAGTCACCGGTGTCACCTCCCAGGCCCCTGGCAGGTGGCCGGGCTTGGCTGTCACATACCTCCCCACCGCTAATCGGGAGGGAACTAGCTTTTTCTCACCCTCGTCTTAGCCCCCCCGCCCCCACCCCCGCTTTTTCTTGCTCCCCCATGTCCTTGGATGTCCTCTCCGGGCTGCCTCCTCACCCCTCCCCTACCTCTCTCCCTTCCCCGCTCTCTTCCCTTGGTGGCATCCTGCCTCCTACATGACTTCTCTTCACCTCGGGTGACAGCCAGGCCCTGGCCGTCTTGCCTCATGCTATGGGTTTCTCTGTCTCCTCTCCGCTGTCCGGCCCCCACCGGAGTAACAGATGTCTGCTGCCCGCAGCAGGTCGGCGCCTGGAGACGAGGCCACAGCACAGTGCGGATCCCACAGCGCGTGGGGTGCTCACGCCTTAGACGTGCTTTGTGGTGGCCATGATGGTGCTTCTGCCTTCCATCCTGGGGACTAGTAGCCCTCAAGTTACTGCAAGCAGGGGATGGCAGGGTTGGCAGGGCACAGAGGTCAGGCATTTGACGGGTCCTAGAGGCAGCCACGCTGGCAAACATCAGGAGAATTCAGAAGGCTCCTGACCCCACCCCAGATTTCCAGGTGGAGGCTGAGGAGGACATCAAGTCTGCGACCAGTGGCACCTTGCAGGACTTGTTCCTAGCCCTGGCCAAGGTGAGGAGGCCCGGCCTGCAGGGGAAGGGAGTGACAGCACCTGGGAGGGGGGTGGGACCAAATCGAGAGAATCGTTGTGTGTAATGGACAAGAGAAGGCTTGCGGGCTGACTGGGTTTGGTTCGTTGGCCCGGGGCTAAAAAGCTGCTCCTCGAAGAGTCCTCCTGAGACCTTCCTCCTACTTTCCTCCTAGGGGGACCGGGAGAGCTGCTCTGAAGTCATTGACTACCACCTGGCAGAACAGGATGTCCAGGTGAGCAGGGACCGAGAAGTCTGCATTCTGAGCACACAGGACGCCCTCCTGTCCCGCGTCTTAGAGCCATCAGCCCGTGTGCCCATTTGTCCTACGGACCCGTCCTTGCCTTGGGGAAGGAGTCCTCAAGCATGAGGGGCCGTGGGATGTCTGGTCGTGTCACAGCTGAAGCCTTTTCCCTGTCTAGCCTCTGACACCTGAACTCATAGGAAGTGCGTTCGTCAGCTCTCATGGGCATTTGGGTGGGAGACCCCCCATCTCCCGCTCCCTTGCGGAATATTTAACTACTGTGCCAGGATTTCCCAAACTGGGGGATCACGCCGTGAGGGCAGAGCCCCTCTCTTGGTCCTATCCCATATTTTTAAAATCATAAATAAAAGCAACTAATCTACACGTTAAAATCACTTTTCCACCCTTAATCCCATTTCCACCGTGATGGATTCTGGCGACATCGTAACATGGCCCTGACCTCCTCCTCCTGCCCAGGCACTGAAGCAGGCTGACCAACCCGGCTCGGAGGAGACGTGGGTCCTCATCCTCACCCAGCGAAACCCCGAACACCTCATCCGAGGTACACGCGAGCCTCCCTATCTCCCCAGCTTGCGCTGGCGATGACCGCTGGCTGAGGAAGTGGGGAGAGGGGGCCCCTCCCCTCTGTGATAATCAACCCGCCCCGTTTATCTTTCCCATGGCCTCCCCTGCACACCACAAGTGTTTGATCAGTACCAGCGGCGCACCGGGCACGCGCCGGAGCGCACTGTCCGGGACCGTTTCCATGGAGATGCCCAGATAGCCTTGCTCAGCCTAGGTAGGGCCTGCTCCGGATGCGCGGGGCCGGGGGGTCCCTGGCCTTAGGGCCGCCACCCTCCATCTCTCCCTCTCTGCTTCCAGCCTCGGTGATCAGGAACACACCGCTGTACTTCGCCAATAAACTGCATGAAGCCCTCCAGGTGAGAGGGCACTGAAGCAGGCTGACTGACCTTTTTCCCTCCCTTTGGAACAAAAACTGGGTGGGGGTGGGGAGGCACCTCCTGGGCAAGAGAGAGGAAGTGTCACGCTGCTAATGTCACATCTCTACACATGCACGGCAGCTCTCTTCCTGGGTTTACAAGAGCAGAGGAGCGAGCTGTGGGTACAGCTCAGGTAGCTGACCCTAAAGGTCACACGAGCTCAAATTTTGGCCTGATTAATATCGAAATGGCCACGTATGGATATGAATTTGCTCTGGGAGACCATGCCGTGTCCGGTTTAGTTGTCACCAGAATGGTATGATGATAACGCCAGCAAGAATGACAAGAGCCAGCATTTCTCAGGTGCTCGGTGTGTGCCAGGACCTATGCTGAACACGGTGCACATTTTAGTTAATCCTCCATCCTTGTTTTGTAGACAAAGCACAGAGAGGTAAGTACCTTGTCTAAGGTCACACAGATATTGAGTCTTATAGTCTCCCTACGAAACACATAAGGGCTCTATGGGACACTTAAGTGCCATGTGTCACTCCTGGTCTGTACTGTAGGTGTTGGGCTATACGGGAGGACCTCATTTTATTCTACTTCACAGATATTGTGATTTTTACAAACTGAAGGTAAGACCCTCCACCAGCAAAACGATTACAACTCGCTGAAGGCTTGGATGATGTTTAGCATTTTTTAGCAAGAAAGTATTTTTAAATTAATGCATATACATTGTTTCATTAGACATAACGCTATTACACACTTAACAGACTACAGTATACTGTATACTGTAAATGTAACTTTTATGTGCACTAGGAAACCCAAAATTTTGTGTGACTTGCTTTAGTGGGATATTTGCTTTACGGTGGTATGAAACTGAGCCTGCAATAGCACCTCCAAACACCTTACCATAAGCTATACCGTGAGTTATAGGGTTACCCTTCTCCACACTGGTCAGACTTTGTCCCATACTATCCATAATTAAACTGGTGACCGTGGTTTGAGTCATTCGTTAAACAGAATCCAGTCAATCTGCTCATCAAGCTAAGTCTCCTATTAGTATAATTGTCCCCAAAATCCCATAAATCAAAAACTCACAGAAACTTTGGAGAAGATAAACTTAGTGATCATTCGGCAGGTGGAATCGCTTTTTGTTTTCTGGTCGACACTCCATCATGCTTTGTGGACAGCTGTTCAAAAGACAGTGCGTGTAACTACTTGTTTCATCATCCAGAGATTTCCATTTTGACAGCGGATTATTGTGCTCGCCCGATAAAGCCTGTACTATTATAATGAGTCAACACTGAGATTCATTTGAGGAGTCGGGCTTATCTGTCTAATTTGCTGTCGGAAAAACAAATTTGTACCCAGCAGTAAATAATTGTAATGTTCGTATTTGAATTATAGGACCCACATTCTTGGATGTCCATGTCAGATGTATCTTAGAAGTAGGACTTGAAAAGTAATATAGACTTATTTTTCCGAAAATTTTTTAAAAGGATAAACTCAGTCAGGATACTTCTGTACTATTTTAAGAGAGAGGTGTAAAAAAAAAAAAAAAAAGAGATCGTGAAGAATATTCAGAAAAATGGCCTTCGGTGAAGGCTGATTCGAGACAAATTTGGACCAATCTGAACCATAAAATGAACGTTCATTTTAAAGATCCTGGGGCAGTATGTGATGCCAAGTGCACTCTCAAGACTCGATTTATGTTTAATGTGGGTTTGGCGAAGGTGCTTGTGCACCCATGGGAATATCCGGTTAACAGCTCTTGCACCAATTCTACGACTTTGGAGTAACGAGAGTTGGAAGAAGGGCAGAACGGATACTGGAGAACGGTCTGCCATCTTTGGCACGGTACAAAATTGGTGATACGTGATATTTAAAAGAAAATAGCCCTCAAGCCCACTGACGATTAGGTAAACGAGTCCAAGTGGAACACAGCATCCTGTTTCCGCGGGGTCGTTTTCTTTTGCTTCTTCGCGGGAGTTTATGTGTGGGGATGGCGTGAGTGAGGGTTGCAGGTGGTTCCGGGAAAGGTCACATGAGTCAAGCGCTCGAGGAAACCCTGCAAAAGAGGATTTTAAGAAGCGGTGACGGCACCAGTGCACAGCTAGCGACTCAAGTAGGATCTGTGACTCAAAGTTTTTATTTTCCAATCTCTCAGGACCATCGGTTGTATAATTCATGACTTGATGATGTTCTGTATGTAACTCGACTATTTCTAAACCGAATCCTCCATTATCTCCTTTAACCAGAAGGCAGGAGGCTTGGAGCAGGTATAGGAGGAAGACAGTGATGCTGAACCCCAGGCTTCGGGAGAAACTAATGTGTAAATATGGGGCAGTGAGACAGCCCTGGCGGGTCTGGATCAGAACTGGAAGTCACATGACCCTGCCCCCCACCATAGAGGGTGGGTGCGTTCTCCTTGGACATTCACTAACTTGGAAGTTAAAAACAGTCTTCCTGGCTTTCATGCTGGAAGGTCTTTATGACCTTTTATCCTTTTTTAAGCACCTGCGTTTGGAGCTTTCAGCACCACCCAGCTCCGGAGGAGCGAGGCTCCGAGCTGGTGGCAGGGCCAGGAAAGGCATGTGGAAGGGAGCGGAAGTACTCCAGGTGCCCCAGGGACTGGCCTTTTCTGCTGCATCATCTTCCATGGGGATGGACGAAGAGAACTCTTCCCCTAGATAACGTAGGCTTCTCTGGACTCGCGCCTCACGTCCACTTTCTAGAATAACCTACCATGCCATGCTGTCCAATTCCTATTCCGTGAGAATCTCATGGCCACCCCTCCCCTCGTTTCTTCTCCTACCAGGAAACTGAGCCCGATAACCAAGCCCTGATGCGTATCCTCATCTCTAGAAGTGAGACTGACCTTCTAAGCATCCGAGCTGAGTACAAAAAGAAATTTGGGAAATCCCTCTACTCTTCCCTCCAGGTGAGACTTGGCTAGTTCTTAACCTGGAACCTCAGGGCTTTGCCCCGCCCCTCTCGACTCTACTCCCTGCACACAGCGGACATATCATGCTCTGGAGAATGCACGAGTCTTTGGTTAATTCAGTGTAGGACTGCAGGCACCAGACAAGCTCTGGACCACCGCGAGGCAGGGGCGGAGTGCCTGGGCCATGGTGGCTGTGAGTCTTTCTAACACTTGGCTCTCTTGCCTGCAGGATGCCGTGAAGGGGGACTGCCGGTTAGCCCTACTAGCCCTGTGCCGGGCTGAAGACCTCTGAGACTTTCCTGCCCCCCACCCCTACATGAGATTCAAGGATCTGAGATTCCCACGTTTGGCTAAGGCTGAGCCTCCAAGACAGGATAAGCCCTCGCTGAGCACCGTGTGTTCCGGCGTCTCATCGAGGCTGGAACTCAAAGTCTTTCACATCCCTTGATTGCCTTCATCCCAAAGCGATGTCCGCACCTCGGTCCCCTGGCTCTGACTCGGGTGTGGGCTAATGGGGCCTTCTTGACGGTTTCTGCCCGACTCATCCATCCTGTACTCAAGGCAGAACATCTCACTGATTCCTGAATTCTTTTGGCCAATTTCATTGTTGTCCGTGTTCCCTGATTGAAGTTTGGGTGGGGCAGGACGTGGGCTGGGAGGAGGCCTTGAAGTTGGAGGCGCCTTGGACGTGCACTGGATATTCCACAGGAATCCTGTTTTGGGCTCCAGTGCAGCAGTTATCAACAACCTCTGTCCCAGGGGGCTCCCCTGCCCCCACATCATTCTCTCTTCCCCAGGAAATTTTAGGCAAAATAATCGAGAAACTGGATCTAGCACGAGATTAAGAGGTAGCAAAGGATTATCTGTATGATGTGGGAGCCAAGCAGAGGATCCAGCTGCCCCTTGCCTACCTGGGAAGTGACCAGGGAGCAGAACCCTCAAATTCATCTGTCCAAAAGCGGGGACTTGGAAACCCACCTGCAGACTAGAGAACTATTTCCCAAAAGAAGACGCATCAAAGAGAGAAACAAAAAAACAGAAAGGGAAAAAGCAGGCTTTGGTGCCCCCTGCTGGCGCTGTTAGAAATGACAGGCCTCTTTCCCCTCTCTCCCCTTTGGCATTACTCAGTCGGGTCAAACACGTAACCCGGTTGCTGCAGAGTAAGGCAAACAACGGACCTCAGGAAACAAGTTTTATTTCCAAACCCCTAGGAAGGCTTTACAAACAGTGGAGATAGAAACCCAAATCAAACCCTGAAACAAAGGCCGCCGGCCTGGGGGGTGGTCAGGAGGATCTGCCGGCAGGGGCGGCAAGTAGGAGACTTGCAGTCTAGACAGGGCCCTGGCCCTGGAGCCTGAGTCTGTGCATTAGTGCGATGCGCTGGGGAAAAGGGAGCTGGGAATCACAAGTCCTCACCCCACGAGCCCCACTGTTGCCCTGGCTGATGGAGAGGAAGAGGAGGCGGCAGCACGTGAGGGCAAGGATGTCACCGAGTCTGACCTTGGCACTGACTGCCTGCTCTGATCCCCCACGGACCACACATAAGTGACCTTGCACACCTCAGGGGTCGGCCTGGGGAGCAAGCACAACAGCCAGAGCCTCTGGAAGGAGAGGCCGGCAGCCTGGCACCAGGCGGGGCTACAGCAGGACGCAGTCGGACTCCTGCTTCGGCCTCTGCCGCCGCTCCCCGGCGGGGCGTCCGGACGTGGCTCCTCTGCCCTGTACCGGGTTTAACAACTGGTCACCCGTCTGCCTTGGATGAGCACAAGGACAGAGGTTCTAGGTGGAAGCGGCTCGAGGTCAGTGGGGGAGAGAAAGCTCGGAAGGGACCTGGGGGAGAGGGACGGACAGAAAAGCCCCGAGGGAGTCCTTGAAGAGACCTGCAGGACTAGCGACGAGGGAGATCTGGAGAAGCAGGAGCGGGACACGGGAGGAGGGCACAGGGAGGAGCAGGCTCACCTGTGGCGATGGGGCCCGCGCTGGCACGGGCTGGACCCCTTGCTGCTGCTGGTACT
>NW_006442103.1:18948752-18991057 GCF_000325575.1 Pteropus alecto
ACCCGACGTGCCTTGCGGCCGCTGCTGCTGCTGCAGGAACAGGGCGATCAGGTAGTCCTAGAGAGAGGGGACAAGGAGGGCTGTGAGGGCGGCTGCGGCCTGGGAGATGTTCAGGCTAGATTTAGTTTCCAAACCAGTTCTCCCTCATCCTTCGATCTCTCCAGCTCCTCCTCCTCCACAGCCCAGCTCACAGCTAAGTATGTCATCTGCGGAGGCAGAGAACACACACCAAGTGCGGAGATGGTCCAAAGGTAACAGGGCAGAGGGACATGGGTGTCACGTGTTAAGAGCTCCAGATGACAAAATGCATGCAACTCGCCTATGGCAAAAAGCTCTGACACAAACGTGTTCCCGGCACCCTTCCCAAAGGCCCCACACACCTGGTCTACCTGCCGCTGCTTTTCCGGGGAGTCACTCCCGCCTTCTGCTCCAGGCCCCTTGCCCAGGGAATGACTCAGGTGAAACTCGGAGTCACAAAAGCAGCTGTCTCCATCCACGTTGTGCAGGCTCTCCCACACCACTTGCTCCTCCTGTAGAAAGCCCTGGTCGGTGACCAGTAGGTACAAGTGACCCTGTGGGGAAGAAGACAAAGCGGGACAGGTGACGCAGAGGCGGCCTGCTGCCCCACTACATCTGAGATGCACCGAGACCATCCGCACTGACAGGTGCGCCAGCTGGAACGTCACTGGGAGCACGTGGGTCCTTCATAAGTCTGTGGCCGTGGGGAGAGGGAAGAGATGTCCGAGAGTACGGGCAGCTGGGTGTAAGGGTGGCGGTCACTGTGGTCGAGCATGGAGTCCTCGGGGCTGGGGTCCCACATGAGAGCCTGCTTCCTGCCTCACTTCCCATGGTGCCCTGGGCTCGCCCACGGGCTCTGAGAACTAAAGACCTTTCCCTCTTCTGCCCTATCCCTAGGGGGCTTAGACCGTCTCTAACTTCATGAGACTACAGTGTTGTTCAAAAATTCCACTGCCTCCTCCCGGGAGACGGTTATACCTTCCTGTCCCACTGATGGCGGGCATATTCCTTAGGGCTTGCTCTGGCCAGGGAGATGTTAGCAAAAATGACACGCGTCACTTCCAGGCAGAAGCACTAAATGCGGGTGCATGACGTCTCTCCTACATTTCAGAGAAAGGCTGTTTTGTCAGCCTGAGTCCCAGAGATGATGTGGGACAGAACGGCGGCCAATCTGCAAGGGACTCGTAGCATGGATGAGAACTAAACCTCGGCCTGGCGAACCGCAGGGCTGTTAGGAGTCGCTCGTTCCCCGAGCTTAGTCTGCCCCATCCTGACGGAAACACTGACCCGGAAGGAAAAGGCATGAGGAAACCCGCGGCCCTGCAGCCCCCCACGTCCTCGGCCTCCGCACCTTGTGCTTAGTCATAGTGCTGAAGTGGTTGTTTCGGAAGAAGACACTGAGCTCGCCCTCCTTGGCGGCCGCCGTTAGCTCGCACAGGCCGTGGTAGGTCAGCTGCGCCGCGGTGGTCTCCAGGAACTGCTCGGCGATCAGGCCTGCGCCGGGCACAAGATGGGGGGCGGGGAGGGGCCGGCTTAAATGCCAAGTCCACAGTAGGGAGGGTCATCCAGAGAGTCCCTGTCACGAGGCCCAGGGGTGAAGTCCCGTCCCTGAAACCTGGCCAGATTCATTCATTCCACCCACAGTGACCTTGTGCCGGGCACGGCATGAGGCCCTGGGGGACACAGCTCCCCAGACCGCCTTTCATGGAGCTGACATTCTAGTGGAATGTGGGGGCAGGGAGGAGACAGACAACAAACAATAAACCTAAGGAGCCGCCATTGCCTCTGCATAAGAGCCACAGAAGAGGAGGAGGCGTATCACCTTCTGTCACCAGGCTGGTGTCGCTGGAGTGCTTGCAGGTGATGATCTTCTCCACCAGCTGATTGTAACTCAGTTTCCCGACGGCACTCACAGCCTCGGGGCTCTGCACGGGCCGCAGGGTGGGGTGGTACCAAAAACATGGACATCTTTTTAGGAAGGAAATGAACCAAACCCACAAGAACTGCAACCCTCTGACGAAAGGTTCCTGAAACTCTTGATGTCTAAAGAACTGCCCGTGTTGTGCTTATGTTTGAATGTTCCCTGTGAAAGGGTTTAAGGTGAAGGAATGCTGCCCTGGGCCCTGCCCCGACACCCTATCTCCACCCCCAACCCAAGACAGCTTAATCCCTACCTCCCCAACCCACACCCCACAAAATCGCGCTTCTCTGCCAGCTTGGGCCGGATAAGAGGCTCGTTCGGGCCCTCTCCGCCTCACCTGTGGATCGACAAGCCAGCCGTGGTACAGAGGTACACCCAGTAGGTCGAAGACACTGCACTCAGGTGTGTACTCAAAATCCGAGACGCCTGTGAATCGCACGTTGACATCCAGACCTGTGGCCAGCTTAGGCAGCACTGTCATCGCATCGTCCACATTCTGGGATAGAAAAGAAAACGGTGGACACATCGAATCGACATGCCGTACATCTAACCTGACACAATGCTATAGGCCAATGACATCTCAAAAAAGCCGGAGGGAACAAAAGGAAAATGATGGAGAGTCTGGCCTACCCTCCCTCCACTCCACTCCCACCCCCGGAAGTGAAAAATTAATCTTCCTTTTCTTTTCTTCCCTGGTTCTCTAACAAGCCTCTCCATTCCTCCCTTGCCTCAACCCTTCTTTATCTTATACAAAGGAACATATTTTCGAGGACACAGCTATACCCTCCTCTTCTGCAGAAAAAAAATCATAGTTCAAGGAACTCCCTTAAAAATAGCAGAAAGGCTTCTCTTCCTAGCCTGGGTGTCCCCTTTCAAGCCCCTTTGTCCACAGACCTTTTGCTCACCTGTTGAAAATTAAGCTGCAAACCCTCTGACTTCTCCTGGGGCTTGATGGACAGGAGGCAGTCACCTACAAGACAGGATTCCTTACCAGCTTAACCTATCGATTGTCCCCAAAGCTGTTTCTCCTTCTCCTAGAGAATGGGGGTAATGTCACAGACCGTAGATTTTTCAGAGCAGGAAAGGACCTTAGCGTCTAATCCAGACCCTTTACTTCTCAGAGAAAGAAACAGGCTCCCAAAGGTGAAGTCCCTGCCCGAGGTCACACGTGAAGACTAAGGGCAGAACTAAGGTTCCAAGCCAGGACTCCTGACACCCCAACTTCTACTTTTTCCTTCCCTAGCCTTGCAAAGAAGCCCCAGAGACCTTCACCCTCCCTGACACATCGGAGACCCAGATAGAGAGTCCCTCAATATTCTGGATTTCTGGCTGAGTGGACAGCACTTGACCCTTCTGTGTGATTCCCCTTTCAAGGCCCAGTCACTTACCGAGATGTGCCATGAGCTCATCTGATGTGATCACTTCCTTCTGAGGTGGCAGCTTCACCTGGAGGCGGAAGGGGGTGAGCAAAGGGTCAGCCGCGTGTGTGCTTTTTTGCACGCAGCACTGCAGGAGAAACGCGCAGCAAGGCGGAGAGAGGGCAGGGGTTGTCCCGCGATAGGATATGACGGAAAAAAGGCAACTCGCCACAGGAGCGAGAGACCGAATGCAAAATACTCGAAGGCATTCGCGTTTGCTAGAGAGTGGAAGATCCAGGAGTAGGAGAGGTAACTTTGGCTTTTACGAATATTTTGTACCATTTGTTCAAGTTGAAGAAATAGGGAGAATAATCTGGAAAGTTTTGGTTGACCGGTTTCAGAAGAAAAGCAGGATGCTCGAGGAGGTGGGTCAGGAAAGAGCGGGCTCCCCCACCTCTAAGGGACTCGAGTTCATCCTGGCCCTGAGCTGGCAGCAACACTTGGTGTACTGGTTCCTGTTCTCCGGCCACCACATCGGCATCTCCGGCCGCCACGTCGGCATCTCCGGCCGCCCCGTCGGCGTCTCCGGCCGCCCCGTTGGCTGGCAGCGACACTTGGTCTGCCCCATTGGCATCTCCGGCCGCCCCGTCGGCATCTCCGGCCGCCCCATTGGCATCTCCGGCCGCCCCGTCGGCGTCTCCGGCATCCCTGTCCTGATCATGCTCATCTGGTTCTGACACGACCTCGTGGTTTTCGGGGCTGACTGCTTCTGCAGTCCTGGTCTCACCAGAGGGTGGACACTCAGGTTGATGGTGTTCCATGGTCGGGAGGGGTCGACTGAGGGACACCGAAGGACTTTACGGTCCTCGGGGAGTCAGTTGCCTTAATCTAGGCTCGGTATGCAAAAGAGAGACCGATCCAATGAGCAGGCAACCATCGGGCTGGAAAACAAACGGACCTAGAAAAGTCTTGGAAAAGGAATGCGGGGCGGAGGCTGGACGGTGTGTGCGGTCGCTCCTGGCGCTGGGTGTGCGTGTCTTTGTCAGCTTGGGTAAACAGAAGCGCAGCCCCGGGCCAGCTCTTCTTCACCTCAGCCTGCTGTGACCAGATGGGGCCTATGAGTGGACAGGGCTTTCAGGCTCGGGAGGGATGATTCTGAGGGGACTGAACACATTGGGTGTTGTCAGCCTCCCTGAAACAGATTAAGGACAGAAATGCAGAAGACAAAGGAAAAGAGAGAAAGAGAAGGAGAAAGAAATGTTAAAAATATACTAACGGTCATCAACAAGGCCTTCTTCAGCTCTCCCTGCGACAAAGGTGTCACATCCGTGACTTCCACCCCGGGACCAAGGCAACGTTGTGCCCTGCTCAAAACCCGGCCCCCTGGCTGTTCGTGGATCATGCTGCGCGCACACAGGCTGCTCCTGTCTGTGGGGTACTTTCTCTCTGCCTCGTCCCAAGGGCAAAAAAAAAAGAAGTCACATAGTGCTTGGGGTGAAGAGTAGAAAAGCAGAGAGTCAGTCAGTATCGTGCCCGGAAAGAGTAAACACTGGTCAGAAAGAAGTCCATCTCAGAGGACTCTGCTGAACTTGACACAATCTCAAACCACAACAAAAGGTCTTGGGAGGGGCTTCCTGTAGGCTGGAGAGGAGAAACGCAGGCCACAGGGTCAGCTAAATAACTTCAGATTAAGAGCACAGAAACCACTCCCCTCCACCAAGATTCTCCCAGGAAGCGTCTCTGGACAGCGGGAGTTGACACGCCATGGCCTCTGTGGTTCCTGTTTGCTCCCAAAACTGCCTAAAGCCACAGATATTCTCTGGCTCACTATTTATATGGAATATAAAAATGCCGATGATCAATTTACACTTAAAAAAAATATACTCCCTGTATATTCATCTGCCTCTGCATTTTTTCTGTCTGTCTATTCCCGTCGGGGTCATTTTAGATGTGAACACCGGACCTGTTTAACCTGCTCCCCACCGGCACTAAGCACTGAGTTCGGCAGGGACAGATGTTTAATTGGTTTAATTGACACTGTGGGTAGTAAACAATGAAAAGCCACAAACCCTGCCCCCTGGAAAACATCTCCCTTCAGCCTCCGTGCTCCCCCCTTCCCCTGACTCAGGGGAAGAAAAGGGGAGAAATTACACTTGTCAGAATTCTTGTCTTTCCTCCAGCTTCTCCCTAACCTGAGACTACGCTTCCTTCTTGTAATCCAGCAAGAATTTAGGGCAAGGGTGAGGCCTGGGAGATAAAGCTGAGGAACAGAAAAGTTACTGAAATACGCCTAGTCACCCAAATCGATAGATCGTTCTCCTGATTCGAACATAATCTATGCTAGCTGCCTCTCATTTGCATGTTGTTAATTTAGAATCAGAGTAGCAAAAACCGCCTGCAGGCCGTCTCGTCTCTCATTCCTTCCCTCCCCTCCCAAACAACACGCAGAGCGAGCCTCGGAAGCAGAACCCAGAACCTGGGAAAGTTTTAAAAGCTTGGAGAAAAGCAGGGTTCATTTCTTATCTTTTCTGTCCAATGCCAGGAATGATCAATAATTGAGTGGGGGCTGGGCAGCTAGCTGGCTAGAGGATGAGCCAGAAGAAACCAGCGGCTGGACGCCGGAGGGAGCTGGGTTTCAGAGAAATTGGGCAAAGCCAAGTGGGCTAAGTCTTAAGCGGGAGGGCAGGAAAGGTAATGGAGAGTTTCCACAGCAAGGTACACACCTGGTGGGGTGGGCATGGAGTATTTCAGAGCAGGAAAGGATGAGGGGAGGGTACTCAAACAAATCAGGATTCCAGCCTTCTCCTCTTCTTTTCTCAATTCAAGTCCTACACCTTCTCTCCGGCTGCAATTACTCCCTGGTGGTGGGGGAGGGAGTTAAAATAGCCCCGGCCCCACCCAGCCGTGGCGGTAAGTAGCCAAACGTTGGGAGAAGCCTATAAAATGGATAGGTGGCTTCAGTAAGATACCTGCCCCTCTGCCCAGGAACTTTCATCTCCCGCAAGTCGTTTACTGTCCCACTCCGACCTCCTTCTGAGTCTGACCCAGATTTTCATCCAACTTAATAGTTTAAATTTTCCCCTCCGAATAAGTCGACCACCACCAAGGTGCCCTGTCTGCTTGCTCACACGGGAGAGGGGGAAGGTTTAACTAAAAGAAGAAAATGAGGGGACCAAGCAGCATCCCTTTGACACATTCCCCCTGCCGAGCTCCTCCAGACTTGCAGAGACCAAAGGTGGGAGGACGGTCGGTGTGACCTCCCCAGAGCTGGAGAGAAAAAGAACTGGGGGTAGGAGAGGAGGTGAAGGAAACGGATAAAACAAAGTTTTTACCTTAAAGAAGTGGGTGCTGTTCCAGGACTGGGAGGGAGGGTTCGGCTCCAGCAATTCGATGGGGGGCGATGGGTGCAATGAGGGGCGCCGCCACAGTCCCAGCTGCCTTCCAGCTGTCAGCGCCAGAGCTTTTACGTACAGGTTTATGAGCGCCGTGCTGGCGGGGTCCTGGCCATTTCCGGACTCACGCCCAGCACTCAGGGCACTGGAGGAGGGGGAGGGCAGGCCGGGGCACAGCCCAGGTGCTCCCGCTGGGGCTGCTCAGAGCGTCTTCAGGATTCTCGAGTCGCCAAGTCTAGGGTGTGCGCTCAGGCCTGACTACAAGCTGGTTTTCAAAGGAAGTTTGTGGCATTTCTCCTCTCTCTTTCTCTCTCTCTCTCTCCCTCCCTCCCTCCTTCTCCCTCTCTCTCTTTCCCATAGGGACGAAGACAAATCAGTCAAGGACAGGCTCCCTGGAGGAGGGAGCACTGGAGGATTTCCATCAGGGCTTTCCGACCTGGTCAGCAGCGTGGTGATCAGCAGTGAGGGGGAGAGAAACAAGGAGAGAAAAACAACAGACCCTTTCTCTTCCCTCGGCCTGCGCTGGAAGGGACGGAGCGCTTGTGCCTCTCTGGTGAGAACAGGGAAGAGCAAGTGCCCTTGCTGCGTGGGGAGGAGCAGGGCTGGACAGCAGCAGCTTGCCGGACTTGGGCTCTCTCCGGCAAGGCAGTCCTTTGCTCTGGATCCACAGAAGCAGAGCCAAAGAGCAGGATATTTCCATGTTTACTCATTAAAAAAAAAAAAAATCTTGCTCCTTCCCGAGTTCTCACTTTATCATTTGTTAAGTCTAGAAATGAAACTGGTTGGGCTATGTCCCTCGTAGTGCAGAAGGAGGTGTGGTGGAAGAAGGTCCAGGCTCTGGGAAGAAGAGTGTGGTAGGGAGAGAACTCGCTGGGCAAGCAGGAGAGCCAATACCGCGGGGCTCGGGTCCTTGTCCCCACCGCAGGCTTCTCATCAGCCACCTCCTCTCAGCTCCTACCTTGGGGAGCAGGAAAAGCTGATATCAGGCGTGTGGTAGGACATAGAGGGATGGATTCATGAAGGAAGGAACATTTGATGATAAGAGTACATTTATTTTGCAGCACTCTGCACAACGTGGGTCTGGAAGGTGGCAGTTAAAAGCAGGTTGGAACCCAACTACATTCTGAAGGGCCCTCCAAACTCTGCTGACAGGGCTGCCGCAGGATGAAACTTCAAGCAACTCGGAAGGCTGAAAGGGCAGTCGGAACAAACAAGGAGGCAGGGAGCAAAGAACCCAGGTCACAGCGGAAAAGAATGAGGAGACATTTCCGAGGCTATATCAAAAACAGATCACAGAGTTGTAAAGAAAGAAGCAGCAGTTGGCAAGAGATTGTAGGTATTAAGAAAAGGGGCCAAAGATTAATGTTTTTGTAACGCGGACGATCACAAAGTTGGTGGCAATGGGTCAGTCTGGTAAAAGGGAGAATTCGAGAAAGGAGGACGAACTGTTTTGTCATGCGTAACTTTAGATGGCAAGCGGAGGCTCAGTGCAATGTATAGAAAGATGCTATACTTAGCCTGACTCAGGAGGGAAACTGCAGATGCCACAAAGACAGGCTACTGTGACACATATACGTTTGTGTGACAAATGAGTGACCTTAGAAAAACGGCCTTCCCTCAATTCTCGGGGCCATTTCGAAGCTTCCGGACTACGTTTCCCAGGGCGCCCTGCGCCACGCCCCGCTCCACGCCTCGGGAGGGGCGTCCCGTGAGCCTCTGGGCGCAGAACTCCGCCTCCGCCGCTGGGGGCGGGGCGACGTCGGGCTCTGGGAGCGCGGCTTACGCACTTCCTCCGGCGTCGGGGCCGAATCTCCTTGTGGCGGGTTCGAATCCCACCTCTTGACTCTCGCGGCAAGCCGGAGTCCGGAGCGGGGCGCGCTCGCCGGGTAACCTGCCCGCGGCGAGGGGCGGCGGCGCGCGTGGGGCTTCACCATGGAGGACTACCTGCAGGGTTGTCGAGCCGCTCTGCAGGTAACACAGCCCTGTCTGTGACCATAAGGAATGGAACAGGGGGGTCCACGAAGAATGAAGATGTGGGACATGGGGAGGGTCTGTGTGGGGGGAACACGGAATTGTAGGGTGGGGGCTTGGGGCCCGAGCAATGGGGAACGGGAACCTAGCTCTTACGGCCCCGTCTCCCCGTTTCTGCCCCCCGCTCTCGAGAGCGGGGAGGAGGAATCGTGGGTCTGGGTCCTGCATCTGAGCCTCCGCTCGCTGTCGCCTGGGTCAGCTCATAGGTCTAGGGCTGTGCGGCCGCCAGGGGTGCCCCGCGAGGTGTATTTGTTCCTTTCTCCCCGCCCCTCTCTCAGTTCTCCGCTCGCGAAGCCGCCTTGGCCTCCGGGGTGCACCCCGAGGGGTACGGGGGAACCTGTGCCCAGGGCTTTACTGCCTCCGAACGGCGGTTTCAGTCTGGCGGGCCCGACTTACCCTCGAATGGAGGCGGCCGTGGGGTTTTCATTTAAACCTCTTTCTAAGATAAGCATACAGAATAATACATCAGGCTTATCCGTTGACCCGCAACCTGCATTCTTTGGCCCACAGTTTTCTCCCTTGGCCTTGAGACCCAGAGATTACATAAACCCCCACCCCCCGCCTGGAAGAGAGGTACAAATGTGTTTGGAATCAAAACTATAAGCATGACTCTTGAATACTTTGTGGCTTATTTTGGGTACTCTCTGAGCCAACTGGAATCTTCTAGCCATGCCCACGGCTCATGCAGCATTAGGCTGCTAGCCCCAGTTAGCTGCAAAAACACTGGCCAAAGAGAGGCTCCAGGAGGTCACCTGGCCCCACTACGTCAAGTTACACTGACCCTATAGAAACCTAGACAGACGGTTGACACTGCCTTTTTAAGTATCTTAAACTCCGCAAATACCCCAGAGCGATAGAGTCTCATCTTTAGCAAATCCCAAAAGTCACCTGATTCTTCCCGCAGACTTGGTTGTTGGCATAAGCGAATGTCCTCACTTGAATAGGGGTGGAGTTCAGTTTAACACCAGTGAACACAATTACTTGTGAAATACAAATTTGGGGAAAGTTGTTTTAATGCATAAGGCGATTTGGAACCAATTCGTTTTGGTTACCTCCAGTTTACACCACAGGGAACTCGTCAGAAGACTAATGTAGAGGTTTTATGGCACCATTCCAAGTGCTAAGCAGTTAGATCCCCACCCTCTTCCCAACCCAAATGACTGGTCTCTTTCCCACCATGTGGTAAAGGGCTCTTGGACCTAAAACCGCACCTGTGGACACCTGTCCTACAGTCTCTACCCTCCAGAGGCCCACCCCCTAGGTAAACTGTACCTTCTACATCAGCACGAAGCTGAAAATACTGCTAGTATTCTGACCTTTTCTCTTCCTGCATTCGTCCCCCAAGGAACAAGATCTAGAGCTCAATTTTTCCAAACTTGTGAACTCGTGAAGGTGAGGTGGTATCTTAGAGCTCTCACCGTCTCTCAGCCTAGCCAGGGCTGGTGGAAATGAGAGAGTTAGACTCTAGGAATGTTAGTGAGTGATCTGGTGGCAGGCATACAGCTGGACAGCAATAGTTTAGATTGCTTTTTAATTACAGAAGTTGTCAGTGTAGATGGCGAAATTTTTTAAACACAAAAAGGATATGAAATGAAAAAGGAGATCCGTTTTCTTCTACCCATCTAATTCCCCAGAGGCCACACTTGTTTCTTGAGGAAGGCATGATTTAGAGACACTGTTAAGTTTGAGTGTTTCCGTTAAGCTGTAGTTTAACCGTTAAGATATTGTGAACGCTTGACTTTTAGACAGGATAGAAACGGCTGATAACTCAACCAACTCTCTTGTCAATACCATATTTTTAGCATTTGATACCAGAGGAATTTTCTACAGCCTCTGCCACAACGAGAGGAGGCTGTTCTGTGTAAAAGAAATCCTGTTTAACTAAATGTTCTGTTCATGGTGACTCATCCCTAGTGGGGAAAGTCCTTTCTTCGGGGTTGGGCTGCATTCAAGTTTAGGTGTTCATTCCGGAGCCTGCAATAATCTGTGTCGTCTGTACTTGGGCAGGTGGCAGGCGCTGGGAGTGGCTGGCTTTCCTTGGAGGTGCCAGTCCCGGCCGCACGGCGATCAGGCAGCCCCGTTCTCTCTGCCGGGAGGGCTTCTCTGTCTCTGGCTCCCTGTGTCCTGTTTTCCCTCCCTCAGAGCAGGCATCAGACCACAGTCAGCCTCAGAAGGGAAGTGATTAACTTTGCCAGCCCTGGAGCTCATCTCCTCTCTTCTCCCTGAGGCCTCAGAGAACATCAGGATACAGTCATTTCAAGTAGTGGGGTTTTTTTCCAAGAAAAAAAGTTTATATTTACTTGTGGCCCTCAGATCGTATTTCTTCCAGTGGCAGCTCGGGTTTCCTCGTGCTCTCGGTGTAGCTATATTTGCTCTGACTCTTCTCCGATGGTCAGAAAACCGGCCGTTTGGCTCGTGCTCTCAGGCGGTGGGGATGGGGTGAGGGTGAGGAGCTTGAGCTCGTTTTTCCTAAACGAGAATGTTGCCTTCTAAACTGAGCCGCCATGCACCCCGTTTGCCCAGGGAAGTCCAGTCTATTCTGACGTGATCACTGATCGTACCCTTTCTATTCTCAGAAGTCTCTTGGTTTGGACAACAAAGCATGTGGTTACCTGCCTCGTAAGCTGTGCTAAGTATTTGGGATGTACGCCCAGGAAAAGACAGAGCTTCTTAAGGAAGAAGCTGAGTTCCTTATGAGAGCCACAAGTGCTGGCAGCCGCGGGGTTTGAGGAAGGATCGCTGTGGCCCAGGTGGTCAGGGAAGGCTTCACAGAGGAGGTGGGCTTTGGATACGGCCTGACTGGACGGGGCGGGGCACAGAGAAGGTGGGGGGAGGTAGTGTTTACCACTAGAGTGGGCACGCGTATGCTGTCTCGTTTCATCCTCGTCACGACTCCCTGAAGTCAGTCACGGCGTTATCCCCATTTCTAAAATGCGCCGAGGCTCAGGGAGGCCAGGGTCCCCCAGCAAGGAGGAGCAGAGCTGGGATGTGCCCGTCGTGGTGACTAGACCAGTCAGGCCGAGGGGATGGTGGGTGCCGACAGGGGAAAGGACTTCCACCACCGCCCTTGGTCACTCCTAGTCCCGGATTTGCTAAAGCCCCCGAGTATTCCGTCTGCGTTAGTTTCCCGCGGCTGGTCTGAGTTTGGCTGAGCGCGTGGGGTTATTCACGTCCTCTGGAAGTCACTTCTCACCTCAGAGCCACGGCGTTGTTTGCTTCCTACTTCCTGCTTCGCTGCTGGGCCTTCCCTGGATGCTGGAGAGCTCACCCATCCTGACGCCACTACCCCGGAGCGAAGCGGCACTAACACATGTGCCTTTTGGGGGGAAAGGTTCTCCGAGGGCCTCTGGGTGCCCAGCCGAAGGCCTCTCCCGCTTGGCTGCCTTTTCTGTCCCTTTTACCTTTTACTCGGGTGATGTGGACGCTCGTGTTAATTTAGTTCCCTCTCTAGAGAACATAGTTCCACCCCCCTTTACTGCTTCAGTGAGCAAGTTATCTGTGCAGCCACTTATCTCAAGTGCTATGTTGTCACTTCGGTCCACAGCCATCTGGGCAGTTCTCAGTATCCAGGAAGCGGAGGGGCCTTCTCGGGTATCTGGACAAAGTTTCCAAATCACAGAGTTACTCCAGGACTGGGGCCGTGGGTACAGAAGTCTCACATTGAGTTGGAAAAGAGTTCAGTATTGAAAAGATGTCCCGTCTCCTGTGCTGTTCAGCACGAGTGGGTCTCGGCTGCCACCCTCTTGAAGTCAACTTAGGGAGGTGGGCACTGGGAGAACCTCCGGCAGACCTTCCCCAGGGGCCCCCTGCCCGAAATCTTGACAGGTTATAACCTCTGCCTTCTGGCCTCCTCCTGGGAGGTGGGGGTAGGAGGTGGGAGAGAAGATGGTTTTTCAAACGAGAACCTAATTAGTTACTAGAGAAGGCAGTTTATACCACTGGGAGTCTTCTAAACGTATCCTTTTCTGGCTGTAGCTCTCTGGGGGAGCGGGGGGAGGGGTTACAGCAAGCTCGGGGGCGATGATTCCAGGTTCCCCTAGGTTCTCTTTTTCCCTGAAGTTATAGGACTTGATAACTGTCCCTTGCTATGTCTTGTTCCCCTGACCCCTTCTCCACTCTTCTGAACTCTTCCATCTAGCAGAGCTTCTCTGGTTGAAGAAGCCAGAGTGTTTGGCTTTTCATCTCTCTGTAACCCAGGAGTTAGCTAGGGGTGATTTGCCGCCCTCTACCCGCCCGCCACACCAGGGAACATTTGGCAGCTCCGGAGACATTTGATTGTCTTGACTGGGGGTGCTGCTGGCATCTAGTGGGTAGAGTCTGGGGATGCTGCCAAACATGCGACAAGGCACAGGACAGCCCCCACGACAAAGACCTATCCAGTCCAAAATGCCAGTGGTGCTAAAATGAAGAAACTGTGCTGTACCTAGTGCGTGTCCTTCGGTCTTATTCCTTCGTCTCTCAGAAGCAGTCGAGAGAGATTCAGAAGCGAACGGCTAAGGGAGAGTTCTTGTGCCCTGACCTGAGCCATGGGCTTCATGGTCTCATTCCGCCTGGCTCGTACCTTGAATGAAACCATGTTTCCTAAAAGGCCCGCCTCTTCGGATGGTTTTTGAAGACTAAATGATCAGTTCGTGCATGATAAAATATCAGCATGGCGCATGGCACACTCTATAAATGTTTCAGCACTGAACCAAACCCCTGTCTCTTATTGTGGCCACTGAAGGTTTTAATGTACATTATTTAAAACCCTGATAGCTGGGGAAATGCAAGGGAACAAGGCTAATAATAACTCTCCCTCCTCGGAGTTCTTATCAGCAGCTGGACTTTTCAGAGCTTTATATATAAAAGTTCGAGCAGAAGCAGCAGCTGTTCTTGCTTTAATCTGAAGCTGCTGGGGAAGTGTCTGCTTCCTGGGTTGTGAGACAGTTGCTTATGTCTGGCTGTCACTGAGGATCCTCAGGGATGGGAGACTTTTCACGGACCACTGGGTAATGGACTCGATCTTATTTTCCAAGTCTCTCTACTTAGTCTCACGATTTAGAAGTGTAACGAATCTTTTCCCTATTTTTAAAATGGGAAAAAAATAAACCAACCAGGCTTGGTATGGCTTGAATACATCAGCTACGCTGGATGCTCTACCTTTTTTGACTTCTCCTCAAGTGCCCAAAGCCAAGTCAGAAATCAGGATTATTTGCCGTTCCTCTGTAAGGTAGCTTTCGAGGAGACAGCGTAGCCGCGAGGGAGAAGCGCCTTCCCACCGACTGGGTGTGCGTGGTGCGCTCGCAGCTCAGCTAGACCGATGCCCTCTCGGCTGATGACCCACACGATCACCTTTCCTTTGTCCTCTGTGGAGATCAGCGAGAGGATGTGCATGAAGCTCTACGTGAGGATAAGGTAAACGAACATGGGGGAGAGATGCTTCTGCTAATTTCTCGTCCCCAGGAGTCCCGACCGCTACATGTCGTGCTGGGAAATGAAGCCTGCGACTTGGACTCCATGGTGTCCGCTCTCACCCTGGCTTTTTACCTGGCAAAGGTAAGTACTTAGGAACAGCATCTCTTAGAAGGAAAAGATTTGGATTCACGACCCAGCTCTGCTGCTTAACCCCATTTAGTCTTGGGGAAGTTAAAGCTCTTTAACTTTGCCAAGTCTCACATCATCATCATCTATAAAGCCCGAAAAGATAATATTTTACAGTGTCGCTGTGAGGATCCAACGCGTAAATGTATTTTAAAGCATTTGTAAATCATAAAGCAACATTCAGACAGTTGAATGTTGAGTTCTTACGGATGTCTGTAAGCCAGTGTGTAGACCTCACGGCCAGGTCAGGTCTTGAAGACTGATAACCTTCACCACCTAGAACCAGGCCTTGCCATGAGTTAGCCTGTGGACGCTCATGTCATTGCTAAGGAGAGAGGGCAGGCGTTGTCCTTTTATTTTTATCCGCTGGGTAATTGTGGCGTTGTCAAAGGCAGTAACTTACCCGGAGTCGCGTCTTCCTTGTCTTGTTCCTTTTTCTGTGTCTTCTGAGACTTTGCCATACCTGCTCTCACTCTCCTCTCCAGACGACCGAGGCCGAGGAAGTCTTTGTACCGGTTTTAAATATAAAACGTTCTGAGCTACCTCTGCGAGGTGACAGTGTCTTCTTCCTTCAGAAGATTCACATTCCAGAGTCCCTCCTGATTTTCCGGGATGAGATCGACCTCCATGCATTGCACCAGGCTGGCCAGCTCACCCTCATCCTTGTTGACCATCATGCCTTACCCAGGTGAGTGGAAGGAGGTTAAGCTGGTACTTACCGTGTGCCATGCCGGCCTCTGATGAGTAAGACAGAGATGAAGGAAGAATTTTTGCTCTCGGAGATCTCACAGGCTAGTCTTAATTGATAGATCATATCAGATAAAGAAAAAAAGCAAAATTATTTCCTACATAAGGCACTATCTCGTTAGTGTCTAGTTAACAAAGGCACACGCCTGTAATAATTCTATCCCTAAGTTAGGACGGAAAAAATTGCCAACAAAGCAACACAAGGATGAGACTTTCCTAAGTCTGTCTGGCTCCTGCGAGTATTAAGATGTATGTTTCTTTTGTGGGCACAGTGGTTGTGGCAGGACGTTGACAGAGAGCATCGATCTAAGGGCATCGATCCAGCTTTCCGTTCACTCATTAATAAACTTTTGTTTAGAGGACAAAGGTGAAAGAATTCCTGTTTTCAAGAAGCTTTCCATCGGGAAGAGTTAACTAGGCATGCACGTCATCACGACAGGTTTCGAGTCAGGTGATAATTGTCACTCTCGGGGACAGCAGGTGCCCGAATGGTGGAGTGGTTAAATACACTACAGGGGAGTAGAGATGACAGGAACGGTTTCCTCACAGAGTTGACCCTTTATCTGTCTTGAAAGGGAACGAGGTGTTTGCTCAGGGACTGGGGAGGCGAGGTAACCAGGAAAACCAGGCAGAGAGAGTGGTTAATGCAAGCGAGGCGGGCGGGCGTGAAGCAGCATGGGGCGCTGGGGGCGCTGGAATTGGGTTTGCATGGCTGGGGCGGAAAGTATGAAGGAGAAGTAGGATGTGGAAGAGGATAAGACGAGAGAGGTCGGCAGGGGCCAGATCGTGGAGGCCTCGTAAACCCTGCTGACGAGACAAGGTTTTATTTTAGGGCCGTGGGAAACTGTTGTTAATTGTATTGAGCTGCTGGACTAGATCAGATGAGAGGTATCAAGGGCCTAGGATCGGGCAGCAGCAGAGAGTTGGAAGGAGGGAAATGGGTGGGAATGGGGAGAGAAGCCACGGCATCTGGTGACCGGCATGGAATTTGGGTATTAAGTGAACTGAGGGAACAAGAGAGTTTGAGATGTTGGGCATCGGGGGTGTTGGAAAGGTAACCCTGAGAGACGTCAGGGGTGTGTGTGGGCGAGGTATTGGTAGCAGATACTCTACCAAATTCACACGTACACTAAAGTCGTCTTCAGGTATAACATTACAGAATCGAGAGGAGTGGGGCAGAGGTGGAAGTGACCAAGGGTCTAGGTGTTGGCCCGAGCTATCTGCAGTGTCCCTCACGGGTGAGGTGGCGCTTGGCCGGAAGCAGCGGAGTGCTCCTACCTGTCTCTGTCTCTCTCTCCCCCGCACCCCCGTCCCCACACAGAAGCGACGCAGCGCTGGAGGAGGCAGTAGCAGAAGTGATAGACCACCGGCCCATCGAGCAGAAGTGCTGCCCTCCCTGCCATGTTTCCGTGGAGCTGGTGGGGTCCTGTGCCACCCTGGTGACCGAGAGGATCCTGCAGGGGGCACCCGAGATCTTGGACAGGCAGACGGCAGCCCTTCTGCATGGTGAGGGCGGGTTGGTGGAGGGCCGACCAGTTAGCCCCTCTGTGCTTATCCCGGAGAAGGGAGAGTGGGAAGTCTAGACGCTTCCAGCCTGACCACAGCAAAGGGTGGGACTCTTTCAGGGGCAACTAGGCGCTGCGAGGCCGGGGGTGCTTTGCTGGAGAACATGGAAAGGAGGCACCGGACAGCTGACCTGGGAGCTGCGCTCACAGCACCGTGAGGTGCAGAGAGGAGGAGGCCAGGAAGCAGGAAACGGTCCAGTACCGTTTCTGCCCAGGAAGTAGTTGTGTGACCTTGAGGAAATCTCTTAACCTTTTTATTCTCATTTTCTCCATTTGTAAAAAAAAAACAAAAAAAGAAGAAAAAGCAAGTTGGACTAGACTACCTCTTCCAACTTATAAGATTCCTTGCTGGAATTTGGCCTGTGGAAGAGAGGGTGTCTCTATGACAAGGTTTTGGATTCTCCAAGGGTCGGGGCGCAGGCGTCCTCACTGCCTTTCCCCTGCCCGCCGCCTGCCTCTTAGTTTGGATTTGAAGGTCTTACTCAGGACATGGTCCCAGTTTCTTGTTCTGTTTGCAGCGAGTTTGCCATACGGTCACCTCTGCTTTGTGCCCATTTGGAGGGCCGCGTGTGTTTTAGGGGTCATGAATGGAGGGCCACAGGATTTGCATTCTACCTTCTCCCTTCCCCGCAGGAACAATCATCCTAGACTGTGTCAACATGGACCTGAAAATTGGAAGGGCCACCCTAAAAGACAAGAACTGTGTGGAGAAACTGGAGGCCCTCTTCCCAGATCTGCCCGAGCGAAGCGACATCTTTGATTCTCTGCAAAAGGCAAAGTTCGATGTGTCAGGTATGAAGTGGTAGACGGACCTTTCTCCCTCCCACGTGAAGAGAACAGGTGGGCCAGCCTTGGTCCTTATGTCCTTGAGCACCATCAAAAACAATCTCAGAGCTTGCGTAATGATTTAAGCCTTACACCACAGAGAAACGAGATGGCGCGTGAGTCCGATCGGGAACTAATCAATCATTTACTGGGTCATTCTGTCTGGGCCACTGGGAGGATGAGGAGGAATACATTAAGAGTCTCAAAGGTTTCCAGTCTAATCAGAGGATACCGGCATATGAATAACATAGACAGAGGAAATACTAAATGATCAGCGTGAGATCTAGATAATCGGTTAGGGAAGCAGAAGAAATAGGTTGAATATACCAAGGACAAAGGAAGAGAACAAAAAATTTCCATAATTTTCTACCCGGCTACCACCTGTTGACATAAAAAGAAAAAGAAAAGTACCACATATACTTTTAGAAACAACACAGAAGGGGCCTCTCTTCTCTTCACCCTTGTTTCCAAGTCCCTTGCTCTAGCGGTAACTATTATGACCCAGTCATTGAAAGTAATTTTTTTATTTTTTACGCCGACAGCACCAGGACTTCCCGGGTGGTCTCCCATCCAAATACTAACCAGGCCCGACCCTGCTTAGCTTCCGAGATCAGACGGGATCAGGCGTGTTCAGGGTGGCATGGCCGTAGACTAAAGTAATTTTTTTATATATAATTACATTCTTAGCTTTCAGCCACGTTCATTGCCCCAAAAAGAGGCTGTGTTTTTCCTCTTTCTTGATCCATCTCAGGGTCCTTCCTTTCCTGGTCTTGGGGCCCGGGGCTCTCTGGTTTGACCCCTAGTCGTACATCTGCCTTCTAGGACTGACCACTGAGCAGATGCTGCGAAAGGACCAGAAGACCATCTCCAGACAAGGCATCAAGATGGTCATCAGTGCCATCTATATGGATTTGGAGGTAGGAGCGAGACGTGGGCGTGGGTGGGGAAAGAGGTCAGTCACAAGGGCAGTTACGTGGGTGGCCTTACCCCTCACTCCTGGCGCTCCAGCGGACTGTGCCTGCACCCATCTGTGCCTCTCCGTCTCTGTCGTAACTCCCACAGTTCATCCTCTCTCACTGCACCGCTGCGACAGCCCCCAGACTGGTTTCCCTGCCTCCACTTCTGCACCCCTACAGACCACTCTCCCCACAGCAGCTGGAGCGGTCTCCTTAAAACACAAGTTAGATCATGACACCTGCTCCCTTCACTGCCTTTTCTTTGCACCGCCAAGAGGGTGTCGAGGCCTCGCTGTGGTTTCCAGGCCCCCGTGCTCTGGCCCTTGGCTTTCCCTCTGGCCGATCTTGCTCCGGCCCCACTTCCCCGCTCCCGTGCTCCCCGTGCTGCAGCCTCACTGGTTTCCCTTCTGTTCCTCTGAGCCCGTCAGCCCATTCCCGTCCCAGGACCTCTGCACTTGTTTTTCCCTTTGCAGAGTCTTACGGTTCGGGTCCTAGCTCACATGTCGCCTCTTTTCAGTTTTTTCCTGACCATCCTAACCGGAATAATGTTCTCCCTGCTCAAAACTCTCTAGCACTTATTTGGCTAGCACATAACACACTGAAATAATCATAGTTCTTGGTCTCCTCGTTTATTGTCGATAGTCCTCTGCTCCTTTATCGGCTCCACCAGAGCAAGAACTCTATTTCTTTTTTGTGCAATATCTCCTTTGACAGTGCCTGGCTCATAGTAGATGCTCAGTAAATTTCGTTGGCATGACGAATGAATATAATTTTGATAACGGTATTGTAATTGCTGATTTCATATCATATTGGTTAGAATCATTCGGCAACCTGAACTGAACGCATAACTCTCACAGTCTGCACAGCTTTCTGCTAAATACTGTATGAAAATACCAAATGAATAAAGCTAAATAGCACAGCCTCTTCCCTTATGACTCATAACCTAGTTTGGGAAACAAACAGCAACACGAAAGGCTTACGCAGTAGCGTAATTGCAGGGCAGATGGACACGTCTGAGGAAGGCCCCGATCTGAAGCAGCCAGTGGTGTTACCCGCTGGAGGGAACACTGCGTGAGATTTTGGGGAGGAGTATAGATTGGCCAAGAGTGAAGGGCCAAGGACGCAGTTGTCACATGTCTGTTCTCATCTGTATGCCCTGCTGTTCAGTTTTAGAATAAAAATAACCACAAGGCAGAGACCCTGCCTGTTTGATTGCAAGAGCAGGCGAGCCTTGTATGTGCCAGCACGTTACCCATATTATCATCTTTCGATTCTTAAAACAATCGTGTTTGGTAAATGTTTTATGCTCATTTCACAGATGAGGAAACTTAAGTCTAGGGAGTTTAATATAACTCCTTGATCATAGCTAATAGGTAATAGGGCTGATTTTCAAACCAGTTCTATCAGACCTCAAAGCCTGTATTCCCCCCATTCTACAAACTGCCTCCCAGCACGTACCACAGAGCAAATACCACGTACCCTTTTTATGGAGTGTGAGTCTCAGGCTCACATGCAAGGAAGCGTCTGTAAGCACTTTCTGTCCATTTCTTGTCTTCCAGGCCTTCCTGCAGAGGTCCGGCCTCATTGCGGATCTCCGTGCTTTCTGCCAGGCTCACAGCTGCGATGTCCTGGTTGCCATGACTATCTTTTTCAACACTCACAATGAGCCAGTGCGGCACCTGGCTATTTTTTGTCCCCATGCTGCACTCCGAATGACGGTGAGTCTCCGTCCCCTCCCGAGGGCCCCTGGAGCTCTGCCCGTCCGCGCCACCTCACGTCGGAAAGACCTCTCCTTGGTTCTCATATTTACACAGACGTCCCTCGGCCTGTTTCCCAAATCTTCCCGCTTTTGCCTGTTCCCTCCGTACCTGACTGTCCTTGGTCACTCTACTGCCAAAGAAGGGAGATTCCAGAGAGACTGAGAGACGCAGTTCTTACTGAGAAGGAGCGACGTGCCAGGTTAAAGGGAAATGTCGCAGAACTGGGGTTCAGACTCGAGTCGTCATTTAATCATTCATTCCCAGCCCTGAAAATCAATTCCTTCCTTCTTATCCTATTGCCTGAAGACGGAGGCACCAGAGGAAGCTTTTCTACAGCTTACCCCTGCGGGAGCCAGCTACACCGTGCCGCACTGGCTTGGTAGAGAAGTGACCTCAGAGCTGGCTTGTTTTCTTTCCTGATCTTCCGTGGGGCCACTCACCCGCCTCCTCCCTTTCTTTCCCTCTGTTGGCTACTCACCAGCCCAGGGAAGAATTTAAAAGTGAGCTTCAGGCAGGCCAGGCACGCTTTGGGTTGCTCGGGCTGAGCGAGGACGCTGAAGGCTGGCCTGCACACCACCACAGACTCCTCTGGGCCCCTAAAAGGTCCATCGGCCCCTTCTCACTTCTCTCTGCCTTTGTCTCCTCCAAGAAGCCAGGGTACCTCAGTTCAGTGGAAGGTAGCTTGGCGTTGTGGAAGAAACTACAGTCTTTAAAGGCAGATGGACATGCTTTTCTGTCCCAGATTTGCCACGTACTTGCTCTTTGAGCTAAGGCAAGTCAGTTGACTTCTGAGTCTGCAAGCGGCATAACATCACTTACTAATTAGTCTGATGTAATCAGTGAACATGATATATGTGAAGGGCATTGCTGGGCACAGACGGTGGCTCTTACTGATCACGTCACGAAGGAAAGGGCTCTCTGGCGACAGAGGTGGCTCCCCCACCTTCCTGCGCCGCCACCGCCGCCCTCCATGCTAGGAATCGGGAGTCCTCTCCTCGCAGTCCGCCCCGCCATTTCCTGTCTTCCTCCGTGTTAGGAATGATGTGATAAAGTGACTCTGAGCACCAGCTTTGGCGACAGACCTAGGTTCAGGTGTCAGCTTTGCTTCATTCAGTCTGTGACTTCGGGCAAGTTACCTAATCATCCCGTTTCCCCACCTGTAAATGAGGGAACAGTGACATGGCGTCTTACCAGCTGGGGTTTGATGAGAGAACGTTTGTAAATAGCCAGACCTGGCACCGTGCCGGGCAGACCTCCCACCCTACTTGGATCTATTTATTCTTTCTGCCTCCGCCCTTCCCCTGACCTCAGTATAGATGCTTGTCCCATCCCAGCCAAGGACAGAGTTCAAGTTTTGAACACGAGAATACACTTGGAAACAACGCTAGGTCAGGAGCTGGAGGCCCTGGATTCTGGTTCACATTCCACCATCACCTACATGATCTTGTTCAAGATGTTTAATCTCTTGGGGCTTTGGTTTACTGATTATAAAATGAAGTATATGATCTCAAATGCTTCTTTTGTTTCTAAAATACTAAGTGTACTAGCTGATGCGCCTGTGGTTGCGAGCAAGGAAACCGAACTCAGGGTGACTTAATAAAATTTTCTCCTCTATAAGAGAAGCCTGTATCTTAGAAGCCTCGGCAGTTTGTGTCACCACCTCATATAGCATTTTCTGGTCTCTTCTCCCCTTTAGATCTGTGGAGTTCTGGAACGCTCCTCCTCTCCGTCCCTGAATCTGACCCCCGCCCCAAGTATCCACCCTAACCTCCAAGCCTACCTTCAAGGAAACACCCAGATCTTTCGAAAGAAACTTCTGCCTCTGCTCCAGGAAGCACTGTCAGCGTATTCGGACTCCAAGGCCACCCCTTCAGGGCAGCATGAGACAGCGGGTGTGTCCGGGGAGCAGGTGGACAAGGAATTGGATGGGGCAGGTGCCCTCCTTTTTCCCAGACTGAGCCAGGATGAGGAGGAGCCCTCGCTGCCCCCGACGCCCATGAACAGCTTGGTGGATGAGTGCCCGCTGGACCAGGGGCTGCCCAAGCTCTCAGCCGAGGCCATCTTTGAGAAATGCAGTCAGATCTCGCTGTCACAGTCTACCACTTCCTCCGTGTCCAAGAAGTGACAATTGGGAGGGAAGGGGATAGTGGAGGTTGCTCGACGCATCTCGAATACACGTTCTGAGACGGATCAGCGTTTTCCTCGTTACTCCAAGACCTGGTGTGCTGTAAACCCGGGCGAGATGGGCCAGGGGAGGGGAGTGGCTGCTGTAGGGGTGGCCCTTCCCCCCCCGGGGTCTCTACCAATCAGAGTTTATTATTTAACTTAATTTTTTAAACCTGCGCTGACTCCTCTATTCCATGTCGCCGGGGACACAGTGTAACTCCTCCACGGTTCCGGCAGTGACTCAAAAGGATGTGGGCCCCAGAAGTGCCCTCAGCAAGGCTCTTTAACAGAACCAGTGTCTCTCATGGAACCATTCATTGTCTCCGTGTGTTTGTTTATTCTCTGATTAATTCACGTATTTATTGAATGCCTACTTTAAGCTAGATAGAAAATTGAGTGTGCCGTGGAAACGCCTGTTCCAGCTTTCAGCCTTCAGCAGGTTCCCGGCTTCGTGAGTCCTCTTCCTGCCTCTGATGAGGTGAAAGTGTCTGGTTCCGAATAGAAATGGCTAAATTTCTATTCTGCGTGTACTGTGACTCTCAGCATCATTTGGGAGCAAATCAGAGGCCATTATCTTCTGTCCTGATCAGGCGGGCTGACTCCCTCTGTCCCGAAGCCACAGGGAGCCAGAAGAGACCCCATAGACCCCTGGTTCTTGGGTGCTCAGGAGGCGCTGGACCTCATGGTCATTCTTCCCGAAAGACGCAGAACCGAATTAGGGGCCAGGCTCCGTCCCCCGTCTTAGCAAGTCTGCCAACTTCTTGTCCACGTCGCTCTCTTGTTCAGAGAGGAAGCGTGGGATGCTACCGCCGACTGCCGTGACCTGTGTGTCTCTTGGGAAGACACGTCTTCTCTCTAGGTCTCGTTTTCCCCATCTGTAGAACCAGGGCTCTGGACTGGAAGTTCTCGTACTCTGTGATCTGCCTCTTGCCGCCATCCTTTCTCTCTGCTTCTGTGTTGTTGTGTGTGTGTGTTTTTTTTTTTCCCGTTTGCCCTGGGAATGCTTAGGGTCGCTGGACTGCCTGTGTTTATGTGTGAGTGTACCAAGGGACTCAGCCTCATGTGGCATGTGCCGCGGTGATTCATAGCAGAGTGATGCGAAGCGCGCCCCCCACTGGCCTGCTCTGCACCTGCATTCTCCTTTTCTCTCCAGCCCTCCTGTCCCCCTGCCCCCGCCCCACAGCTCTAGGCTGTGTAAGGGGCCGCCAGTTTCACTGGACGGTGGGGTGCGTGGTGTTTTGGCATGGCGTCTTCAGGAGGACGGGGACAGTGACTCCACTTTGCAGGGATGATGTGTGTAGCCATCGAAAGGCAAAAGCAGTGGCGAGGTCACCGGGCCAAAGGAATTTGTTTGTCACTTGGGTGCCTTGTTCTGCATTTTGTTAAAGTATTAAATGTCTTTTTCCTGTCTTCCTGTCTCTTTTTTACAGCTGTAGTCAGGGCTGTCCCTGGGGTGATTTTTCAGCCTCCTCAAGGGTCACCCCCCGTCCTCCTGCCGTACTTCGTGTAGGAATAAGCAGCAACAGTCTCTGCTCATCCTCAGCCTTTCCTTTAATTAGTGTCTCTTTCCAGAACACTCTTCATGACACTTCTGTGTCACCGATTTTGCTGATGCTCAAAAAGTAAGGCCAAGGTAGTCTTAAAACCAAAATGGTTTTTACTGTTGCCTTTTTTCTTCTTAAAAAAAAAAAAAAAATAGCAGCTTCCAGCTTATAAGGTGTCTATAAGACAGAACAAGTTGCCTTACTGGACCCCCCAAGACCAGAAATTGTGCCCTCTTCCCCGAACCCGCCCCCACACAGGCAGGGTTCTTTTGGGCGAACCTGCTTCTTGGGAAGGGAGGTGGCGAAACCTGTTTGAAGGCGAGGTTACCTCCCTTCCCCACCTCCCTCCTCGGAGGCGAGGGCAGCAACAGCTGAGGCAGCGAAGGGCACAGAGGTGCTGGGGAGCTGGAGCGGCCTGCTCCCCGGCAACCCCAGGTGCTTAAAGCCGGAGACGGGAAGATGGGAAGTCTACCAGAGGCAGGAGAAAAGCCCCTGGGTCTTGGGTAAGTAAGAGCCTGGCCGACCTGAGGGGAAACGAGAAGCGAGTGGTGCTGAGGGACTGTCCCACCATCCAGCTGTCACCAGGTCGAGTCTCGTGTTCCTAGGGACAGTGAGACTGTAGGAAAATCAATTTGCAGAGAAGGGACGGGTGGCTTTAGGCAGGACACGTCAGCATGGTGTGGGAGCTGGGGAGTCCAGGGTAATTCCCTATTGTGTTGTGTGTGTGTTTTTTTAAGAAAGTTTGTATTTTGTGTCTGATAAATCTGCCCCTGTTTTCTAACCCCACCTTCCAAATTGGCCATCGGGAAAGCCGACCCAGAACTAAGGTTTTAGGTCCAGGTTCTCCTCCCCGGCAAACCTTTCTTCCTCCTCACCTTATTCCTCACCCTCCACCTGTGCCACGGTTGCCCCTCACCAACCACTCCCAACATGGTGGAGGAAAGGCAGGCCTGACTAGGTGCCATCTTCCCGAACTCTGCCCAGTGACAGCTGGGCAGGGCAGGTCTGTCGGGTTCCAGCCCGTTGGAATGAGGACTGCTTCTCACCCCTGCTCTAGGTGGAGCAGCTGCCATAGGGGTAAACACGACTGGTTTCGCTTTCATCCTGCTCCCCAACCCGACAGCGGGGCCCATCTGCCCAGCGAGTGCTGAAGCTGGTAGAAATGTCTCTAGGAGACGAGACCTGAGTTCTTTTCCAGGCCCGCCCTCCACGCTGCACCTTGATTACAATCCCTATCCCAGTGTCCCACCTCTCATCCAGTTCCCCTAAGACACTGCCTCGTTTGTCTCACGGTCGTCTCTTCCGGGGTCCGGGGCACTGTCTTAGGGTCAGGGAGAATGCAGAAGCAGCAGGACTAGCAGCGTCCTCGAGACTTGGGGAACTGGACCTGGAGGAGGAATGGCAGGATGAAGAGTTCCCTCGGTGAGGAGGTGTGAGGGAGGCTGGGAGGAGGCAGGGATGGTCACCAGGGGAGGGCAGGGATGCTAAACTAGGACTTGAAGGTCAGACGGGAAAAGGGAGCAGAGGTGGTAAATCGTGGCGGAGAGAGAATTGATCGGTTGATCCCTGGCTTGACGCCTTTAGCCTCGCTTTTCCCCCCTTTTAATCGTTTTCCCTGCAGATTGCTCCCTGAAGAGGCCGACGCTTCTGAAGGTCCTGGCGGCCCTAAAAGAGACGCACAGGCAGGTGGGTGCAGTAGAGCCTCGGCCTCAGGTTCTTGATTCCAATCCAGGGAAGGGTCATACCCCCCCACTTTGCAGTTCTGCCACCCCTTTCCTACGTGTCCCCTGCGTTAGTCTTCTTTAAAGTTTGTCCCATAGTATCACTTCCATATGCAGGAATTCCAGCCTCCCCCGCTAACACACACACATCTCTCTATTCTTTTGTCATCCTCCCCCCAACCCCAGGTACCCCCAGCACGTTAGCCTTGTGTGGCCAGCGCCCCATGCGTAAGCGTCTCTCTGCCCCAGGGTTGCTACTGAATCTGACAAAGGAGCCTGGAGATGATGGAGCTTCTCCTACCCACTCTGTCCCTTCGTCTCCCGGTGGCAGCTCTGACCTGGAAGTAGACGAATTGGAGACACCTTCAGACTCGGAGCAGCTGGACAGTGGACATGAATTTGATTGGGAAGGTGGGAAAGACACCTGAGGACTTAGCTGGTAGAAGTAGAGGCCAAATTCAAGAAGCTCAGGATGGACTTAATGGGACTGAAGTCAGAGCTAATGAGGTGGGGACTGAGAAGTGAGGTCAGCAAACGCTATTTCCTCAGAATGGAAAAGCAGAGCTGAGAGGCCGAATGTGACAGCAGTCAGTAGAGGAGGGGTGGCGTCCTTCGTTTATTAAGGAAAACTATTGAATGACTGTTCCCAGCCATCACCGAGCCAGAACCGGAGTTAGAAAGATGAGAACAGAGAATTGTCTGTTCCGTAAGAAATAAACATACAAATAAGCGCAGGTAAAGGTTGAGATCTGCATGTTACCTGCAGGTGTGGAGAAGGAAAGGTCAGTTCTGGGGGAGGGGCGGGGTCAGGAAAGGCTCCCCGAGGAGGGTCTCCGAGCTGGGCTCCGAGCTGCGCCCTCGAGCTGGAAGGAGCAGCTTGGGCAGCAGCGTGGTGCGTTGGGTAGTTCAGAGCGTCAAGCGTGACTGTGGGATATTAAGGAAATCTTTCTTCTTCACTCAACGCTTCTGACACCATCGGGGTGGGTTCCCCCACAGCAGCCAATTCTCCAGCTCTCCAGACGCCAGCTGGGTGTCCTGCGATTCACATATGACACTGACTACCTGGGGTCAGCGCAGATCCCAGAGGTTAAGGGCTTGGTCCCCCAAGACTGCCCCTGCCCCCCACTTCAAACACCAGCCGCATGTTCAGGTTGTCACCTGTGCTCCTGACCAACTGGCGACTCGCGACCCCCTCCTCAGCTTCGATACTGTGCTAGAATGGCTAATAGCACCCAGGAAAACGGTTACCTATCAGATCACAGATTCACTCTAAGAGGATGCCACTCAGAAGGCAGAGCTGCATAGGGTAAGGTGTGTGGGAGGGGTGTGGAGCTTCTGGGCCCACAGCGGGTCCACCACCCTCCCGGCACCTCCACGTCCGCTGGCCCAGAAGCTCTCGGAACTCCTCAGTCCGAGTTTTCTTGGAGGCTTCATTATGAGGACTGATCGACTAAGTCAGTGGCCAGTTAGTGATTAACTCAGCCTTTAGTGTCCCCTCCCCAGAGGTCGGAGTGTGAAAGGTCCAACCCTCTAATCACATGGGTGGTTCCCCTGGCAACCAGCCGCTCATCCTTTGGGGCTTTCCAAACTCACCTCGTTAATAAAAACTCGGGTGGTTGGAAGGCACTTGCTCTGAATAGGAAAAGATTTTCCTTTCACCTTTCTCATCAGGAGCTGTTTCAGGAGCCAGGGACAAAACAAAAATATACATTTATTATTATATCACAGATATGAAGGGCTGGGAGGTAAAGAGAATGCTCTGCTAGGTAGGCAGGGTCCAACCATGGAGATCCTTGCTACCATAAGAGTCTGGATTTTATCCTGTGGGCAGTGGGGAGTCATCGCATGGTTTTGCTCAAGGAAGTAACACGATCAGGTTCCATCGCTCTGAAAAGACTGGAAACAACCTGTGGACATTTATGTTTATTCAGTTTCTTCTTAAGGTGGAGAAAACTCTTTGTAAATGTCCTAGAGAAACAGAGTAGCTTTCTGTTCACCTTTTGCAAGTAAAAAGGTGGATCGTTCCACTACTGACATTTATAAAAATGAAAATAAAAATAAAAAAATAAAAATTTTTAAAAAAAGATTGGAAAGAACCTAAGGCCCCTCAGTAGGGTATCAGTTCCATTATGGCGCATCTATACGGTGGAGTACTAAGTACCAGGCGACTATTTTTTCAGATGAGGCAGTTCTTTCTATTGCTGTGGAAAGATCATGCAGAATTAGTGGGTATGTGGGATTGCCATTTGAGTGAAAGAGGTAGGAGAGACAAAAGCAGGCAATGCTGTAGAGGGTGGCATGGGGGGAACGGAGTGGAGGCAGGGAGACCAGTTAGGAGGCTGGTTCTGAGGCCAGATGAGAAATGCTAAGAACCCGCACAGGCCAGTAGCAGTGGAAAGAACAAAGAGTGTAATGGACATAGATGGGGCAGGATCCAGGGTCCAGTTGTCTCGAGGGCTGAGAGAGAGGAAGGCGTCTCGGATGACGTCCAGTTAGGTTCTCTCTCAGGAAGCTAGATGCATGGCGTCATTCATCAAGAAAGGAAGTGTGGGAGAGAGGAGGAAGAGCATGAGTTTGAGTCGCACTTTGAGTCTGGTGACTTGGAGATGACGGAGGGACACAGAGTGGACATGTCCAGTCCAGGCAGCCGGGGGTTCGGGTCAGAGTTAGGAGAGAAGCCTGGGTTAGAAGGCAGATGTGGGAGTCATCACCTTACCGCTGGTGATCGAAGACATGGCAATAGATGAACTCGCCCAGGGAAAAGCATGGAAAGAAAAAAATAAAGAATCTGGAAAAAAACATACTGACCAGAGCCATTGACCTACAATAATGCCAGGTTACTTCAAGGCCACTGCCTACTGAAAAAAAGTGAGAATAATGAGTCATAGGAAAGAGTAACTGGAAAGGGGTTGGGTGTATTGGACAAACCAGGGCTAGAGGCATGGTGGGGGGGGGAGTGAGGAATGAGAGGCTGCTGTAATGAACTCCAGGAATCCCGGGGAGTTACGGGATGCTGGAGGTGCGTGTTCTGTGCAGCTAACCTTTCTCCATCCCTCTGTTTCAGATGAGCTGCCCCAGGCGGAGGGTCTGAGGCCCAGTGAGGCAGCTGAAGGGCTGGGCCAGGGTTGTGTGTGGGATGTGGCTGGAGAAGACGGTCATCGCTGGAGGGTGTTCCGAACAGGACAGCGGGAGCAGCGAGTGGACATGACTGCCATTGAGCCCTATAAGAAAGCCCTGTCTCATGGAGGTGAGGGCTGGCGTCGGTGGAGGGGCAGAACGGTGACCGCTTGAATGAAACGAGTAAACTGGACACTGTTATTGGGTTCACAGTCCTTCCCGTAACTTCCTGACACCCTCAGAGCCCCTCAACCTAAACATGTCTGTCAATACGGATTTGCTGACGGAGTGAAGTTTCCCTTATCCTTCCCAGGTTACCATGGTGATGGCCTCAATGCTGTCATCGTCTTTGCTTCCTGTTATCTGCCCAGAAGCAGCATCCCCAACTATACTTATGTCATGGAACACTTGTTTAGGTGAGGCGGGAGGCCCGAAGGGCCCCAGGGGGGCTGTTAGGGAGGGAAACGTAAAAAAGAACTCACTTCTATGGTCGGTAGCTGATTGTAGAACCTACAGTGATGTCTCTGTCACTCCCCACGACCCCGAACACACACCTTCCCTGACACTTTCTCCCCCCACCCCCTGCCCCAGGTATATGGTGGGAACTCTGGAGCTGCTGGTAGCTGAAAATTACCTGCTTGTTCACTTGAGTGGAGGCACAAGCAGGGCCCAGGTTCCAACCCTGGGCTGGATGCGCCAGTGTTACCGGACTCTGGACCGGCGGTGAGCCGCAGGACGAGGGGCTACGACGCCATCTTTGTCCTTTCCATCTTTCCATTCTTCCATTTAGTTCTTCCTTTTTTGTTTTGTCCCTCGATGGCCCTTTCCAACGCTCTCCTGTCTTCTGTCCTCTCTTGGAGTCAGGGAAATCTAGTTTCAAATCTTGCCTTCACTTTTTACTAGCCGTGTAACTTTGGACAAGTCACTTTACCTTTCTGGGACTCGGTTTCCTTATCTGTAAAATGACAGTGAGCATACCTTTGCCCCTGGGCATTTGTGACGATCAAGTAAACCGAAGTGGCGTGTTGCCTAACCCGCAGAAGGCGCCCCTTCCTCTGCTAGTCTTCCCATTTATTGCCTCTTCCGACCCATTGTCTTCCTAACCCACACGTCCTTTTCCCGCCACGTTCCTTTTTTCCCCCGTCTCTCTCCCATCTTGTTCGCTGGTCTTCTTCCATGTGGAGTATTATAAGTAGGCCTGGTCATGGAGCGATGGGGAAGGTACCGAAGGGACTCAGGCGAGGGCGGGGCGCAGGAGGGAGATGGGGTAGAGAAGACTGACCCGGCTGAGGGATTCTGGGAGGGGAGTTGCCTGGAATACGGAGCACGGAGGGCTGAACAAGATGGATAGAGCCGAGACTACGGGTAAGAGAATGGGCCTTAGGCCCAATGTGCCGGAGAAATCTAGAAATTAGAGAAGTGAAGGATCCTAAGGTGCAGAAGGCAGCTGCACCTGATTTTCAGGTGTGGAGGTGGAAAAATAGGACGACCTCACATTCTCTCTCAGGCTCAGGAAAAACCTGCGCGCCCTGGTGGTCGTCCACGCTACGTGGTATGTGAAGGCCTTCCTGGCACTGCTCCGGCCCTTCATCAGGTACTAACTCTGGGGACCGGGTCCCTCCTCCTCTGCTCCCCATTTTCAAAATCAGAATTAAGAACTTGCCCCATCCCGACTCGTTGTAGCCATAACCACTCTACTTCTTGCATCTCCCTTCCTGGTGGTCTCCAGGAGCCCTCTTCCCAGTATAAAACACACTTGGTTTATCCTCTCTTTTCAGTTCCAAGTTCACACGAAAGATCCGTTTTCTGAACAGCCTGGCAGAGCTGGCCCAGCTCATCTCCTTGGATCAGGTCCACATCCCTGAAGCTGTCAGACAGTGAGTTCTGAGCTGAAGCCGAAAGGCTTGGGGTGGGATGTGTAAAGCCAGTTTCCATTTTCTAAATATCTTGGGGGAGATACAAAGGAACTGAACGCCAGAGGCTCTGCTTTCGGATGCTTCGCGGTATCTGGGAAAACGGCACACACCCGGGGGAGAAATTAAGGATGCTACTGTATCCGAGAACAGGTGAAAAGCTATACACGTAAGTGCCGAGGCATCAGGGATTAAAGGAATGACCACGGCACAGGATTTAGAGGAGATTCAGACCAGCCCCAGAAATGAGAAAGAGATGTGTTGGCAGCGAATGGCAGAGACTATCCAGTGGGGGAGGGGAGCTAGGATCAAAGGATCCTAAATGATGACCCACTCAGGCACCCAGTAATCTAACTCCTCCAAGTCGCCTGGCCTCTCTCCCCAGACCAGAGTGAAACCAGGTCCTGCTGTTGTACCACTTTTTCTTTCTCTCTCCTAGGCTGGACCAGGATCTCCGTGGCTCAGGAGGGATCTAGCATAGGACTGGAATAAAGGGCCTTAGAACCAAGCAAAGATATGGACCTGCCTGCACCCTAACCCCCGAAACATCTGAGCTGTTTGTAAATCATCTCGACCTTTGACCCCAGTACCTCGGGATCTTCCCATCTCCATGGGTGTCGTTCCTTCGCTGCCCTGCCTTCAAAGCAGGGCTTTGAGGTCTGGAACCGGATCTGCGGTGACTTTCATGTCAGACATAGGGATGCACAGAGCGACGTTTTTTATGGGAAAGTACAAAGCTGTGGGTCTTAGTCCTGCTTCAGCTGTAGAACTTTGGACCAATAACTTCCTTGCGTCCCCTTTTCGTCCTTGGTAAAGGAAAGGGCGGGGCCCCTTCCACCTGGGGCTGTTGGTCGGGGAAGGTGAGAGGTGGATGGGAAGGGCAGGCCAGGAGCCGCTCCGGGAATCTCGGGGAAGCGCTGGGTGCCCCTCTTCCCCTCTCGGTCAAGCCTGCTGCCTGCGAGCCTGGGAACGAGTGTTTTCGAAACCTGCCTCTCTGTCCTCTCTAGTCCTTTCGGGTCTGTAGCGGGTAATAAACTGCGGTGAGAGACTTAAGCTCTGCGTCGAGGAAGTGAACTTTCCCCCCAGCCCCTCGCCTCCCCCTCCGGCTGCCGGTGGGGTTCCCGCCTTGGGGTCCCCGAGGACCGAGGCCTGGGGAGGGGCGTGGCTCGCGCGTCGGAGCCCCGCCCCCGCGGCCTCAGTTCTAACGACCCGGCAGGTCGAGAGCCCAAGGGAGGGAGAGGAGGTGGGAGCCCCGGCCTCGGTCGCTGGCCTCCCTCCCAGCCCCACACGGCCTAGCCCCATGGTCCCCGCCGCCGTTGCGCTGCTCTGGGCCCTGCTGCTGAGTCTGGGGCCCCGGGCGGCGGCGGGGGCCCAAGGCCTGACTTCGACCAGCACGCAGCCGGTCAGTTTCCGCCCCAGGAGCCCGATGACCCAAAACGACTGGTCCACCGCCCGGACCAGTGTTTCCCCGAAGAGTACGGTCATCATAGAGGACGAGGATGACATGGTGGCCGCTGCCGACCGCCTGGCAGGCCCAGCTGCTGCCGAGCTCTTGGCCTCCACGGTGTCCACGGACGTCAGCGGGTCGCATTCGTGGGACCGGGAGGACGGCTCTTTGGAAGAGGGGGTTGTGATTAACGCGGACAAGAACAGCTCGCGATCAGAGGTTGTCAGTACCGTCTCCAGCACAGCGACGGAGTCCAGCTCCAGGTTCCCGGCGAACGTGCAGGAGGCGGAGTACAGGCTGACCACCAACATGGCGCCCTTCACGGGCAAGTCCACTGACGACCTGCTGCTCACCGGCAGCAGCCTGACCAAGTGGACCACGGCGGGGGCCACCCCCAGACGCTGGCCGCAGTACTCGTCCACAGCCATGCCGCCTCCCGAGAACCTGCGGCTGATGCTCATGCCCTGGGGCCCGTGGCACTGCCACTGCAGGTCAGGCACCATGAGCCGGTCCCGGGCTGGGAAGCTGCAGGGCCTTTCGGGGCGCCTCCGAGTTGGGGCGCTGAGCCAGCTCCGCACGGAGCACCGGCCTTGCACCTACCATCAGTGCCCTTGCGACCGGCATCGTGAGGAGTGCCCCCTGGACTCGGGCATCTGTTCTGGCACCGGCTGCGCCACTCAGAGCCGCGTCGCCACCGCCGGCACCGCCACCGGCACCGGCACCACCACCACCACCACGACGACTACGACCACCACGACCACCACGACCACCACGACCACCCTACCCCCGCTCAGCCAGAGACTCAGACCCACCCCGCTGCACCTCCTGGGCCCCAGCGCCGCCCTTGATTTTTGGAGGCGGGTCAGGATTGGGCTGGAGGATATTTGGAACAGCCTCTCTTCCGTGTTCGCACAGATGCAACCAGTAAGTGTTCGGTGATGAGCCAGGATCTTTGTCGATGGATCTGAAAAGTCCTGACAGCCAAAACCCTCTTGCTAAACCAGCCAGTGTGCTTGCATGAACTGTTACTTATGTGCTTGGTTATTGATTCCGTAACATGCATTGGTTTATCAGTGTTATCATTGGCCATGGACTCCACCTTTTATTAGGCAACATGTATTATCGGTCATTAGCTGACGGTTGACCCAGTTGTTAAGATCGTACATATGTAAACAATTCTCAATGCACAGATAATGCATGTGGGAGATGATTAAGTTTTCAGCTTATTCGTGCAGTTTAACAGTCACAGCAGCCAATATTTGAGTCTTGCTATGTGCACTTTACGTGGGTCAGTTCTCCAATACCCCATGAGGTATTACTGTGCCCACGTCACAGATGAAGAAATGGGGTCTTATACAACTGGTAAGTGGCAGAGTCACAGCAGGATTTAAACCGGGTTTGTTTGACGCTAGTGCTGATGCTCTCACCGCTGTCCCAAAGAACATTCTCAAGGAATGACAGTCCTCTGCTTCCCCAAAGGGCCCCCAAAGGCTCTGACTGACCTGACGAAATATTCTCAGTTGGTAGAATGACAGGACCTTTGGGGAGAGGGGATGGACAATAAAATGTAGGCTTGGTCATTTTGCTGGTTTCTGTTCCTTCTCCAAGTATAAACGGGGGGAGGGGCAGTTGTGCTAAGGGAATGAGGGTTTGTGGGGAAGCAAGGAAGGGAAGAGAAATAGCTTTGTTATAATATTTCGCCTTTTCTCTGTTTCCTCACCCAGATAGACAGAAACCGGAGGTAATGGCCACCGAGCTGCAAGAAGCGTCAGAATCTCGCCCTCCCCTCCCCCTTCAATCTCAGCACCCACTGGGTATTTTTAGTACAGAAAAACAAAACTAGAAAAAACATTGTTTGGTCTTGTGTGTTTTTACAGAGGTATCTGAGGGAGGAGAGACCAAAACTCTCTTGACTTTTTTTTAAATGCATACAGCACCTGGTCTTCCTAGGTGGTCTCCCATCCAAGTACTAACCAGGCCCCACCCTGCTTAGCTGCCGAGATCAGACGGGATCCGGCACGTTCAGGGTGGCATGGCCGTAGACGCTCTGGGCTCTTAAACTGAACTGTGTGCCAGCAGCATCTGGCCCTTCCTCTGTCCCCCAGAGAAAATGTCATTCATCCTCCTCATTTCCAAAGTTGTTCTTGAACAAGTGTTTCTTTAAAGACTTTAAAATCTCAGGTGAACACCAAGAGAAGGGACCAGGAAGAGTGGGGGGCTGAGCGCCCCCTGGAGGCTGGCGGCCTCCTGCCTTCACAACCTTCAGCCGCCTTCTCTCCCCAAAGGGCAATGTTGGTACGAAATTCCACACCAGCCACTTCCTAGGAGCTCCTTCATCAGCCATCTCTAGCCTTTAACCCAGCTTTGCCAGTAGTGATAGACTCTGAGACTATTTTGCTTAAACTTTTTTATTTGAAAAATGCATTTAAAAGTCCAACAAATTTTTTAATATAAATTATGACTCTCAGACCCATTGTCATCACTCTAAATATTGTTAAAGTGATGGCAGCATACACATCAGAGACGGAACTAAAGGCGAGAGAGCACCAAAGACAAGTCTGTGTCCAAAGAATAGGCATTAGGATAAGGCTGAAGATCAAGGTGACCAGTGATTCCAGGAGTCCCCCATCTTTCTGCCCTGTCCTGTCAACCCTTCAGATCTAGTATAACCCTCAGGCTATTGACTACTTCCGGAGCAACTAGCTAGACGGAAAGGTCAACTGTGAAAGTATCTCTATGACCAATCTCACTCGGACCCTGAAAAACTTCAGGAAATACCCTGAAACTTGAAAAAATTTAACCTCAGTCACTGTAGGTGGGGGCAAACTGGATGGATGGTGGATCCCAGTTCCCACATTCCTGACCCCCGAGCTACTAAATGACAGCTCCTCTGTCCTGTTCTGCCTTCCAAAGCTTCCCACGAGGAAGGGGCCAGAACAAAGAAGACCTGAGAAAACAAAGTGCCTAAAGACCCTGCTCCTCCATCCCTCTCCCACCGAGAGCACTCTTCAGCTGGGCGGGGGGCGGTCTTCAGACAAAACTCCCTGAGCTTTAAAATTCGGGGAGGATAAGCTGGGGTGTCTGCAGCTTCTCTCCTCGCTCCCCAATCCCACCACACCCTGTTCACACCTCCACGCAGGAAACCCTCCTCCGAGAGCGGGAACAGAAGCACAGCACATGTCCGTCACAGAGACACCGCATGCAAGGGCAAGCAACACAATGAACAGTCGTTTGGAGGTTGTATGCAGCCCTGTGAAGCCTAGTCTACAAGGGCCCTAGTTCATCAAGGCTCAGGCTTAGGGTGAATCATGGGATGGGGTACTGGGCAGGGGAGGGAATCAAAGAGAAAAATATCTTGACTCTAGAGCAGTAGCTCTCAACTGGGGGTGATTTTGTCCCCCTAGGAGATACTTGGCAAGTCTGGGGCCATTTTTGGTTGTCATATCTAGGGTGGGCCAGGGATGCTGCTAAACATCCTAATGCACAGGACAGATCCCCATGACAAAGAATTCTCCAGCCCCGAATGTCCAGTGTCTAGGCTGAGAGACCTTGCTCGGTGGGTCTCCTTGCTCCCAGGTAGTGAGGGTCTTAAGCTCCTGAAACTCACAGTTGACTGCTCTTAACCTGTTTCTCACCCGCCTCCCGCCCTCAAGGGTCAGGAAGTCCACCCTGAGACATACAAAACGCCTAGTTTTGCTGAGTTCTGGCTTTCTCTCCAGATCCCTCTTCCTTCTCTCACCTGGGCCAGCAGGGAGGTTGGCAGAGGGCAGGCCAGGTCCCTAAGACTTAAATGGAATGTCATCAGGTTAACATCCACCTCTCAACTGTCATTCAGTGGGATATAATAAGGCCCCTAACAGCAATGGAGTTAAGGACAGAGGTAGTAGCAGGATGGGGGGAATTAAGAGAACTCATCTTAAATTAAAATTTTAATTAATTAAAAAATAAAGGAAAGATGTTGGGGAGCTAGCAGTGCTACAGAAACAGCAGGGTTAGAGGCCTGACTAGAGAAAGACCTTGGTATTGGCAGAGAGATACCGAAGAGATGTGAGCTTAAGGTCAGATTTAAAGAGAGCAGACTGGGCAGTGGCCGCCCGCCCGCCCAGCGCCAATCATTCATTCCAGGAGGAAAGAGAAGGGCAGGCAGGTAGGGAGCTTCTCAGCAAAGCCAGCTTCAGCTCTGGTAACGTCGCCCACCTGCCACTTAAGGAGTTCCAGGTTAAGAGTTTAAAACAGGTGGCACTGAGACCGTCATTCAGGAGCAGGGAACCCAGTCCGGGTTCCCAGGAACTCCTACTTCAGATCTGAGCGTGTCCACGGCTTCGGCTAAGTGCCTCTGACCACCAGTAGTCACTTGTTCAGTCCTGCTGCCTTGGCCCCATCACCAGGAGGGGCTACAGCCAGAGGGAGCAGAGGGAGTCCAGCCCCCACGCCTTCTGAGGCACTGTTAGGCAGACAAGGCAAAACGGGGGCCCAGGGCACTGGTTCTAGGAGGGATCTGGTGGGGGAGCATCTCTTCTGGACTGGACCGAGTGGAGGTTTCAGATAGTAGAACCTGATTTTTTAAAAAAGGAAGATTAGCCTCAAAGAAAACCAAGGCCTTAGGGGGAAGGCAGCCCCCAGCGCAGACTATTCCCACAGCGGGCTCTTCTCTCCGCCTGTCTGCGGTCTGCACACCCCTCTCTCTGCCCTTCTGGACCCTCCATCCCTGATTCTCCCACTCAAACTCCTCCTTGCGCTTCCCATCCCTGCAGAGGATCAGGGTTCCGAGGCGGGGGCTGGAGGTGTTGGCTGGGTTTCTCAAATGACTCACCCTTCCCGGTGGAGCTACAAGCCCCGAGAATTGCTCCACGGCCTGTCCCGGTTTCCCTTGGAACGCATCTGCTCCTGCACCGCGCCTGTCTGTGAGAGAGCGCCCGTGACGCCCCAGCCTCCGCCTTCCTGCGCACAGAACACACACGCATGCACGCACGCATGCACACACACACGCGCGCACACTCATGCACACACGCGCACACACATGCACGCACACACGCACGCACACGCATGCATGCACACACACACTCGCACACACACGCACACACAGCCCCAAACACACACACACACGCACGTGAGAAAGTGCCCACGACGCCCCAGCCTCCTCCTTCCTGCGCACAGAACACACGCACGCACACACGCACGCGCACACGCACACGCACACACGCACACACCCGTGCAGGAGGACAGCCCCTGTACCCTCCATAGGGGAGGTGCACACATGCACACGCGCATGCACACACACTCATGCACACATGCACACACACGCATGCACGCGCACACACGCACGTGAGAAAGCGCCCACGACGCCCCAGCCTCCGTCTTCCTGTGCACAGTAGAACACACACGCATGCACGCACGCGCACACACACGCGCACACGCACGCACACGCATGCATGCACACACACACTCGCACACACATGCATGCACACACACACTCGCACACACACGCACACACATGCATGCACACACACACACTCGCACACACATGCATGCACACACACACTCGCACACACACGCACACACATGCATGCACACACACACACACGCACGTGAGAAAGTGCCCACGACGCCCCAGCCTCCTCCTTCCTGCGCACAGTAGAACACACGCACGCACACACGCACGCGCACACGCACACGCACACACGCACACACCCGTGCAGGAGGACAGCCCCTGTACCCTCCATAGGGGAGGCTGACCCCACCTCAGTTTGAACCCGAAAAGGTTAAAACTAACCGCCCTTCCTCTAAGGGCGGTCTCAATGCCTCCCTCCACACTGGCCTTCATAAGAGAGAGACAAAATGAGTCTTTTGCTAAAAAGATCCTCTTGCAAAGGACCTTCTCATATTTATCTAAGTTTTGCAATTGGTGAAAAGACTCCTTCACTATCTCCAGGCCCATTTCCCTTATTTTGAGCAGAAATACATATCAGACATTATTTAGGACAGGGGTGCTCGGCCTTTTTCCTGCCCCGACAATCCCAACCACGATGACTGACTGGCACAGAGGAGGCTGTTCTTGAACAGAAGGAAGGGTTATGGTTTTTGGAAAAAGTCATCTGAGTAACTCTTAAAGACATATATAGCCCCCATCCCGATGAAAAACAATCTGCTCACTGCAAAAATGAGGGGGCCAAGGCGGGGGCCCTGAAACGCCAGGGCTCAGGTTGACACGGCTGGTGACCAACACTTGCCTTGCTTTTTACTTCCCCATCAAGTATTTTGTCATGTCCCCCGCTTGAACTTTCAAAAAGGGGAACAGTTCTAGGCCACAACCCCATGTGGACCTGCCCCCATTCCCTTGTTACCATGGCAAGTCCATCTCCGGCCCCCATCTCCCCAGAGCCAATGTGAGTCAGGTGGACAAAATTCATCGGTTCCCCAATCATGGTCCGGTCGATCCGTCTCCTCTTCTTCTTCTGCTTGGAGAAAAGGGGGGCGTTACGTCTGAAACCGCCTCCTGCAGTCAGTGGCACAAGGGAAAACCACTAAAGGAAGAGCGAAGGGCCTGGTGGGAAAGGGGACATGGCCCAGTAACAGGGACATCGCCAGAGTGTGAAAGGCAAGGCTGGGCCGACGCAAACAGAGAGGACGCAGGCAGGGTGCTGAGGGCAGTGGCCTGCACAGTGAACACTGGACAAAGAAAGGACATGTCAAAGTCACCTCTGGCTGATGAGGAAACAATGGGGAAAACTGACAGGTATTAAGCTCCACCTGCAGCCCAGGCCCAACTCAGCATGGACAGGGACAGGAAGCGACAGCCAGCGGGATCCTCACTTCCTCCCCCAGCACACACCTGCTTGGCCTGGGAACTATCCCGACAGACCAGCACCCAGACGAGCACGGTAGCTGAGGGGCGGGGCGGGGAGACTCACCGGCTGGGGTTTCTCTACCACACAGCAGCCCAGCTTGTGCCAGAATTCACTCATGTTCCCCGCAGGTTCCAGTTTCACGCCTCCACCTGAGGCCCCAGAGGGCTCCCGCTCTGCTGCCTTGACAGCCCACTCCTCCCCTCAGGTGTAACAACACCTGGGTTCACAGCTGGACAGCTCTAGAGAAAGAGTCCTGGGAACCCTGAGCTGGCCAGTGAAGGTCAGTGTCTCAGACCCTGAGCAGCGTGGACGACCTGGGCCAGAGGGTGGGGCGGGCGGGCGGGCACGAGGCTATGCGCTCCTCAGATGGGGAACCCTGGATGAACGGAAAGGTTAATGAGAACCCCCTCCTTGAGAAGCCTCCCGACAAGCCCGTCTTCTCGTCCTCCCTTTTAAAGGCCCTAGTCCCGTACCCGACACTGTCCCCAAACGTAAGAACCACAGTCTGACTCTGAGAAAAAGGAACCAGGACACCAGGGGGCTAAGGAGTGGTAGCCGCTGCCACCAGGGAGACGAAGGGGGCTGGAGGCATCTAGGGTGAGAGGAGGGGAGGGGACCAGAGGACAGTGGCAAAGTCTGGGGCTGCTCCGAGCTCTGCCTCCCTCTCCCTTCTCCTCTCCCACAGGGCAGGAGGGGAGGGGCACTTCAGTGACTTTGAAGAGGAAATGGTGGTTTTTTGTTTTCTCAAACAAGGCCTCCACCCCGTCCCTCCCTCCTTCCTTACCTTGCCCTGAACACCTAGGTTTTCTTTAAGAAAAGAGAACCTAGGTGTTCAGGGCAAGGGAAGGAAGGAGCAGCTTGGACCTCAAAAAAGATTCTACAGTGAGGAATTTCTTCCCTCTCTGTTCCCTGACCTTGTTCCTCCTCATTTCCCTGCACTAAGATCCAGCCCCTCCCAAAAAACGGTTAACCGTTCCCTTATTACTTGACCTTGGGAGCCTTCCCGAAGGCTGACCACACTGTGTCCTGTGTCGCCGCACCCCTGCTGTGCACCTGTTTGCACATACGTGGCGTGGCCACAGCTCCGTGTGTCTCTTACGGACCATCTGTGCACTGTTGTAGGTACACGTGCCAGGTATCTTCTGTCCCATGAGAATTTTTTTCCAGCCTCCCCACCCTCTTCACATGTCCTATCGTGCCACTCTGCTCTGCCTCACATCCCACAGGACCCGGGCCTCCCTCCCTCCCTCCCTCCCTCCCCCCCTCATGCTGTGACCTGCTCTCTCCTCCCTCCTCACCACTTCCCCCCAAGTGTCATCAGCCAACCAGACACAGGAACTTTCCAACAGCATCAGTGTCCAAGGAAGAACTTTCATTACTGCCGGCCAGGGCAGGGCACACCTGGGTTGCCCTTATGCACACTGCACTTCTCCAGTCCTATAATACGAGCCATCTCAAAGGTTCCAGACAGGGCGGTTTGCCGAATATCACACTGAACATGCACATGAACCTCTCCCTCCCTCCAGGCCCTCCCTCCAGGCCCGAAACCCTGAGGCCCTGGGGCCCTAGACTCATCTAAGAACTGAGGGCTTTTTTCTTAACGGCCTTGAGATGAGATCACACAAACACTGAGACACAGCTTCGAGGGGAGGGAAGGACCCAGGAGTCTGGACTTTTCCCCTATTTCCCTTCCCACCACTGGAGGGGAGGGGTAGCGAGACAGGGCGGAAGTCAGGAGCAGAGAGCTGTGGTCAATGGGGAAGTCGGTCACAGGGTTTGTTGTGATGGTGGCCGGTGGTGGCTGGAGGCAGGGGTGGGGGGTGATGAAGAAAACAATGAAGAATCAGAGGAAACCCCCAACACCACCAGACAGGCTGTACTGAGACTGGACTCTCCCCAGTACCCCCCTGCTCAAAGCCGAGTGGACAGAAGTGGGTGGTGGGAGGGGTGAGGGGTGAGGAGGGAAGAGGGGGAGGAGGAGAGAGAGAAAGGGGCAGAGAGGGAACAAGGACGGTTCTGTTCCTTTTCCAGGGACCTGGCCAGAGCTGTGTGGAGGGAAAGTGTGTGTGTGGGATTTGGCACGAAATGACCAATGATGATGAGAAGTGACCAGGAAATTCCATTCCCTAGGCCATAAGGGTCTCTGAAACTTGGGGGTGGGGTCACAGTGTAGAGAAAACTGGGCAGGGAGAATGGGGAGGAGGGACAGGCTGAGGCCAAAAAAGGAAGTAAGATCGATTTGGTTGTCACTCTGGTTCTTTAGAGTGGGTTGAGGAAAAATAAAGTCCTGAGCAACCCGGAAGAGGTACCGAATCCACGGCCCACTATTTCGACCCCACCTGAAGGGGAAGGGGCTGGGAAAACAGCAGTGGGCCTCAGGATTAGATCACCTAAGGCCAGATCCTCACCGCCAAGCCAAGGAGGGCTGAGAACTGGGCCTGAGGCCCAAAGAGGAACGGTGAACTGCAGCTGGGAAAGACACCAAGGTCAAACTGGAACTTAAGAGCTAAGAAACTACTAGGGAGTGAGCAGGAGAAGCGATGGGAGAGAGGTTCCAGGGAGGAAGGACAGACAGAGGTAGTTTCCACGGCGGGTTCCAGCCCCAAACCGGTTTGCCCGGTCCCGCTGCCTCCAGCCCCAAAGCCTCCAGCCCCAAAGCCTTTGTAGTGTTCTGAGACAAGCCTTCACAAGAAGCAGCTGGGTTGAAAGAGAAAGAGAAAGAGCGTTAAGAGAATGGAGTGGGCAATTCTGGCTAGAAGCCCAGGGCTGCAGCTGGTCCCTGCGGAGCCCTCCAGACACGGAGGCCTGCTGAGGGGTTCTAGAGAAGTAGGGATGCACCCCACCTTTCAGACAAGTGACCGGCATGTGCCCCAGCATCTACCGTGCCCTTCCCTCAAGGACGGTCCTGTGGGGACGTAAGAGGAAACAGAAGTAGGCCCTAAACTCCCCCTCCCCAATATTTTCAGCCCTTTCAGTCAGGGATTCCATTTCTGCCCAGCCCCTAAATCTACCCCGAAATTCTCCGCTCCTCCCACCGCTGAACTAGGGCTGGGACCGCTCTGTGAATCCTGGGGACTCTCGCCGTCTTCCGTGGCTGCCTCAGCCTCAGATCTGGTCTCAGACCGGGACCCGGCTCGTCTTCACTGTGTCTGGCACACGCCACCACCGAGGGCCGTGACTCTCGGAGACCCTGCCCCGTCCCTTCTCTCCGTGCTACTCTTGAGCGGCCTCCGCCTGCCGGCCGCACGGGCGTGGCTGGGGACGGAGACTCAGGGAGCGCACCCCAGTTCCCACCGACCCAGCAAGTCCGCAGTCCAGGACACCCTGCCCCCACGCCAGCATCCGGTGCGGCGCCGCCCGGCGGGGCAGGCGGGGCGCGCGGCGGGCGGCGGGGCC